>NC_081573.1:53983446-53994991 GCF_022355385.1 Mustela nigripes
CCCATCCATCTATCCATCCTTCCATCCACCCGTCCACCCATCCATCCGTCCATCCATCCATCCATCCATCCATCTATCCATCCATCTATCCATCCTCCACCCATCCATCCATCCATCCATCCACCCATGCATCCATCCATCCTTCACCCATCCACCCATGCATCCACCCATCCATCCATCCATCCATCCATCCATCCATCCATCCCATTCATGCATGCTTGCATCCATCCATCCTTCATCCATCCATGCTTCCATTTGCTTTGACTCAGACATGGTTGCTTTCTTGGTATTCCTTAAGTGCCTCTAGTTCATTTCTTCTCCACATTGCTCTTCCTTCTGTGGGAGTACCCTTTCCCTTACACTCACACAGCTCACTTGTTCCTTTCCTTGCTCTGGGTCTCTCTTCTAATGTCACTTTCTCCAAGAGGACTCTCCTTCATCTTCTAGGACTGTGACTGGAAGGGGATCTGGAGGGGTTTCTGAAGTATGGCTCTCTTGTTTCTTGATCTGAGGCTTGTAAGGTTTTTGTGTTCACCATATTAATATTCAGTCAGCCATAAACTTACTAATACATTTCTCTGTGTGTATGTTGTGCTTTAACAGAAACTTGAAAATAAATTCCCTCAGGCCCATCTCACTCTTCTTACTTCACTTTATTTTTCATCATGGCACTTATTGCTACCTGATATTGTCTTATATTCTTTTTTTAAAAAAAGATTTTATTTACTTATTTGAGGGAGACTGAGGGAGAAAGAGCACAAGAATTGGGGAGGGTCAGAGGGAGAAGCTGACTCCCCACTGAGTAGGGAGCCTGATATAGGGCTTAATCCTGGGGCTCTGGGATCATGACTTGAGCCAAATGTACTTAATTGACTGAGTCACCCAGATACCCCATTGTCTTATATTATTGTTTGCATTGTCTGTCATCCCATGCCACATGTAAATTACACAACGCTAGGGGACTCAGTCTAGTTTTCTGCTCTGTACCCAGTGCTCAATCCATGGCTGGCATGTAGAAGGAAACCACTCATTGTTGAATGAATGCGTGAGTAACTGGTTGGATGCCTTAAGCAACTAGATGGTGTAACGTAGAAACTGGTAGCAGGTCATTTATTTCATCTGGCACTTTAAGGTATAAGGGTCTGAGACAGCCCTCAGCTCCCACAAGATCTCCTTTTCTCTTGGAAATATCTGACCTGCAATCTTGGCTTTGTGACTCAGAGCCTGGTTCCTTTCTTCTAGTTGCCTCTTATCACGCTGGTCTCATATGTGAACCTTATCACCAAGGACTGAGCTTAGAGCATCCGTGGCATGCCAAGTCAGTTGCCAAATAACAAAATGTCTAGGCCAAGAAAAGATGGGCCAATGAGTCATTCTCCCAAAATTCTCCTTCATCCACAGGGAGTGGAGTGGGTAAGTACACCAGCTTTGAGGTCCAGAAACCTGGGTTTTTGTCTTATCTCTACCTTGTTCTAATGATGTGACCCTAGACAATGTACTTAGCTAGCTAAGCCTCAGTTCCTCCTTCAGATAATAGAGCAGGTTATCATACATGCCTTCTGGGTTTGTTCTGAGGATTAAATGATGTGTTGTGCATCAAGCCATTGGCACAGCTTTTCACACCCCAGTTGCTGTTAAGAATGTTTGAAGTTCTTAAGCTTCCAGTCACTGTTGGTTCCCACAATGTTATTATTGATATCTGTGTCCCTCTCATGATATTATAATGCCACATCTCTTTCTACTTTGTACCTTTGGATCTCACCACCGGGTCCCTCGCCATGCATCTGTCTTCACACGAAGTATGATATTTCAAGAAATAAAGTTCTGATTTATTTTCTTTTATCTTAAACAAAACAGCATATTGGAAAACCATAAAGGGGTTCAGAAATACACTTGTGCGCTCAGAGACTTCGGTTTGTCTGTTAGTGTGTTAGCTCCTTCAGAGACAGTGTGATAGAACAGGACTCCTTTGGGTGTTGGTTGGAGGGGCAACAAGCGATCATTTTACTTTTCAAAGACTCAGTTTCCCCATTTGGGGATTAGGGATAATAATACGGCCCACCTACAGGGTGATTTTGTGTGTCCTTGAAGGTTGTACATATGAAATCACTTGCAGGAAATACGGCAGAAATTCAGTTGTCCTCCCCCCACAACTCCCCTTCTACTCCATCTCATTTGTGATTTAATTATATTGCTATAATGTAACCTATACATCTATTTAATTATATCTCCTCTCTCTTACCCAAACGTTCACCAAATACCCTCCTTTTTTTTTTTTTTTTCCTTTACTAACTGTAGAGAAATTTCTTTAGAAATTTTTCTGCCTTACCCACTGGCCTTCTTATCAGCTTTTGTCTTGAGGACCATGGAGGAGGCCCCATAGGATGGGCAATTCTGTGCAAAGATTCTGCACCGAGCCTTGAGCTGCTCTGCGTATATATTCTCTTGTTGTTTGGTGCTGTTCTCACTCTCTGAAGCTGTCGCTTTTCCACACACAGCACATTAAGCCATCGTAATCATAGCAGCTGATGGATTTTAGACCTTGGGTGTCCCCATTGCTCAGAAAACATTCAGTAAGCACTGGCTGACTGACTTCTGAGTTAGAAAAGTTAACGTGTCTGGAAAGCAACAGGATAAGGGTATACTATGTTTTTGGTTTTGATTTTGTATCTTTAGTTCTCTAGAGAAGTGAATTTTTTTAACCCCTTTAAGTATCCGGGAATTGACTCTCCTCTCTTATAGTCAGCAGAGCTTTGCAACCTCGTGGTCAAACTGTGGTCTGGACTGGCAGGGTCTCCAGCCGCTGTAAGCTTTTTAGTAATGCATAATCTCAGGTCTTAGCCCAGGCCTACTGAATTAGAAATCAGAATCTTCATTACCACCCCAATCCCATGACTGTGGCCCACTAGAAAGATGGAGAAGAGCTATTTTGTAGTTCTGTGGTCCTGGCGGGATCCAACAGAGCTTCGGCCCGGCTTCAGCCTTTTAAGGCATTGGGCCCTCGGGGCTCTGGGGTGACATGAAGAGGAGAAAAGGCACAACTCTTTAGAAGACCACCCACTGAGGTCAGATAAGACCTTTATATCTGTGGAAACTTCACTTCTTTGCCTGGTGCCAGACGCCTTTGGCCTGAGCTCATTTTCCCCATATCTGTGGGTCTGTGGTCCCTCTGGATACCGACCACCATAGCGGCAATGTTGTTCTCTCTTCTGATGCCCCAGAGCCTCCTTACGAGCGAGTGCTGACTGATTCAGTTAGAGAAATTCAAATATCAAGAAAGGAAGCACAGACGAGTTTGTTTTTACCTTGCTTATCTGTCTAGAGAAAGAATCTCTGCTCTTTCAAATGTCTGATAAATGGACTTGATTACTCTTGTCAAGCAAACACGTGGCTGGGCGGTGGGAGTTGTGGGTTGTCGGAGAGTTTGCCGTCAGCCGTCAGGTCCTGCTCTGTGAGGTTCTCTTCTCCATCCTGAGGACACCAAGTTTCCGAGGCACAGAACCTCCAAGTTTATGTCTGAGAAACCCTGGTGCAGGTGGAACTTGGATTGTTTGAAAAGGGGTTGGTAATGACTGGGACTGGGGGACGGCAGAGCTACTTTTGGTGTCAGTTTATTACTAAGAGGGCTTTAGTTTGTCAGCTTGATATTTTGATTCATTCAGCCTCCCTCATCCAGGACAGAAACACTGAATTCCCAGCGTTGTTCCTTGGGGGCCGTCCTTCCTGGGTTTGCCTCCTGGCTTCTCATTCAGCAGCCATGAGGTTGCTGACAAGTTATTCAACCTCCCCGAAACTCAGTTTCCTCATTTTTGTAAAATGGAGTTAATAAAAGCATTCATTTAAAAAAAATTAAAAGGATCCATTTTATAGTTTTGTTTTTTTTCTGAGGATTCTGTGAATTAGTATTTCCAATGTTAACGGAATCATTCTTGGTGCCTAGTGGGCACTGCTTCAGTTGTTGCCGTGGCATTAATACTGTAGGTTGGGCACATTGCTAGGGAGCAACGTAGAGCAAGGCCCTTTCCTGACAGAGTGCACATCCCCTAGGGAGACGAGCAGTGCACCACGTCGTACCAGTGTGGTGTTTATAAGGAGTGCAGGTTAAGAGACATGCAGGGTCCCGTGAGGGTGAATTCAGGTGTGTCTGGCCCACTTGGGGCTTGTCCTGAAGTTGTCCCTAGCAGGTGACCTTTGTGCTGGGCTCCAGGAGGCTAGGGGATAGCCCTAAGAGGGTGGAAGTTAGCCAGTGTGGCTGGAGGGAAGACAGTGGGATGTGGCGAAGGTCCACAGCTGAGAAGACAGGTTGGTCATCACATAGAAATTCCTGGGGCACCTGGGTGGCTCAGTGGGTTAAGCCTCTGCCTTCGGCTCAGGTCATGGTCTCAGGGTCCTGGGATCAAGCCCCACCTCGGGCTCTCTGCTCAGCGGGAAGTCTGTTTCCTCCTCTCTCTCTCTCTTTCTCTGCCTGCCTTTCTGCTTACTTGTGATCTTTCTCTGTCAAATAAATAAAATCTTTGGAAAAAAAAAAGAGATTCTTCCTTAGGAATTCTCAACTTTTAATGAACTTTGGAATTGCCTGGAGAAGCTGCTTCAAAATGCAGAACCTCTGGAGATTCTGATTCTGGCGATCTGGGGTGGAAGTCTTCATTTTAACAAGAATTTTGGGTGGTTGACTGATTTATAGAAGATAGTACCGAGAGCACAGTGAGGCCCTGTTAGAGATAGGGATTTTTATCTTAATCTTGAGAGAACAGGAGAACCATTCAAGAAATTCTTTGGCATAATTGTGGTACAATTTCCATACAGGACACATTCACATTTTTAGGTTCTATGGGTTTTAGCAATAGTTAGATAATAGGTAATAGTTATGTAATCACCAACCTGTCACAATCAAGATCTAGAGTATTTCCATCAGCCCCAGAAATGCTCTCATGCCCTTGACTAAAAACTCAGGGCCTTCTCTCCCAGCCCATGACAGTCCCTCATCAGTTTTTCTCCACAGACTCTGCCCTTTCCTGAGCGTCACATGAATGGAATCATACAGCGTGTCGTCTTCTGTGTCTGAGCTCGTTCACTCAGCTTGATGCTTTTGCCGTCAATCCATGTTATTTCATGTGTCAGTGGTTTATTTCTTTTTATTAATGAATAATACTAAATTGAATGTGTTATCAGTTTGTTTATCCATTCAACAGTTGATGGACATTTAAGCTCTTTCCAGTTTTTAGAGATTGTGAATAAATCTGAGTAAACATTCTTGTGCAGTTATTTGCGTAGACCTGTTTCTATTTCTCATGCATAAACACCTAGTAGTAGAATTGTTCTGTCATGTAGGACATACCTGTTTAATTTTTTTTTTTTTTTTAAAGATTTTATTTATTAATTTGACAGAGAGAAATCACAAGTAGATGGAGAGGCAGCCAGAGAGAGAGAGAGGGAAGCAGGCTCTTTGCCAAGCAGAGAGCCCGATGCGGGACTCGATCCCAGGACTCTGAGATCATGACCTGAGCCGAAGGCAGCGGCTTAACCCACTGAGCCACCCAGGCGCCCCAATACCTGTTTAATTTTTAACAAACTGCCGAGCTGTCTTCCAGATCAGCTTTGTATTCCCATAAGTAATGAGTGAGAGATGTTAGTCTCTATCTTTACCAGCACATGGTATGATCAGTTAAGAAAATTTTTTTAGCTATTTATTTTGGTTTGAGTTTGCATTTGCCCAGTTGCTAATGACATTGAGCATCTTTTCATGTGTTTATTTATCATGCTTTTATAGTTCTTCTTTGGTGAAGTGTTTGTTGCTACATTTTGACCATTTCAAAAAGATTGTATTGTTTTATTCTTACTGAATTTTGAGAGTTCTTTAAGTATTCTAGCTATAAATCCTTAGTGGTATGTTTTGAAAATACTTTCTTCTAGTTTATGACTTCTTTTATTTTATTAATACTGTCTTTCAAAAAGCATAAGTTTTAAATTTTATAAAGTCCATTTTTTCATTTTCTTCTTTTATAGTTCATGGTTTTTGTGTTTTATCTAAGAAATCTTTGCCTAACCCAAGATTGTACAGATTTTTCTTTTAGAAGTTTTGTGGTTTTAGGTTCTAAATTAAGGCAGAGATGCATT
Organism: Mustela nigripes; assembly: GCF_022355385.1. Lineage (NCBI taxonomy): Eukaryota > Metazoa > Chordata > Mammalia > Carnivora > Mustelidae > Mustela > Mustela nigripes. The sequence goes on from NC_081573.1 coordinate 53,989,564, forward strand.
TACATTTACATTTATGATCTAGCCTTGAAGTGTGGTGTGGGTCATGATTCTTAACAATGTACTTTTATTTAAAAAAAATTGACTACATATATTTGGGTCTATTTTAGGAATTCTATTCTATTTCATTAATCCATATGTCCATATTTTCAACAATACCATAATATAGGGGTTTGCAAACTATGGCCTATTGCCAAATTCATCTGTCTACCTATTTTTTAATTAATTATTTTTATTAACATATAATGTATTATTTGCCTCAGGGGTACAGGTCTGTGCATCACCAGGCTTACACATACACAGCACTCACCATAGCACATACCCTCCCCAATGTCCATAACCCAGCCACCCTCTCCCTACCCCCCACCCCCAGGCAACCCTCAGTTTGTTTTGTGAGATTAAGAGTCTCTTATGGTTTGTCTCCCTCCCGATCCCATCTTGTTTCACTTTTTCCTTCCCTACCCCCTAAACCCCCCATTCTGCCTCTCAAATTCTTCATATCAGGGAGATGATATGATAATTGTCTTTCTCTGATTGACTTATTTCGCTCAGCATTATACCCTCTAGTTCCATCCACATTGCTTCAAATGGCAAGATTTCATTTCTTTTGATGGCTGTATAATATGTGTGTGTGTGTGTGTGTGTGTGTGTATGCCACATCTTCTTTATCCATTCATCTGTTGATGGACATCTAGGTTCTTTCCATAGTTTGGCTATTGTGGACGTTGCTGCTATAAACATTGGGGAGCACATGCCCCTTGGATCCCTACATTTGTATCCTTAGGGTAAATACCCAGTAGTGCTATTGCTGGGTCATAGGGTAGCTCTATTTTCAACTTTTTGAGGACCCTCCATGCTATTTTCCAGAGTGGCTGCACCAGCTTGCATTCCCACCCACAGTGTAGGGGGGTTTCCCTTTCTCTGCATCCTCTCCAACATTTGTTGTTTCCTGACTTGTTAATTTTAGCCATTCTGACTGGTGTGAGGTGGCATCTCATTGTGGTTTTGATTTGTATTTCCCTGACGCCGAGTGATGTTGAGCACTTTTTCATGTGTCTGTTGGCCATCTGGTTGTCTTCTTTGCAGAAATGCCTGTTCATGTAGCTACCCAATTTTTGATTGGATTATTTGTTCTTTGGGTGTCGAGTTTGAGAAGTTCTTTATAGAATTTGGATACTAGCCCTTTATCTGATAAGTCATTTGTAAATATCTGCTCCCATTCTGTCAGTTGTCTTTTGGTTTTATTAACAGTTTCCTTTGCTGTGCAGAATCTTTTGATCTCGATGAAGTCCCGATATTTCATTTTTGCCCTTGCTTCTTCCTTTGCCTTTGGCGATGTTTCTAGGAAGAAGTTGCTGCAGCTGAGGTTGAAGTGGTTGCTATTTGTGTTCTCCTCAAGGATTTTGATGGATTCCTTTCTCAAATTGAAAGCTTTCATCCATTTGAGTCTATTTTTGTGTGTGGTATAAGGAAATGCTCCAGTTTCATTCTTCGGCGTGTGGCTGTGCAATTTTCCCAACACCATTTGTTGAAGATACTATCTTTTTTCCATTGGACATTCTTTCCTGCTTTGTCAAAGATTAGTTAACCATAGAGTTGAGGGTCTATTTCTGGGCTCTCTATTCTGTTCCATTGATCTATGTGTCTGTTTTTGTGCCGGTACCATACTGTCTTAATGATTACAGCTTTGTAATAGAGCTTGAAGTGATGCCACCAAATTTGGCTTTCTTTCTGAACATTCATTGGCTATTTGGGATCTTTTCTGGTTCCATATAAATTTTAGAATTATTTGTCCCATTTCTTTGAAAAAAGTTGATGGTATATTGATAGGGATTGCATTAAGTGTGTAGATTACCTTAGGTAACATAGACATTTTCACAATTTTTGTTCTTTCCATTTCTTTGTGTCTTCCTCAATTTCTTTCATGAGTACTTTATAGTTTTCTGAGTACAGATTCTTTGCCTCTTTGGTTAGGTTTATTCCTAGGTATCTTATGGTTTTGGGTGCAATTTTAATGAGATTGACTCCTTTCTCTTTCTTCTGTCTTGTTGTTGGGTGTATAGAAATGCAAATTATTTCTGAGCATTGATTTTGTATCCTGACACTTTACTGAATTCCTGTACGAATTCTAGGAGTTTTGGAATGGAGTCTTTTGGGTTTTCCACATAAAGTATCATATCATCTGCAAAGAGTGAGAGTTTGACTTCTTCTTTGTGGATTTGGATGCCTTTAATTTCTTTTTGTTGTCTGATTGCTGAGGCTAGGACTTCTAGTACTATGTTGAATAGCACTGGTGATAGTGGACATCACTGCTGTGTTCCTGACCATAGGAGAAAATCTCTCAGTTTTTCCCCATTGAGAATGATATTTGCTGTGGGTTTTTCATAGATGGCTTTGATGATATTGAAGTATATGCCCTCTATCTCTACACTTTGAAGAATTTTGATCAAGAAAGAATGCTGTGCTTTGTCAAATGCTTTCTCAGCATCTATTGAGTATCATATGGCTCTTGTTCTTTCTTTTATTAATGGATTGTATCACATTAATTAATTTGTGGATGTTCAATCAAACTTGCAGCCCAGGAATAAATCCCACTCAGTTGTGGTGAATAATCCTTTTATGTACTGTTGGATCCTATTGGCTAGAATTTGGTGAGAGTTTTTGCATCTGTATTTATCAAGGATATTGGTCTGTAATTCTCTTTTTCGATGGGATCTTTGCCGGGTTTTGGGATCAAGGTAATGCTGGCCTCATAAAATGAATTTGGAAGTTTTCCTTCCATTTCTATTTTTTGGAACAGTTTCAGGAGGATAGGTATTAATTCTTCTTTAAATGTTTGGTAAAATTCCCCTGGGAAGCCGACTGGCCCTGGGCTCTTGTTTTTTGGGAGATTTTTGATGACTGTTTCAATCTCCTTACTGGTTATGGGTTTGTTCAGGTTTTCTATTTCTTCGTGGTTCAGTTTTGGTAGGTTATATATCTCTACGAATGCAGCCATTTCTTCCAGATTGTCAAATTTGCTGGCATAGAGTTGCTCATAATATGTTCTTATAATTGTATTTCTTTGGTGTTGGTTGTGATCTCTCCTCTTTCATTCATGATTTTATTTATTTGGGTCTTTTCTCTTTTCTTTTTGATAAGTCAGGCCAGGAGTTTATTAATCTTATTAATTCTTTCAAAGAACTAGCTCCTAGTTTCATTGATTTGTTCTACTGTTCTTTTGGTTTCTATCTCATTGTCTTCTGCTCTGATCTTTATGATGTCTCTTCTCCTGCTGAGTTTAGGCTTTCTTTGCTAGGGTTAGGTTGTGTACTTGAGACCTTTCTTGATTCTTGAGAAAGGCTTGTATGGCTACACACTTTCCTTTCAGGACTGCCTTTGCTGTGTCCCACATATTTTGAACAGTTGTGTTTTCCTTATCAATTGTTTCCATGATTTTTTCCATTCTTCTTTAATTTCCTGATTGACCTATTCATTCTTTAGTAGAATGCTCTTTAGCCTCCATGTATTTGAGTCCTTTCCAAATTTCCTCTTGTGATTGAGTTCTAGCTGCAGAGAATTGTGGTCTGAAAATAGGCAGGGAATGATCCCACTCTTGTCACCAGTTGAGACCTGATTCGTGACCTAGGACGTGATCTTTTCTGGAGAATTCTCCATGTGCACTAAAGAATATGTATTCTGTTGCTTTGGGATGGAATGTTCTAAATATATCTGTGATGTCCATCTGGTCCAGTGTGTCATTTAAGGCCTTTATTTCCTTGTTGATCTTTTGCTTGGATGATGTATCCATTTCACTGAGGGTGGTGTTAAAGTCCCTTACTATTATTGTATTATTGTCGATGTATTTCTTTGATTTTTGTTATTGATTTTTTTATATAGTTGTCTCCTCCCACGTTAGGGGCATAGATACTTAAAATTTTTAGATCTTCTTGTTGGACAGACCCTTTGAGTATGATATAATGTCCTTCCTCATCTCTTATTATAGTCTTTGGCTTAAAATCTAATTTATCTGATAGCTTTCTTTTGATGTCCATTAGCATGGTAAGTGGTTTTCCACCCCCTCACTTTAAATCTGGAGGTGTCTTTTGGTTCTAAGATGAGTTTCTTTTAGACATCATATCAATAGGTCTTGTTTTTGTTTTTGTTTTTGTTTTTTAATCCATTCTGATACCCTGTGTCTTTTGATTGGGGGCATTTAGCCCATTTACATTCAGGATAACTATTGAAAGATATGAATTTAGTGCCATTGTATTGCCTGTAAGGTGACTGTTAGTGTCTGTTGCCTTTGTTCCTTTCTGGTCTACTACTTTTAGGCTCTATCTTTGCTTAGAGGACCCCTTTCAACATTTCCTGTAGGGCAGGTTTTGTGTTTGTAAATTCTTTTAGTTTTTGTTTGTCTTGGAAGTTTTTTATTTATCCTTCTATTTTCAATGATAGCCTAGCTGGATATAGTCTTCTTGGCTGCATATTTTTCTCATTTAGTGCTCTGAATATATCATGCCAGTTCTTTTTTGCCTACTGGGTCTCTGTGATTAAGTCTGCTGCCAACCTAATATTTCTACGATTGTATGTTACTGACTTCTTGTCCCTAGCTGCTTTCAAGATTTTCTCTTTGCCACTAAGACTTGTTTTACTATTGGATTACAGGGTGTGGACCTGTTTTTATTGATTTTGAGGGGGCTTCTCAGTGCTTCCTGGATTTTGATGCTTGTTCCCTTTGCCATATTAGGGAAATTCTCTTTTATAATTTCCTCCAATATACCTTCTGCCCCTCTCTTTCTTCTTCCTCTGGATACCCAATTATTCTAATATTGTTTTGTCTTATGGTATCACTTATCTCTTGAATTTGCCCCTTGTGGTCCTGTAGGTGTCTGTTTCTCTTTGCTCAGCTTCTTTATTCCATCATTTGTTCTTCTATATCTCTAACTCTCACTTCTGTCTCATTTATCCTAGCAGTAAGAGCCTCCATTCTTGATTGGACCTCATTAATACCTTTTTCGTTTTCAGCTTGGTTAGATTTTGGTTATTTTATTTCTCCAGAAATGGATTTTATTTCTCCATACAGGGTTTCTCTAATATCTTCCATGCCTTTCTCGAGCCCAGCTAGCACCTTGAGAATTGTCATTCTGAACTCTAGATCTGAAATATTATCAATATCTGTATCGATTAGGTCCCTAGCTGTCAGTACTGCCTCTTGTTCTTTTTTTAATTTATGGTGAGTTTTTCCACCTTGTCATTTTATCCAGATAAGAATATATGAATGAGAGAATAAAATACTAAAAGGGTGGCAAAGACCCCAGAAAAATGTTTTCTAACCAAATCAGAAGAAACTCCAAACTGGGGGGCAAAGAAAGGGGGTAAAAGAGATTTAAAAAAAATTGTGTGTGTATTCACCAGTCTAATATATATTATATATATTATATATAATATG
>NC_081573.1:53995091-54037754 GCF_022355385.1 Mustela nigripes
ACTGGTGAATAGAACAGAGCCACCCACTTGATTTTGGGTGTATTTTTGTCTCAGAAGAAACTACCTCTCAAAATTTTAAAGAAAGAAAAACATATATATATATATACATATATATATATATATATATATAAACAAAAATAAGGGTAAACATGATGAAGGGATGGAATATGACCATAAAAGATGAAAATTTTAAAAAATTCTAAAAAAAAGAAATTGGTTGGAAAAAGAAAGAAAAAAAAAAGGGGGGGAGGAAAGAATGTGCTCATACTGGGGATTAGAACAAAGCCCTGTACTAGATTTAGGGTATATTTTGACATATTAGAAGAAATTGTATCCCAAAATTTTTTAGAAAATAAAAAGCTGTATACAAAAAGTGAGGTTAAATACAATGAAGGATAAAATATGACTATAATAATGAAGGTTTAAAAAGGTTTTTTAAAGAAAGGTATTGTTAAGATAAGCTAGTTAAAAAATGTTAAAAGAGGATGCCTGGGTGGCTCAGTTGGTTAAGCTGCCGCCTTCATCTCAGGTCATGATCCCAGGGTCCTGGGATCGAATCCCACATAGGACTTCTTGCTCAGGAGGGAGCCTGCTTCTCTTGCTGCCTCTGCCTGCCACTCTGCCTGCTTGTGTATGCTCTATCTCTCTCTCTCTGACAAATAAATAAATAGATGTATAAAATCTTTAAAAAAAAACTAAAAGAGGAAAGAGGAAAAGGTAAAAAAATTAGAATAAGAAAAAATAAAATTAAAATAATTTAATTTATCTTTGCAAGACTAAATGATCATGGAGAGAAAACCATGAATTCCATGCATTGCTTTCCCCTAGCTCTGGATTTCCATCGTTCTCCTTGTTTGGTGAGCTTAGTCTTGGCTGGATGTTCTTGCTGGGGGAGGGGCCTGTTGCCATGATTCTCAAATATCTTTGCCCAAGGTGGAATTACACTGCTCTTGCCAGGGACCAGGTTAAGAAATCTGTTCGAGCTCACTCTTGGGAGTTTTTGTTCCCTGAATGCTTTCCATAGAGCTCTGGGGACAGGAATGAAGATGGCGGCCTCCCAGTCTCCAGCCCAGAGGAGCTGAGAGCTTGAGGGCCCACTCCTTAGTGGTGTGCCTCAGAGAATACGGGTCAGTCACTCCTGTCTCCCTGGTCTCTGGATGTGCTCTGGGCTCACCTGGCCTGTGACCAAGCATTTCTGTCTCTGGCACATGGCCCTATCTGGAGTCTCCAAACCCAGCACATTCCTGTCTCCAGAGGAGGAAGGTGAATCTCCCTGGATCTGCCACTTGTGGGGTCCCTGCTCAAAGAGCAGTGGTCCAACTCTGCCGCGGATCACAGTTTAAGGCCACACCAAGCTGAGAGCCCACTCTTCACCTCTGTCTCTGTAGCCAGCTTCTCTGCTCCGAAACCTGGGAGCTCTGCCACACTCAGGCACCCCCGGTCCTTCTGTTACCCTGCGGGTCCTGAGACCACACTGTCTCTGTGAGGGCTCCACCCCGCTTAGCCTCTGGAATGATGTCCCTCAGTGGAGCAGACTTCTAAAAGTTCCGATTTTGTGCTGTGCTGCTCCACTGCTTGCCAGGAGCCAGCCCCTCCCCCCATGGTCTATCTTCCTGTTGCTTTGGATTCACTTCTTTGCACGTCCTACCTTTCACAAAGTGGTCAATTTTCTGTTCCTAGAATTCCTACTCTTCTTCTCTTCGATCTCCTGTTGAGTTTGCAGGTGTTCAAAGTGGTTTGATGACTATCTAGATGAACTCCTGCAACCTATGTCATTTTAGTCTGCTATTCTTCTGCCATGTTGCCTTTCTCCCCCACCACTGTCTATCCTATTTTTGTAAATAAAGTTTTATTAGAACACAGTCATACTCATTTTTTTAAAGTATCTTCTGTGGCTGCTTTTGCTCTATAGCAGGTGTGACAGAGCCTGTATGGCCTCCAAAGCCTACAATATTTTTATATAAAATGTTTCTTGACCCCTGCTTTAATGTTTTACCTACTCCAATTTTATAGTAATTCTGAAAATCAGATAGATGAGTCATCAAACTTTGTCTTTTTTCCAAATTATTTTGGCTTTTCTAGGTTTTTTTTGTTTTTTCATTTCATATAACTTTAAGAACCATTTTCCAGTTTTTAACAAAAACCTGGTGGGATTTTGATTAAGATTGCATTGAGTCTTTAGATCAATTTAGGAAGAATTTAAAAAATTTTCTGTACTAAACAGTACATTTTCCCATTTATTATTATTACTTTTTATTTTTCTCATTAGTGTTTTGTAATATTTAGCATACAAATCTAATACTAACTATGTTAGCTTTATCCCTAAGTATTTCATGTTTTTGGATGTTATCATAAATGGTGCATTAAAAAATTCAATTTCCAAGTGTTAATTGCTAGTGCATAAAAAATACAATTGAGTTTTTCACATTGATCTTATTTCCTGTGACCTTGTTATACTCACAAATATATTCTAGTGGCTTTTTTTGTAGATTCTTTGTGATTTTCTACTCAGTCATGATGTCCATAAATAATTATAGTTTTCCTTCTTTACAAGTTGTATGCCTTTTATTTATTATTTTTCCATATTAGAATGTCTAGGACTTCCAATATAATACTGAATGGGATTGTAAGAGTGGACATCTTTGCTTTGTTTCTAATTTAGAAGGAAACTGAAGTGTTTTAAGCAAGGAGCTGATATCGTCTGATTTTAATTTTGTGTAGCAGCATTCAGGCTCATGTGATCAGTTCTTACATGTTTCAAAGGATGATACTGTACATTTATAGCTCCTGTTTTGGTTAGCTTTCATCACAATAATGCTACATAACTAATAACCACAATATCTCAGTGGCATACACATCAGTAGACATTTAGTTTTTGCTCCGCATCTGTGGATTAGTGGATGCTTAGGGGCTTTAGGCTGGGCTAGGCTCCAGGCTGTGTGCTGGGTTAAGTTTATTCCACATGTTTGTCATCCTCCTTGGACTATGGCTACCAAGGCAGAGTTGTCTTTTGTGTAAGGCAGGAGCACAAGAAAGCAAGCCCAGCTGAGCCATATGTTTTAAATGGAATTATGGTATTATGTCTGTTATGATGTCTGATATTATTTCTATTGACATCCCATTGGCCAAAGAAGTCACATGATCAAGTCTAAGGTCAAGTGGAGGGACATATAACTTATCTCACCATGAGGCTATGGTAGGGAAATGGATGAATAATATTGCTCCAGGGTAGCAAAGAGCTTGGGTCAAGATTCCATCGTCATCTCTCTCTCTCTTTTTAAATTTAAATTTAATTAGCCAACACATAGTATGACACTAGTTTCAGATCTAGTGTTCAACAGCTCATCAGTTGCATATAACACCCAGAGCTCATCACATCATGTGCCCTCCTTAACACCATTACCCAGTTCACCCATCCCCCACCCATCTCCTGTTCAGCAACCCTTACTTTGTTTCCCAGAGTTAAGAATCTCTCATGGTGGGGCGCCTGGGTGGCTCAGTGGGTTAAGTCGCTGCCTTCGGCTCAGGTCATGATCTCAGGGTCCTGGGATCGAGTCCTGCATCAGGCTCTCTGCTCAGCAGGGAGCCTGCTTCCCTCTCTCTCTCTGCCTGCCTCTCCGTCTACTTGTGGTTACTCTCTGTCAAATAAATAAATAAAATCTTAAAAAAAAAAATCTCTCATGGTTTTTCTCCTTCTCTGATTTCTTCCCATCTAGTTTCCCCTCCCTTTCCCTGTGGTCCTCTGCACTGTTTCTTATAGTCCATATATGAGTGAAACCATAAGATATACACAGTGGAATATTACCCTGTCATCAGAAAGGATGAATAATTACCATTTATATCAATGTGGATGGAACCGGAGGGTATGATGCTAAGTAAAATCAGTCAGTTGGAGAAAGCCTTCATCATATCTCTTAAACGTGGAAGCAGTCAAACTGCATGTGGTAGGCAGGCTGGGAGCACTTTGAGGGCTTGGAGGTGTTTGGTTGCTTCTTTCTGTATCCATGTGAATAGCATAAAACACCTACTTCATCATAAGCGCTTAATACATTTTTGTTGAACGAATGACTGAACCTTGTTAGTTGTTCACAAGTTAGCTTGTTTTCTACTGCTAGTCAGGAGATTCTTGGTCCACATGAACGTTACTTTTCATCTGTGTGTATACATCAGCTCACTTGGCTCCAGAAAACTACTTTTCAATGACAGTAAAAAGGATGAGGAAAAAAAAAAAACACCTTTGTGTCTGAGGATAGGCTGTTCCCATTGGAAAAATGCCTCAAAAGAGCCCAGAGTGAAAATAAGGACACCTGGGTTTGTGTTCTGGTTCTGTTTATTAGCTATAGAACATCAATCAGTTTATGTAGTTTTGTCTGTAAAATGTAAAATTCTTTACCCATAGTTTGCTCTGTCCTCCTAATAGGACTTTTGTGATGATGTGTATGAGACACCTGAATGCATCTACATGATATGTATGAAATGGTGACATATATGAAATCATAAAGAGGTATAACTATGAGAGGCTATCAACTCTAGGGAATTGCTATTCTGACATTAACAGGTTATAGGGTTGATATTCTCAACTCTGATAACAGCAGCGCTCTGAGGTCCTGAGGCTTTAATGGAGGAGCCTCATACCTTTCAATACTCTTTTTTACAAAATCACAGCCTTTTATTTTCCCACCCCTTGCTTAATGCTGTCCGTGATTTCCGTTTCTCCTCATTCTATCCTCACATCACCTTCTCACCCTGTGTGCTTCAGCCACATGAGCTCCTTTCCTCAAATGTACCAAATGCTCTGTCTCATCTCTCTGGCTGGGCATATGCTGCTACTTCTGCCTGAAATATACTCCCTGTATCAACCCTGAACACTGTGAAATCCCCCTCACCTTTCAGATTTCAGCTCCATCAGCAAATCTTGCCTGTTCCCCACATTGAAGTCAGTCATTGTTTTATGAATTCTTGTACATCCTGTGCAAACACTTTCTGTTTAATGCCACCCTGTGCAGTAGTGTTAAATGTTGTCTCTGAAATATATTTCAAAGCCATATATACATGATAAAATATTTCTTTTTTAAGGATTTTATTTATTTATTTGACAGAGTGGGAGAGAGAAAGCACAAGCAAGGGGAGTGGCTGGCAGAGGGAGAGGGAGAAGCAGCTGAGCAGGGAGACCAATGGGGGGCTCGATCCCAGGACCCTGGGATCATGACCTGAGCTGAAGGCAGATGCTTCACCGACTGAGCCACCCAGGTGCCCCTAAATTATAAAATATTTCAGTATGGGGACGCCAAGCAAGGAGCCCGCTTCTCCCTCTGCCTGCCATTCTGTCTGTCTGTGCTCACTCTCTCCCCCCTCTCTCTCTGATAAATAAATAAAATCTAAAAAAAAATATTTCAGTATGAAAATCCATTACATTGTTTGTGCGTATGTGTGTCTCTTCACCATGTCTTGCGTCTTGATGTCTTTGCTTCAGTCCGTGAGAGCTAGGGGCCCAGCAGACACTTCTGTATTCTCCTGACCAGTGAATGTTGAGGTAAACTTTTGGAATGTTCTCCAGTGCACACCTACAGCTTAATCCCCAAGTGAGTGTGTTTGGCCATGTATGCTGTTTCCTCTACAGGAGACTTTCTCTCTTCCGTGTACATCCTTTGTGTTCTGGAGAACGGCTCTGACTCCATGAGGGAGGACAAGGACAGCAGTCATCATGCTGCACCTGGCCCAGGTAACCCAAGGAAGAGTATCACTGCGAAGGCTAGGATACACTTTTGACAACAGCTGGAATCTATGGTAAGGCAGACAGACAGCAGAGATCCAGCAGATGTGGGAAGGCTGGAAGGCCTTTGACATTATGATATCATGGTAAAAACTTGCGGCAGGGGGTTGCCCAACAACAGCTGGAGACCAGCCACTAGAAGAAATCATGGAGGGTGGCAGGTCATCATGTAGAGGATTTGAGGACCAGTTGCCATGCACAGGCCACAAATTCAAATGAGCTATGGTATAAGTCTTCAAGATGGTGCCAGTGTAGTCACCAGTCTTATGTCAGGAATATGTTCCTGCTCGTGAAATGAACACGAGTGTGCTCCTCTAGTGACACAGTTGCACTGCAGATAATTGATTCTTTCTTTACTCTTCTCTCTGCTCCTACCACTCGATTATAACCTCTGTGAGGGCAAACCTCGTCTGTTTTATTACCCAGCGCAGTGAATGCTGTCGTCTACCATCTATTTCCCCGTCAAGGATTTTGTGTTCATTTTCTGGCGGCTATCGATGTGTTTGTCGTCTGCCAATGGCACACAGCAGATTTCCTCTCTGGGCATTGTCCTGCTATAGGGAATTGGTTTGTCCAAGATTGTGTCCCTTCTCTATGACCAGCCAATGTTCACGAGTTGTAGATTGTGTTGTATGTGTATGGATGGGGTGGGAGTGAGGGGATATACAAAGGCCTGCCTACCTTGCCTCAATCTAGGCCAACTCCGAGGACCTATCAGTCCTAAAGCTCCCATGTGATTTACTAAGGTCATTCTGGAGCTGCCGGTTCAAACCCTCTGTCTAATTTAGCCTCTTCCAACCCCTTGCAGGGGTTGGTCCTGACAGTGCTTCCTAATAAGCTTCCTGCAAGCATTTCTTCATCTCAGAATCTGTTTCCCAGGAAATCCTCCAATGCTGGACTCTTTTTCAGCCTTTCAGGGTCAGTAGGTCGTTCCTCCATTTGATAGATGATAAAACCGTGCTTCAGTGCACCTCAGTGACTCGCCCAAGGCCACCCAGATGGTACGTGCCGAACTGAGAAAACACCTATTTCAAAGAGCTGATGGCTTAAATGAGAATGTATAAAAGTATCTTTGAAGGATAGACTCTCATTAATTGCTGATGTTCTTTTTCTAAAGCATTAGGACTAGCCCTGCAGAGCTGGAGGAGAAAGGAAGGCAGTTTACAGAGAAGCATGACTTGTACTCCTGGGTGATGAAATACACTAGGGGACCAGTTTCCACCTTACCCCAACTCCAAGACTGAGTCTCTATCCCTGCCCAGCCGGTCTATCTCCCTTTCAATAGCCTAACTTCACAGAAAGAACATTTCTGTGAAATCATATTTGGTATAAGGAGACATTAGCCTATAAATTAACTTCTCCCTAAAGACTCCTATTTCCATGTACTAGAGTACTTTGTGCTGTTGTTGTTAGAAAACAATTTGACCACACACTGAGCTGATTATCAATATAATTGTACTGTAATCACATCTGAGGAAACTACTTAGCAAATCAACTCTGACTATTCACCTACTTATAGGGAAGAGAGCCAAGCCTGTCAAATTGGAACGTAGGAAGAGGTAGCCTCATTCAGAAAGAGGTATGCTCCTCCTACCACACAGGTCTTTCTGTGGTAAATAGAGAGGCTGTAGGGTCTCGGGCATCCACTAATACACAGAGAGAGTGTTTGCAAATTTTTAAAAAAAATATTTTATATATTTATTTTAAGATTATTTATTTATTTATTTGATAGAGAGACAGAGCACACACAAGCCGGGGGTGGGGTGTGAGGGGAGGGCCAGGGGGAAAGGGAGAAGCAGACTTCCTGCTGAGCAGGGAGCCCATGCAGGGTTCTGTCACCAGACCCTGAGATCATGACCTGAGTTGAAGGCAGATACTTAACCGACTGAGCCACCCAGGTGCCCCATGTGTTGGAGGCCACGGCACGGTTGGAGTCGAGGACCAAACCAGGCCCTGACTTGTGTCTCCTTCAAAGTCCAGACACCTTGACAAGGTTAAGGACGGGAAGCTGAGTGCACTGAGAAAGGGTCTGTGCTATGTGTCGTGCGCTCACCTACCTGACTTCCCACACACTCTCCCTGCAGTAGGGAACAATGTGGCCAGAGTCCTGAGTTCTTAGTTAATCCTTGTTGTTCTGTCCCTCCCATGATCCACTCCCTGGTTGGTTGTCTTGCTAATGACTTTAGCTGAAACTACCTGACGTCACAAGGTTTGCTTGTAGTTCATGTAAACTTGTTATAGGAACTTGCGATCATCTGACTAGGTACTGATGTAATGCCCCTCCTATTCTGGCTTGCCTTATAAATGCTTGTAAGATGTGGAATAAATTTGGCACTGTTGGACCTCATCTTCGGTGTCCCTCCTGCCCCCATCTCTTTGTCCCTTAACTTTTTTTCATCATCCTCTTAGCCCCCATGGTTACCCTGGTCGATTCGTCGCACTGGCCGTGACACCCATGATTTCATTTCTTTATTTATTTGAGAGAGAGAGATAGATCAGACAGGGGGTAGAGTAGAAGAGGAGGGAGGATAAGCAGACTCTGTACAGAGCATGGAGCCCCAGAAGGGTCTCCATCTCATGACCCTGAGATCATGACCTGAGCTGTTACCAAGAGTCTGATGCTCAACCTACTGAGCCACCCAGGTGCCTGGAATGTTTGCACATTGATAGCAAATGGTTCATCATTTTCTTCAGAGATTTTTGGTTTAGTAAGGGGTTTCTGAGATATTTTGTTTGTTATGTTGGAGTAAGGACAAAAAATATATTAGGCCGATAAGGAATTAAAGGCAATACATTATTATCTACTCAGCATTAAATATATAATAAGTTCAAGGGATCTGTGTTTGGGTACCAGTGTGCTATGTCATTCTGGAAGATCTTTTCAATTGATCACATTAGACTAGGCTATGATGTGGTAACAAGTAAACCCCTCAAATTTCCATGGGTTTACAGTCACTCACAGAAAGTTCTCTGCTTATCCAAGGCCTCTTCATGTTGCTTCTCTTTTAAGTTATGACCCAGAGGTCCAGGTGGTTGCATCCTTGGGCTCTTTCTTCCTGACAAGTGGATGCTCTAATCATTGCACCAGGGGAAAAGAAAGCAGGGATCTCCTCCATCCGTTCCTGTATGCCTTGACGGTGGAGGGTTACATGCTTTTTCCTGCCTACAACTCATTGGCCAGAACTAATCACATGGCCTTGCCTGCTGAGGACTTTGGGGGGCGGGGAGACAGTAAACATCTGTGCCATAATCAGGTCCCATTTTTTATATCTTTAACCTAATTAATCTTAATTAACTAATGCATCCTTTAAAGAAATAGTACATGTCTTTTAGGTTTAGTCCTTGTGCCAAGCTTTGGCCATATAGTGGTGGGCAAGGTACCCCTAGTCTGCCTTCACAGAACTTCTGTTCTGCAGGGAAGTCCGACGTGCAAGCTGTCGATGACAGTGAAGTGCTGCGAGTGCGCCAGCAGAGGAAGTGGAGGGTGCAGTAGTAGTTAATTTCTCCAAGTACCAGATCTGAGTCAAGCACAGCTTCTTCTGGAGAAGTATTATCTTAGCTGAGATCCGAAGGACGACTGAATGTTAACTGGAAAGCAGAAACTTCTGAGCAGAGCGATGGCGATTGTGAAGGCCTGAAAAGTGGGAGAATATTCTCCCAGGGTGCTGAGAAGATTTCATGAGATAATACATATTTAGACCATTTTGCAAGCTGCTAAGTACTCTACAGTCGTGGAGGGTTTACTATTTTGTGCTTTGTGCAGAAATTTCAGTATGATGGCTACCACCAGACAGAATCAGCTTTACGGGTGCAGAAGAAATGGCTGTCAAGAGTTGAGACCAGGCAATCAGACTCATGAACCCAAGTTCTTAGCCACAAAGTAACATTGCCTGTTTCGAAAACACGTTCAAATGCAAGTATAAAACACACTATTATAGTGATAAACATTAACGTGATCCAACTTATACTTTTATGGAAGAGTAGATGATATACAACTTCCGATAGCTCATTTTTTGGGTAGCAGATTATTATGTTTTGGTTAATTATGAATCTAGAAGACTGGACTAGATAATGAGTCTGTCCATAGCCAAGCCAAGGACAGGGGAGTATTTTTTTAGACCCAGTAGGTCATGTCTTCCAGGTGCAGAAATCATCCTATTTCTGTCAGAACCAGCAATGCACCTGCCAGTTCATACGTGAAACAAACATTTCCTCCTGACCCCCACTCACTTGAGACTCTTAGGGAAGGAGCAGCCAAGGAGTAAAGATGGCAGGAAGCAGGAAGGAATGGATGAACAAAGTCTGTTGTACCAAGGACAAATTGGTTCTCTTTGCAAAAACCCTGGCCCGTCAATTTTCCACTCCTCCCAGCTCATTTTGCCTCCATTGTTATGCAGGGACTAAAATATTCATTTCATGAAGAAATTGTCAAACTTTAGTGCTTTGAGATAATTGATGCATTTCATCAGCTCACCAAATTGAGAGAATGACTTGACAGAGGTCTGCCATCAGACAGTCTCAGCCGAGAATTCTTTCATAAGAGTCACGCCAAGATCCTCCTTGGAGATGCTGGTAAATGGCTCAGCAATCGGGAGACATTGGAGAAAGCACACTCGCAGAACAAGACAGGGAACAAAGGGCTTTCTCGGCCAGGAAATGCTCTCACGGGGGACTTGTCGGTCCCAGACTCTGCCTCTGATTGGAAATGTAATCACTTGGCTGTGTTTAGCTGTGTCCAGTAAGGGGCCATTGGCGGCGATGCTCCACTAACTAGAAATCTCTTCTGTAATCAAATTAAACACAGCCACAGCTTCCTTGTGATTCATGCTGGTTATTCTAGAGACATTTTATTGCAGAAATGCTTTTTAAACATTAATTATGCTGCACATAATATGACCCAGATAAAATATGGGCGTATTATGACTTGTCTGTGGCTTCGGGGTATGCTATTTGATTGCTGGCAAGGGCTTGTAGGAAGAAGGTGTGTCGCACCTTTTGTTTTGGATTTTCATTCCTGGGGCGTTCTGGGTCTGCGCTCCAAAAGGGGCTGCAAAAAGGTCTGGGTTTTTATTGCTCACCCTGAGTTAGCCTTGGCCTTCTCCCACACTCCTATGCGTCTCGAAGGGGCCACAAAGAGCCCTCAGATTTCCTGGGAAGGCCCTGAAATTAACTTGGAGGCCATGCCACAGCGACCCTCTTCTTATGCCAGGCACAGCCGTCCTGTCTCCTGCAATGCCGACACCGGCGCTCTCTGATTGGCTGCTGCCTGTGCCTCACCATTTGTTAAATATTGTTATTATTTATTAAATACTGTCATTTTAATTAAATTAATTAAGATAATTTAATTAAATATTAAATATTGTTAATAGCAGCCCTGGAGGTATGTATCATCCTCATTTTTCATATTATTCATGTGAATGTTTATGTGAATTGTTTATGTATGTTCACATGCAGAAACTGAAGCTCTGAAAACGCATGTTATTTGGCCAATATCTCACGGTTAAAAGCAGGAGAGCTGGTTTCCAGTCCATTTCTTTCTTCTCTGTGATCTTTCCTCTGTGTTTTTAAAACTTCTATCTACCTCCCAATTCCATCTTGTTTCATTGATTCTTCTTCTACCCACCTAAGCCCCCATGTTATGGACATTGGGGAGGGTATGTGCTTTGGTGAGTGCTGTGAAGTGTGTAAACCTGGCGATTCACAGACCTGTACCCCTGGGGATAAAAATATATGTTTATAAAAAAATAAAAATTAAAAAAAAAAACAAAAAAACAACTTCTATCTAAAGCACCAGAAATCTTTCTTTAGAGATAATCTTTTTTTAAAGTTTTTATTTAAATTTCACTTAGTTAACATACAGTGTAATATTAGTTTTAGGTGTACAATCTTATGTGAACAGTTCAGAGATAAAATGAATGCAGAGGGAGCTGCCCCAGAGGAAGGATAGGGGCCCCCAGGGCCCTGCACACAGTGCCCCTTCCCATCATTTGCTCTGGTATTTCCCAGGGTGCTTGTCCGAACCTCTCAGTGTAAAGATGACTGTCCTGGACTACATTCGCTCCTGGAGGGGCCCGAGACAAATGCACACGTCTCCTGCTGGCTCCTTGTTTCTGGAGCCCATTCTCTGTCCCAGCCCTCTCTTAGGTTCAGGGTGAAAATACTGTGGTTCAAATTAATAGTCGTCCCTGCCTTCTGGGAGCTTGCCTTCTCCCTGAGCAAACAGACAAAAAAACAAACAATCGGGGTGGAAAAAACGGGCTCTCCATTAAGATGGCATAAACACGACGGATTTAAAGCAAAACAGGACTGGGGGATGAGACCTGCGGGAGAGGCAGTGGAACCATTCTCAGCAGGATGGTTGGTAAAGGCCGCACTGGAAAGATGACATTTGAGCAAAGGCGGCAGGCTATCTGCGGAAGGATAGACCCCAGCCATGGGAAGAGCAGGTGGAGTGGAGTAGAGTGAAAAGCAACACTCCCCGGGAAAGCACACCAGCAGGGTTGAGGAAGGAGCCCAGGGGCCTGAATCCCGGTAGGTGGGGAGAGTGGGAGGAAGGCAAGTGAGGTAACAGGTAGGTCTGGAAGACCCCATGGGCCATTAGGTCCTGAGTGAGATGCGGAGCCATTGCACGTCTTGGAACTGGAAGGAGGCGCAACTTGGCTCACATCTCACAGGGTCTTTCTGAGTCTGTGTAGACAACAGGCTGAAGTTGGTACCGAAAGAGTCCTGGCAAAAACCAGATTTGCCTTGAGAACGTCTTGGTGACAGATGGCTGCATATACTGGACCCCTTTTGTTTCAGGATCCCTTTTCTCTTTGGGGCCCACCTCAGTCTGAAACTGAATGTGAAAGCACGTGTGTGTGCCTGTGTGTGCACACTTGTGAATGCATGTGTGAGAGTGTGCGTGTATCAGTGTGCAAGTGGGTGAATGCGAGGACATGCTTGAGAGTGTGCGCGTGCATGTGAGTGGGTGTTTGGAGAAAGAAGGGATTGTGGACTCACTGCCCAGGACCAGATCGCATGGCAGCTCACTCTGGCAAAGTGCTCTAAGCTGATGGTGGCGGCCAGGGGAGGGACTGCAGGACAAGAAATCGTGAGCACTGGTTCCTGGTGGCTGTCCCAGCATCCTTCTGCACTCTGCTTCTGCTTCAGGGTTAGCTCTCTGATTCCACAGAGTGAGGGGTGTGGGTCATTCTCTCGGGGTCGATCTTGGCACTGTGTCTCATGGTGAGCTTCCTATTTTGACCATCTTGAACGTTGATGAGGTGTTCCTGTTACCTCCATGACAAGGTAGACTTCTTGAGGGTTTCAACCATGTCTTGCTCATTGTGGTAAGTCCAGGTCTCAGCCAGTGCCCGAGACTTGGTAGAGCTCAATATTAATAAGACTAACGGGGGATGTTTCTTCTTTTGTATGAATATTCCCATCAGAAGCATATCTACTGTGCCCCCGAGCCTTACTGTTTCCACCAAATAGATTTTTCTGTAAAGCTTTCTTAATGATCAGTTACTAAGTCAGTCTTATCAATTTGCCTGGTCAGTCTGAGTTGATTATAAATTTAGATGGTGGAAAGAGACTGCTTTGTGGTTCGGTAATTGGGCTTTCCTAATAGTGACACTGGATCTGAGCTGAGTGGCAATGAAACAGCGAAGGATCATTGCTTGGGCCTGTCTGAGCCTTAGATGAGAGTATCTGATCGATGGGGAGACTGTCTAATGCTCAGAATGAAATAAACACCATGGGAGAGCTGAAGAGATGTCCCTAAAGAGGAAGCGCAAAAAAGGGCATTTACTTAGCATAGATTTGGGAGAGGAAACACAATGACCTTGGGGAGGTGCAGTGATAGAACACTGTGGTGGCAGGTGGAGCTTTGGTCATCTCGGGCTGTAACTCTGGCCAGTTCTCACTGACCCTTGCATAGTGGAATCTTGGACTCCTGAGGGGATCGTTTGGGCTGTGGATTTCTGCAGCTTCTGTGCACTGCCTCGGGAGTCATTTGGAAGAAGGATGCTCTGTGTACATGACACAGCACAGAGGATGGTCCCCATGTGACACACAATGGAATCGGAAGCGCTGGAGGAATTGGATTAACAAGATTCAAGGCTGGAGAGAAATTGGGTCACATGCCGTCCCAGGAAGTGGAACATCAGGCTGTCCGGCTTGCACACGGTGTACCTGTGGATGGTCCACATAGGGAGGTGGTTGTCACGTGTGCAGGTCAGGGACGGTCCCAGGGTGGGTGGGAGCACAGTGATGTCAGAAAGGCGTGGGCTGTAGTCAAGAGACTCGTGTTCCAATTGTACCACTGCCATCTGCTTGCTACCTGTTAAGGGAACATAAATAGTTTGAAGACCCCTAGTATTTGGAGATGGGACTTTAAAGAGGAAATTAAGGTAAAGTGAGGCCACAGAGGGGGCCCTCATCCAATGAGTGGTGTCCTCATAACAAGAGGAGACTGGAACACAGACACCCATGGAGGGAAGATAATGTGAAGGCACAGGATCTGTGATCCAAGGGGAAAGGCCTGGAAGAGATCCTTCCCTCACAGCCCTCAGGAAGAACCAACCCCACCAACATCTTGATCTTGAACTTCTAGGTTCCAGAATTGCGAGAAAATGTATTTCTGTTGTTTATGCCTGGTGGTACTTTGTCATGGTGATCATAATGAATAAATACACTACTTGAGGGGCGCCTGGGTGGCTCCGTGGGTTAAGCCTCTGCCTTTGGCTCAGGTCATGATATCAGTGTCCTGGGATCGAGCCCCGCACTGGGCTGTCTGCTCAGCAGGGAGCCTACTTCCCCCACCGCCCTCTCTGCCTGCCTCTCTGTCTACTTGTGATCTTTGTCTGTCAAATAAATAAGTAAAATCTTTAAAAAAAAAAAACACTACTTGAGTGACCTTGGACAAGTTATTTCACCTTGCTGGTCCTCAATTTCTCCACCTGTAAAATGAGTAAAATAAATATCATGCACTCACAGAGTTCTGGAGAGGGCCTAATGAAATAGCATATGCAAATATTCTCTGTAAATGACAGGTGTTGAACAAATGATTGCTCTGATTTATAGTTTTCCTTGCAATTGCACCAATTCCTCATTATTTATTCCTCAAATATTATTGAGTGCCTATCATGTGCCAGACACTGTTCTTGTGGCTGGGGTTACAGCTTCAGAAAATAAAGACAAAAATATCTCTGGCCTCCTGGAGCTTTGCATTCCAGTGGTTATTGGATAGCAGAGGTGGGAGAGTGAGAAACAGTGAACAATGTAAGTGCAACGTATGGTGTAAAAGAAAAGGTTGGTGGCAGTGGAGAAAATAAAAGCAGGAAAAGGGACAGGGAGTGCTGAAATGTGAGTGGTCAGGAATGTTAAAAGAGTATGGTTGTAGAGACCTCCCAAGAAGGGGAAATTTGGAAGTAAACAAGGGAGCAAGCCAGGTAGACATGTGTGAGGAGAGCATTCTGCAAAGGGAGATTAGCATGTGCCAAGGCCCTGGGGCCTGGGTTGAGGAAGTTTCCAATAATTGTAACCCATAGAGCCTGACTTAGATGGTCTGGAAGGTGCTGGGCATTTTTAAAAAAGATTTTATTTATTTATTTGAAAGAGAGAGAGAGGGGATGAGAGAGAGAGAGGTTGAGCAGAAGGAGAGAGCACACAAGCAGTGGGGAGGGGCAGAGGGAGAGGGAGAAGCAGACTTGATCTGGGGCTTGATCCCAGGAGTCTGGGATAACAACCTGAGCCAAAGGTAGACACTTAACTGGCTGAGCCACCCAGGTGCCCCTAGAGGATGCTGGGCATTATGGTAGCTGTGTGGTCAACACCTTTCTTGATCATACGTGTTAACTGACATGGTCATTATCAAGGAAGGTACTACTACCTGTGATTGGCGAATAAGTTCAGGGAGACTATCTTCTTGTTTGTTGGGAAGGGGACTCAAAGGAGGAGTGGAACCAGCTCAGACAGACCTTAGCAGTCAAGGGGCCTCCTCTGTGAGGCATGCAGCTTCTACAGTCAGGTGTGTATGAGCACACACACACACACACACACACACACACACACTTATGAGTGTGTGTGCTGAGCAGGGCAGAGGGAGAGGGAGAGAATTTCAAGCAGACTCCCTGCTGAGTATGAGCTGGACCCAGGAGGCTTGATCTCACCACCCTGAGTTAGGACACTGGGACCACCACCTGAGCCAAACCAAGAGTCCCATGCTTAACCAGCTGTACCACCCAGGTGCCTCAGGGGAGTTTGCATTTTAAAAGAAAGAGGGGAGTCTGTATAAATCTGTAAGCTCAGTGAGAGAATGCTATTATAATTGGGTCCTCTTGAGGAAATTGCAGCATCATGTACAAACTATAAATCACAGAGAAATATGAAGTAAAAGAGACTAATAGTCACCCCCAGGTCCTGGCCCAAGTAGGCGTTTAATAAACGTTAGATGGTGGGAAGAGTGACTGTTGAGGGGAGCAGCAACAGTGAAATAAAGAATAAACTGCCACCACGGTTTTTCTAGCTATTTTTCCTGATCTGCTATATTTTTAAAAAACTTTTTATCCTGTATTTTGTATCCTGATTTTTTAATCTTAAGAAAGAAGAAGTACTTCTTTTTGTTATTATAAACTTTGAATAACTATTGTAGTGCTACGTTTCATTGAATGACTATATCATAATTAATTGAAGCATCTGTCTGGTATTAACATGCCGGTGTGTTTCCTCATATTATAAATAAGACAATATTGAACACCTTTGTATATTTCTTTTTCTTTTTCTTTTTTCTTTCCTCTTCCAACATTTTTAGGATGATTTTCCTGGAATCAATTTCTAGAGGTGGAATAGAATTACTTTAAGAAAGGAAATTACAGTTTCCTTAAGGCTGTCATAATCAATGTGAATCATCTTTATTTTATTCTCTATTGGATCACTTACTTCTCTCAGTTTTGTTTCCCCTGTAAATAGGAAAAGCTTTCTTTCCATCTTTCTCCTAGATGCTACGAAACACATTGAGCAGAACAAGTTCAAGGATACGATTTACCCCAGCTCAAAAGTTCTTTATGTTTGAAATTTCCAATTCTATAAATTGTAATACTGTCTTCCTTCATGTTAATTTAAAATTTTGTCCAATTAACTTGCTTAAAGGGAGTTGCCTGAGAATAGCCTTTGATGTCTACTTGTGCAGCGTATGTTTTCGTAGTAGTGAGAATTTCTAAGCCTGATGTATTTAAAGATAGATTTAAAAAAGCATTTAGCACTGGTATCAGATTTATTTAGTTTTAATTGTTTTATGTGAGTTGAATTGGTATGACTAGATTTGTGATGTTCTTTGCAAAATTCATTCCTTTTTTAGCAGGGCACATTTCACAAGATAATCTTGAAATGGCTAGACATCCTTATCTTTTTTAATGGTTTTTAACTCCTATTAGCTATAATGGGATTTCCACAAATAAATTGCTGCATTTTGCTGAAAGATACTAGAACCCAGCCGACCCTCCTCCAAGCATGGGGGGATTTTGAGCCACACTCACACATATACCATTTTTCTCTCCTCAGTGCAGCACAATTTTAAATCTCCGTTAAAGAGCAGGAACATATTTGCGAGACAACGATGTGATTCTGGTTTTTGAAGGCTGACAATGTGCTTCCATCAGTGCATTTGGCAGACTGGGAAAAACAATTCTTTAAGAGCTCCCAATAAATGACATAAATAAACCAGTGAGGAGCCAGGGGCCTGCTCAGACTCTGCCAAATTATATGTCCCTGTGACAAACTGTTGTTTGAGGACAATGACAAACATTTCAGACCATCCATGGAAGTCACTGGGGGGACTTTTATTTCTCTGTAATAGCCTCTGAAGCCTTTATAGCTAATAGTGTGTATAATGAGTCCGGTTTCCAGCCCCTGAGAGGAGAGAGGCTGGGTTGCTTTAGAATGGGCAGGGAAGGCCTTTGAAGTTTTCTCCAGCAGTGGTGAAATTTGGTCTTTATAAGGAGGCACACAGCCTCCTCAGCTAGGGAAGCTGGGGAGAGAGGGAGAAAGGGTGAGGGTCATAAGCCAAGATGCCAATCTAGGGTCTCAGATCTGGAGCTCAAGTCAGAAGCAGGTGTCAGGTTTATTGGGAGCTTTGCAGCTAAAGAATGGAGGGCAAGCCCAGGGCCAGGACTCTAACCCAGGCGAAGGAGGCTTGGCGGACGCTGGTGGCACACTCTAGCTACTAGGGGCGCTCTAGTCACCTTCCCTTCCTGTTGCCCTTGGGGATCTCTGGGAATCTCCAAGCTGCAGAAGGCCGGATGAGATTCCAGATCTCCCTTAACGAACTCCTTGGGTGATTCTGTGGCACACTCAAGTGGGATAGCCACTGCTTGGGTTTGAGCCTGTCTAGGAGGGAAGGTGTTATCTCGCAGTGTCTGTGTGATTTCTGAGCTAGGAATCGGGAGGCTGGAATCCTAGTGTCAGATTCCAATATTTGTCTGTGGAACTTTGACATGCCACTCTTCCAGGTCTTGGTCTACTTACGTGGGAAGTCAGGGGATGAACCAGTGGCTCTCAACCCTGGTTGCACACTGTGATCACTAAGGAAGCTTTGAAAAAATGGAAAAGTCTGGGTCTCCTCCCAGCTGCATGAATTGGAACATTTATCTGCAGGTTGAAACTGGGCATTTATAGATTGTTGATTCCAGCCTTGAGTCCTAAAGGAGTAAAGGCATTTGGCCAAATTCTTCCTAAATGGTTGTTTATACAGTTGGGCTTGAACTGAGGCCTTCTCCGTTCCAGAAGAGCTCATCATCATCATCATCATTGTAATAATAATATTAATAAATCAGCAGTACAGGCGCCAAAATCAAGTTGGGAGCCTGAGACCTGGGCTTCCAGTAGAGAGAGGTACACGGGGTTGGAACACTATCCTATTGGTTTGGCTACATAGGATTGGGACCTCATCATCGGGGCTAGAGGGCATGAAGGAAGTAATGTATGTGTGGAATAGGAAGTAAGGGATTTTAACTCAATTCTAGGACAGGCCCTGAGGTAGTAGCAATACCTCAAATCAAAGTGTCCTAGAAAGTAAGTAGAATTCAGTCTTCTTCAAGGTTGGTGACCATCCTAAGTGCTTTCTAAGTAGAGGTCTCACAGTGAACAGGCAGGTATCTTGAAGCTGAATCAGGACAATCCCTACATCACGATCTTCCTGGTTTTGTCAGCTGGGGTTAAGGCCAAGGTCTAGGCCAAGGAAGAGGAGGGCCTCATCCAAGGAAATTGGGATTCAGGAAAAGGTCTCAGACTCAAAGGGAGCTCTAGAGCCATGCCTCTTAAAGGGAGGGCTTCAGAGCAGAAGCATCAGCATCATCTGGCCAGTTATTATAAATGTAGATTCTAAATCACAGGCTCTGGGGTGGAGCCTGCAATGTGTGATGCAAAGAGCCCTCTATGTGATTCTGATGTGGTGAAGGCTGTGACCCACTGGTGTAGAGTTGTAATAAAGAGGAAAGGCAGAGCTAGTGAGGCTGGGGAAGGCCTTTGGGGAACATAGGGTACAGTGGGCCTGTCATACCTAGTCATTGACTCAGACACACAGGAGTACACTTGCATCCCCTTGTTGCATATGGGCCTCTATTGCTCTGGGCCCACACCTCACCAGATCTGGACATATCAGAGACTATAAGAGGCAGGGGAGGAGGTGCCAATGCATCTGGAGATATTCAAGTGGTACCTCCTCCTTCAGACTCCACACTGTGCCCACCATACAATCTGCCTTCCTCACTGAGTCCTGTGGGGTCCAAGTGAGAATAAAGTCAAATACTTTCGAAGGATTCTGTGTCCAGCCATACTCACACGATACTCCTGCCACACAGATGACATCTTCCTCATGGTTAATAAAAATGATGAACTTCAGACTGTGGAGCTATTCAACACACAGTTTTCAAAGATCTCTTTTATTGCCTCTGTGTAAAACCAAACAGAGATTATTTTTCTGAGAGGACAGCAATCATACACTCGCAGTAATTTCGTAGAAATAAATGAGGGATACATCATGTCAGGCATGGTGGGTCCTCCACTCATGTGGATTATTTTGCTGCTCAGAAAGACCCACAATTGAACAGGCTTAAAACAAGCACAGTCTCATGTCTCTGAGCACCACATGGAAGAAACCTTGAATATTTGTTTCTAATATGATTGTGATGGCTAATTTTATGTGTCAACTTGACTGGGCTAAGGGATGCCCAGAGAGCTGGTAAAACATTATTTCTGGGTGTGTCTGTGAGGGTGTTTCCGAAAAAGAGTAGCATTTGAATCAGTAGACTGAAAAATGAAGATCAACCTCCCAAATGTGGATGGGAATCAACCTGTTAGTTGAGGGCTTGACTAGAACAAAAGGATGGAGAAAGGGCAAATGAACTCTCTTTCTTTGAGCTGAGACATTCGTCTTTTTCTGCCTTAGGACATTGGTGCTCCTCATTCTTGGATATTTGGACTCGGATTGGAACTTATATCATGGCACTCCAATGATTAGGCCTTTGGACTCAGACTTAAGTACACCACTGATTTTCCTGGTTCTCCAGCTTGCAGATGGCATACCATAGACTTCTCAGCCTCCATGACCACATGAGCCAATTCTTGTAACTAATCTCTTATATTTACGTCTTTGTATATCTTAGTGGTTCTATTTCTCTATTTCTCATCCCCAATACAATGATGGATATATTTGAGGTAGTAATGCCTGAGAAGTAGTTACTGGCCCTGAAAGCCTACATTATGGAGATCTAGTCCACACTGACCACTTGAGAAGGAAATGGGTAATTCCTAAGTTCCTTGTGGTTTTGGGATATATTCAAGGGAGCTGTCTCTGATTATAAAACACACTCTCATCTTTTTCTCCAGAAGGTGGAGATATGGTGTTTTGACTTGAGCCCGTATATTGCATTGAGTGTAAACAGATATTTTCTAGATCTTTGTGGCTTGATAGAACCTTACTTTCTTTAACTCACTGTGGTATTGCATATAGAGCCTGATTTTCTTGTATGTTTTGGGTGGGAGCTAGAAATGTCAAAATAGTTTCCACTGTGCAACTGAGTTTTCTGCAGCTGGGAAATGCTGACGTAGATAGAGCCACTCGCTCGCAGTGAGGGGATTCTAGAACCCCGGCCTGCAGAGATGTCTGGAATTATTTTTTCACTTTCTATTATGAAAATGTTCAAATACAGAGAGCAAATGACAAGATAGTACAATGAATCCTCATGTAACCATCACGCAGCTTCAGTAGTCCTCAAGAGAAATGTTTTATTTCTACCCCACCTACTTCTCTCCACCTCTCTCACCCTAACTGGTTTATTTTGAAGCAAATCTCAGCTATCATGTCATTTTGTCCACATATATGTCCGTATGTGTTTCTAAAAGACAAGAACTCTTAAAAAAAAGCACAACCGCAATACCATTATCACATGTAAAAAAAATGATAGTATCTGCTTATTAGCATCAAATATCTAGTCAGTGTTCACTTCCCTGATTGCATTGTAAGTGGTGTTTTTATTCCTGGGTTTGTTTGAATCAGGATCCAAACTATTCTATGTGTTACACTTGGTTGATATGTTCTACGAAGGTGACTCGAAATCATTTCTCATATTTAGCATGCTTTGTCTTCTATTTGGGCTCAGAAGTCCTAAATAAATGCTGTGGGGCCAAGGCCATCATGTCATCCCTCCATAGCCCAGTGACTGGCCCAGCAAGCACATCATCTGCCAAATTCTGGCAGCAGAAGCCAGAGGGGCAGGTGGTAGAACATGGGATGAGCGCAGGTTGCCAGGATCCTAGCCTGAGCCTAAGCTGTGCTCATCCTAAAATCTGGGCATGCTTTTGGCACTGGTGCGGAAAGGCTACCATGGAGTCTGCTTGATAGGAAGGGTGAAAGGGTTGCTCCAAAAAATAGGTCACAGGGTGGGGTCGGCTACCATCTGGCCCAATACCAATAGATCCCACTTACCTCCTGGAAGCATGCAGTATGATGGCTCTGGGTTTAAAGGATGGTGAAGGACAGTGCCTGTTAGGTCCTTTCCTTACTCAGGGTCAGGGGTTCCCTAAAATCTCCCTGGGACTTTGAGAATTCAAGTTGCTAGCACTGGGAAACCAAGGCAAAGTAGCTGATGAATTTGATTAAAGTCCATGGTCTATGCGTGGGGTGTCCGATTATATTGGCATCTCTGTTTCTGTTGAAGGAAGATAAGGGAGAGCTCATGTATTTATCCTTCGATGCCTTTACCCACCCAGCTACTTTTCTGTTCTCTCCGTGTGTGCTTCTTCTTGTTCAGCAGACAAGTTCCTTCCATGTGGCCGGGGACAATAGCTGTTAGTAGCCCTAGATTATTCAAACCAACATAAAGGAACTTCCTCTTGTCCATCATCTGCATGTCTATTCCAGTGAGGAAATGCAACTGGCCTTTCCTGAATCCCATGCCCTCAGTCACTGGCGTAAAACAGGATCCTTATAGGTATCCTGTTTTAGGTGGGTAAGTTCATGTCAGACATCTTCCCTGTGACCAGAGGAGAAGGGAACAAAGAGGAATATGCAGGGCAGGAAAAACAAACAAACTAGATTATCTATCACAGTCTATTCCCCACTTCATCCCACCGCCCAGTGACGTGAGTAGACCTCCAAGCTAAAGCCTCCGAGATGGATGAAAAGGCAATATGGATGGGGATTATTCTCACTTTTCAAATTTTGAGCTTTATTGTTTAGCTTATTTGATTTTATTTAGTGTGACTACTTCATTGCCTACCAGACCGGTTTATCTATTGAGTCTCTTTCTAATAGAAAGGAAGCAGGAGGTAGGGAAAATACTATGGTTACCTGATGGAGAAATAGTTCTATCCATATAATCAGCCCATACCAGCCCCTTTTCTTTATCGTTAGCTCCACAGGCCATCCCCAAGGCAAAGTAAGTATCACCTTGCATCCCTCTCCTGCTCACCTATTCACATTTCAATGTGCAGGACTTGAACTAGTGGGACCAAGACAGAAAGGAGGGAGGAGGTGGGCCGGTGGGATGGGGTTGTGTGCGAAAGAGTGGGCAGAGAGGTCAGAAGCAGAGAAGGCCGACTCTGGTTCTCCGGTGCAAGCAGGCACCTGCACACACAAACACACGCACATGCTTTAGCTGATCAATATTTTGTTAAAAAAAAAAAAAAACAATTCTGAAGAGGAGGGTAGTTTTATGGCAATTGATATGATTCTGAACACCAACCCTTGCTCCAGGAAACTTATAAGGGGGATAAACTATCATTTGGTCAGCAATTCCCAAGTGACTTTAAAAACAAAATAAGACCATTCTCAACGTTCTTTAAAAGTCTTTCTAAATCTAAAGAAACAAGCCCCATTGTTAACTAAGGCCAGTGTATCAATTCATATAGGATGCAACAATATATAGGATATATTTATGTTCATTTTATAGACTAAGTGTAATTTGTCTAAGTTTTTAATTATCCAGAAGAGTTTATGGTTGACCTTTTTCTTTTACAACGTATTTGTTACAGCTATAACTTTTTTCATGCTCATCCTTGGTCGGGAAACCTTACCCTTTCCAAAAGTGTTTCCAAGAGAAAAAGGGTGTTTTTGTGCAATGATCTTGCTTAAAAACAACCTACGGGAGCATTCTGTCCAAACAATTGGGAATTGCTGGTACTCTTCTTTAGATTCTAATATAAACATGGTCAAAAACTCTGGGCATGAGTTAGAAACAACTGAATATTAAAAATGCAAATGGAACAGCTGAACTCAAGGGAAATGCTTCACAGGAAGACAAAAGTACCATCAGAAATGCTGTAGTGGTGTTATGAAATTTTAATTCATGATCAAGAAATTTTCCCCCAAGTCCCAGTACTTCTTTCCAATATATCTT
The DNA here is from genome assembly GCF_022355385.1 of Mustela nigripes. NCBI lineage: Eukaryota > Metazoa > Chordata > Mammalia > Carnivora > Mustelidae > Mustela > Mustela nigripes. The sequence goes on from NC_081573.1 coordinate 54,018,744, forward strand.
TCAAATTACAGTGGGACCTGGTGGATAACTTTTTAAATATCCCTTAAATTGCAAGTAGATGAACATTTGGCCCAAGTACTTTAAAATTCTTACTGTGGCTAAGCTTGGGGATTCGGTAGGAAGAGTTACTTCAGCGCAGACCAGCTCTGCGTCTTGTATCTTCCATCTTCTAGCAACCAGAATGTGTTTCAGGCACGCACTCTGGAGTTATGTTTAACAATCCCGAGACATCATCTCTATTCAGCCTCACAGCCTCCGGTGGAGACGAAGGGAATATTAAATAATCCAAAGGGCCTGCCATGAAATCCTGCAGCTCTTGGGTGAAACTCAGCTTTAGGGGGACTGCTTTATAAAGAAAAATAGTATGTTTGCATTTTGTTTCAGAAATAATGTGCTTTAGGCTCTTAAAATGAGGATTACTGGGTGATCAAGGTCAGGAGCAACCTTGAGTATGAATGGCGTGTTAAAAGAAACTATGGTTTAACTCTGTGAAAAGTAAATTCCATTGGTCTTAGGCTGAAAGAAATTTACCTAGGTGTGACTGAGCTTGCAAGACCTCAGATAAATCACCCACATTTTACAGTGGTGTGGAAAGAAAGTGGGAATAAGTAGAAAGTTAATGTTGTGAGGCTAGCCAAGGACTTGAGGTATCTGTGTGACTAGAGGTCTGTTCTTGGTTGTCTTACTCTTCTATGGCTATGTAACAAGTGACCATGAATCTATCAGCTTAAACAACTCCCATTCATTAGCCCACAGTTCTCTAGGTTAGACATCTATTGCAGCATGCCTAAGCTCTCTGCTTAGGACCACCCCAGCCTGAAACCAAGGTGTTGGCTGGACTGAGTTCTTACCTGGAGGCTTTAGGGAAGAATCCACTTCCAGTCTCTCATTCTTGTTGCTGGTGGCAGAATTCAGTTCCTTGTGGCTGCAGGATGGAGGTTCCCATTTCGTTGCTGATTGTCATCCGGCTGCTCTCAGGCTGTCACACTCCTGGCCACCTGGGCCCCTCTGTCTTCAAGTCAGCAGTGGCTTGTCAACAAGTCAAATTCTTGTGCGTTGAAGTTTTGACCTCTTCTGTTGCTGGTCTCTAGACCTGGATTTAAGTGGCTCCTGGGATTAGGTCAAGCCGACCCCAGAGAGTCTCCCTGACTTAAAGTTAACGGGTTTGGGATGTAATTACATCTGTAAAATCTCTGTATAACATAAATAATCATAGCGGTGATAGCTCCTCATGTTCACAGTCCCAGGGGTTCTATAGGCCACGTATGCCAGGGGACGGGAAGCTTGAGGGGCATCTTAGGCTCTGCCTGCCACCACAGTGCTTGTCAGGATCCTCACTTTACAACAACAGGCATTGCCTTTTAGAAGACAGAGCTTCTGGTGGGTTTGTTGGAAGGAGAGGGACACAGGAATGATGCTTCAAGGGGGATTACCTAGAAACCACATGTGCCATCTGCCAGGCCTCCTTACTAACGCAGCAAGTAGTTCATCATGTCCTTCTTAAGACCTCAAAGAACAAAATGAACTATCTAGAAATCTTAATAAGTGAATATATAAATTTAGCTAAAGATGCAGGGAAGAGCCTGACTTCCTATTTTGCCACTGCAGGGAATCCATGACAACTGGGAAAAGATGTCATCTAGTTGCATACAGTTTTGTGGGCACTGGCTGGTCAGTTTTCATCAGACCCAGTTCAGCCCCACTTATCCCTCAGCAGGGCACCTTGTGCACAGTCGTGTGTAGTGTGCCTCTGTAGACTACATTCCAGTGCCAGCGGGACTGGGCCAGTTTGTGTCTGCGCAGTAGACACAGTGTTTTGTTGCATCTAGTAGGACAGAGAAATCCATTCACTGTCAGTTCACACAGCAAAGGGCAAAGGGCATGGAGAAGGGTTTCTTACCTCAGCACCACTGACATTGGGAGTCAGAAAATTCTTTGTGGTAGGGGCTCTCCTGTGCATCGTAGGATGTTAGCAACACCTGTGGCCTCAGTACCATTTCCCCTAAATTGTGACAAGCAAAAATGCTTTCAGACATGGTCAAATATCCCATCAGGGACAAGATAACTCTCACTTGAGAATGGCCATAGACATATAAATATCATAACATAGAAGGAATAAAGAATTTAGAAAATCCCTCTAAGATCCCATGGAGACTTTCTATCTTTTAGGACTGGGAGTGAGAAATGTAAATATTGGAAAATCCATAAGCATTTATGTGATTCTAAGGTAGAATGTGTGAGAGAGAAAGAGCCAGAGCCAGAGCGAGAGATAGAGAGAGATAGAGTTCTGTTTGCTGAAGTCCTGAAAGTGGCACCTGAATACTGGACATCAGTAGTCAGGGATATCCCTAGCTTTTAAATTACATGAGACAATGTATTTCTTTTTATCTTAAGCTAACTTATGTTGTTACTGGCTTTCTGTCACTCACCCCCTTCAGGGTTCTAACTGACGCAAGGGGCATTGCAGAGTACAAAGGATTAATGATTCCGACACACCAGAGCCTTGTCACGCCATTCATGCATGGGAGAAAGGAGACTGGGAGCCTGGCTGGGGTCAGGTGGTCAAAGGGCCTTATATGCCAGCCGGCAGATTGGAACTTTGCTCTCTGTCCACCACGGGTTGGTAGAGTAAAGCCCTCCAGCATCCCTGAAACGCTGAGTTTGACTTTTCTAGCCAGAAGGGTATTGGAAAGCACCCCTATTCACATTGTCTTAGATGTCTCACTTCCACTGTAGTAAAACAATGGGACTGGTATTAGGAATGAAAATCCATAAACATCAAGAAGAATATGGATCCATGACCCATAAAGCTGATTTATAAAGAAAAATTTGCCAAGAGAACTTGATTGGTTTTATTGATAGAATGGCTAAATTAGAAGATGAAAGGATCGCGGTAGAAGTCATAGATCTTACTTCAGTAATGCAGCTGATACATTATTCCACAAAATTTTGTTTGACAAATTAATTCAAATTGGGCTGGCGGAGGAGCTGTCTGCACAGATTGAGAGCCGGACAAGGAATCGGAAAGCCACGGTAATGACAAGCAGCCACGGAGGAGCTGTGAGCTGCCTGACGTGCTCCTGGAGGGTGATCGGCTTCTGGCTCCACTGAGTCTCTTACTTCCTTACTGAGAGGAAGTGACCCGCCTACACAGCCGGCTGGGTCACTTACCAGATGAGCCGGGCAGGTCACTAGGAACTGAAGAGTGACGTGGAATGGGAATTGCAGAGACTATGCCTACTTAGGTTGAAACCTCATGGGGGATATCAGCCAGGTGAGCTCACCATGGGGTGGAGAAGAAGCTGGGAAACTTGGTTGGAGTGGTCAGAGAGTGGACCATGATTATAATGATGATTATTTCTCTGCATCAGGGGAGCCAGTTATAAAAGCACAAATCCAAAGGTCTATAATAGGGCCAGGTGAAGACAGAAAGAATGCTGGGTCATCCCACACAGCAGTGAAAATAAATGTAATTTGTCCGTCTCAGTAAATCTTCCAGCCTCCACGTTGAGTAAAATGAAGTCAACCCAAAAGAAGGCATTTGTTAAGAGTTCATGTCTATACAGCGCTCTAAACTATGTAGGGATATATACATACGCTGTAAAAATAAAATGAAAAACAAGAAAATGGTTATCACAAAGGTCAGCTTGATGGAGACCCTGAAGGGGTGCTGAGGCTGTGATTGGAAGGACAGATTGGGGGAGCCATGTTACATTCCTTGACCTGGGACTCGGTCACATAGATGTTTGCTTTATAATTACTCTTTAAACTGTGATGTATTTTATGCATTTTCCTGAATATATGACATATACCACAATGGAAAAAGGAAAGAAAAAGAGTCTAGGACCCCTCCAAAGGCAGCAGCCACTAGTTAGCTCTAGTGGACTCTTGCCATATGAGAATGGGGCCAATCATGTCAGATCAAACTTTTCAAAGAAGTATGATATATGGATTTTTAAAAAAATGTGAAATAAACTTGTAACTAATTCTAAGATCATTTAGACACCATGTAAGTCCAACAGCATGGGCCAGATGAAATAGGTTTAAAAGCAAAACTGAGCCTATGACTGCCAGTTTGTAACTTCTGCCCCAATTCAGGGGATGGAGAGCAGGAGAGCATTTTTACCTGGCTGTACTTAGTAGCGTTCTTGAAACTGCCTTTTATCTGAGGAACTTTACGGGTAATTGCTAAGGAGTTAGTGGGTCCTAACTAAGCACTTCCCAAACACTTCAGTCTTTGTTACCACAACTATTCCATTTTAGCGGACACTCAGAAAGTTTAAGAATTTTTCCCAATATTATACAGCTAGTAAGTGTGGGAGCTGATTTGAACCTCGGCTGATTTGATGGCATAGCCTGTGCCTTCCACTGATGGTGCACGGTCTGTAAGAAGGCAGTGAGCCTGGTCCTCTTTTCTAGTTCTTTGCTGTGGCAGACATCATTAATCCATCAGTGCTATTTCCTGTGGGACTGAGACGCATCTCCAAGTGTGTTTCACCCCAGCGCTCTAGAAGCCCACTCATAAATGATTGGAGTTGGTGACTTAGACAAAATGCATTTACTCTTCTGACATCACGAACTACCCCTCCTGTGGTTCAGGGGTAGGATGGACAGTTCCTAAATGGTGTTGCTAGAGCAAATACCAGCTACATTCTGGTTCTCCAGTAAAGAACTGGTCAACCTGTCTCTCTCTCACTAGCCTAGATTACTATTTCTACTGCTGATGTGGCCCCATTGCATCTGTCTGCTCCAGAGCCAAGATACTGGAAGGGGCCCTTCCGAGCCCGATGGGCCCTCAGTGCAGAAAAATCACCTTGAAAGCTATTCCTCTCACTGTACTTTGAAAGAAGAGCATTACCAAAGGTGAATAAATGGGGTGTTAAATGATCTTTAGAAAAAGGGAAGGACAATGATGTACATGACATCAGAAGGTTAATGTAGATGAGAGAAAGGTGATGATGATCCGTTCGTCTCCTGTGTCCTGGCTAGGAAGGAACCCAACCAGAGGGGCCACTGCAGGCAACTGCAGACCACTGGGTCTTGAAGGAGCCTAAGGGAGCACATGGCCCACCTCCTCCATTTCAGCAGTGAGGGTTAGGGGTATGATGTGATTCATCTGAGAAGCAAGGATGCTCCTTCACATCCTGGCTACTTTCACCAAGAACAAAATATAGGGCAGTAGTTGAGAGAGTTAGCTTTGGCTTTATATCTTGACTCTGTTGTGTTATAGCTATGTGACCTTGGGCAGGTTTCTTAACCTTTCATCTATAAGGTGCCAAGAAGAGCAGGACATATTTTATAGAGTTGTAAGGATTATAGGAAGAAATGCAGGTAGAAGTACATATGTCTGATGCCTGGCATAAAGCAAGGACTCCAAATTTATATATATTTTAATATCACATGTATATACATTTATATTTTTGTATAAACCCCTCATATCTAATATTATGGCAAGTAATATGTCATAGGACCTATATTTCTAAGGGCTTCAATAGTTAAAATTGACTGTTATTTTATGAGGTTGGATTTATATGGCCATTTCAATTCTGGCATGTGATCTTAGAAGGACAGCACTGTCTGTGTCTTTTATAAGGAAATATTGCCTAAGTGTTGCTGTGAGAGGTAACACCTCCCAACAGGCTCCTTGGCCCTGTGCTGGCACCATTCTCTAAGGCATAATGCTTCTTGGTACCAGAATGGCAAATGTAAGTGACAGTTTCCTGATTTGGGTATCTTAATAATAGTTCGAAGTTGTCTGAAGACAGGTTTTTATAAAGAGAAAAGAAAAATTCATTTAGAACAAAACAGATACTACTCAGAGAAGAAAATGAACTATGTCTTGATGACTTTCTGGGGTCCGTCTTGGGTCGTCATGGCCATATTGATCACTGGTGGGAGTGACTGAACCTGGGCTGGTTAAGGAGGGGGTAGTTGGGTACTTACCTCTTGGAAGGAGCTAAGCATCCCAGGACGGAGTCAGGAATCAGAGCTGAGCAAGCTGTTTGAGTGAAGGTCAAGCAGAGGACAATGCGAGGCTGAGGGGAGAGAAAGGATACGAGGAAAGGTGCCCATCAGAGGCCTCCCATGACCTCAGGGATCACTGTCCAAGTTGTCACCTTCTGGTGATTGTTGCCAGACTTTCCTAGGAGGAAAGAATGTGTGTTTGGGGGTAGATGTGGGAAGTCAGAGAGAGAAGGCTGCTGCTAAGGGAACAGAGACAGTTCAGACAACAATGATAGAGGAATAGTTGCATATATAGAGACCAAATATAGAGTATTGAGACAGACAATGGGTAAGTAAAAGATAATACAATAAGTGATAAGAGATAAGTGACAGGTAAGAGACAGCCTATGGTAGAGGGATTGATGCGTGGTAGGTGGTAATAGAAGATAAACAGTCTTAATCGAGAAAAGGATGGTGTATTAGTGTTCTGTTGTTGCTGTAACAGGTTACCACAAACATAGTGGCTTAAAACGACATGGGTTTCTTTTTAGAGAGAGATAGAGAGAGAGAGAGAGAGGAGCAGGGGGAGGAGCAGATGGAAGAGAGAACCTCAGATAAGGTGGTAACTCAAGAATATACAAGCTCACGGGTGTCATATAATTGCCATGAATAGAGTTCGGGTTCTTACTCAAGAGTGAGTGAGCATGATGACGCCATCAAGGTCTGGACCTGTTGGTTGCCTTTTCCATGGTTCTGTATTTTTGACTCAGTTGTATGGCCGCCGCTTACCACATCATATGCTGGTCTTGTGACATTTTATAATTGGACCTGATATCTGAACTGGAGAGATTTTTTACTTTTTGTAAGTAATTGTCTCATTTTCCACCTCTGGTTATTTATTCTTAAGCGACTTCAAAACATTTCTTGAGCAACTATTTTGGGCCAGGCATTGTGAGACATACTAGTGGTGATATGCTGTATAAGGCAGCTCTCCCAAAGTTTACATCTAGTGAAAGAAATCAAGAAGTAAACTGGCAATACTGATCTCAGACAACAAGTGCTGTGAGAAGGAGAAATACAAGGTGAAACTCATCAGATGGGCACATAGCCTAGACTTTGGGAATCTGGGAAACTGTAGAAAAAGCAACATCTAATCTGAAACTCCAAGAATGTGTAGGGATTAGTCATATAAAGGAAGCGGCTGCCTTGAACACCAGAATCTCATCAACTCTAATTCAGTTGCGCTGGTTATTTCTGTTCCTAATTGCTACTGCACAGATCTGTGCATACACTGCACATTTAGGATGTGTTGGTACTTTCAAATGCAAATGTGTTCTGAAAAAATGTCCTCTGCTTATACAACTCAGCAAAAGTTCTCTGTGACTTTGGTGGTCGTGTGGGCTTTGTAGATTTTATTTTTAATTTAATTTGATTTTTTGCTTTAAGTAGGGCAAGGATTCAGTGTTTGTCAGACTAGGGCTGCCTGGATGATTCCCCTCCATTACCAAGAGGGTTTGGGCTCTGTCGTTGCTGTATTCCCCAAGTATAGAGGCTGTTGTTAAAGTTCTGCTTGTAGAAAAAAATGCTGAGGCAACAGAGGTTTTTGTTTAGTTCTTATCTGCTCCCCAATATGAGGTTGCACTGTCGGGGGCAGAGCTAAAGTGTTAGCAAACAAAGAGCTTGACTTGAGCTCTCACTCCTTCTCTCTCCTGTCCATTAAATGCTCTTTAACTGATCATTTCCCACCTGACCACAGCTCCCCAGTCAGAGCTCCACTGGTGTCCAAGGGAGAGTGGATTCTGAGAAAGGAGCAAGGATAATTGGAAATCATCTTTTCCCCAGATGCTCTCTGACCTGATGGGTGATACAGGTTTTTGGAATTAACAGTATGTGAATTTGCATAAGCCACTCACCTCTCTGCACCTCCATGTCCTAATTCTTTATATTTATATTTATTTATTTATTTGAGAGAGCGAGGGAGAGCACAAGTGAGGGGAGGAGCAGAAGGGGAGGCAGAGGGAGAGAGAGAATCTCAGGCAGACTCCACACTGAGTGTGGAGCCCAACTTGGGGCTTGATCCAAGGATACTGAGATCATGACCTGAGCTGAAATCAAGGGTCAGATGCTCAACCGACTGAGCCACCCAGGTGTCCCTGCATGTCCTAATTCTTAACTCAAGGGAGAGAGTTTAAATAATATAATGGCATGGAATGTTGTTCTGGTTGAGAGCATTGGTTTTGTAGTGTTTCAATCACAGCTTTGCCCCTACCAATTGTGTCACCTCAGACATGTTACATAACCTACTGAACCTTAGTTCTCTCATTTATAAAATGGAGGCAGTATTACACCTTTCAGCACTAAGAGAAACAATGCGCATCAAGTAATTAGCTAATGGTTACTAAAACCCTTAGAGTTTTAATTTTTGTCAAATGTTTTATGTGGTTCTGATTCCCTAATACAACCACTTGCTTAAAAAAAAAAAAAATGTGATCTTGATTTATTGACCATGAAGAAATGGTGAGCCACGGAGAAATGTGAAGGATAGAGATGTTAAGATCAGTTAATAATAAGCAAACATAAGGATGTATTTTAGAGGTTTCACTTCTGATCTTATTAACCCAAGTTGAGAGTTAAAGTTAGATATGGGTATGGCATTATTTAATTTTGGCAGTGAATTTTAAAATGGGGAGACACTTAAAAGCATACTTTCAAATTATTTTTGCAACAGAGTTTAGACCATCAAAATTCTGCCTGTGGGTGCTTTGTGAAAAGTATATTTATGGACAGATAAGCTTTATTCCAATGTCTGCATAAATATGAGTTGTGGTTGAACAATAGAAGGTTTCCACAAAGGGCTAACATTTGTTTATTAGAAAATCGAACTTGGTCCTGTCCTTCATTTTGTCTCTGAATTCAGTTGATTGACACCTCATTATTAGCAATCCACTCTCACTAATCATTTTCACCACATGCAGAATCTTTAAAAAAAAAAAAAAAGCCTTTTGGTGGCATTTCCCATTTCTCACCTGCATGTGTTTTTATAGTAACAATGAAATATTGATAATTTTATAACAGAGACTAAAACGTGTCTGTAAAAAGTGATTACAGATGTTGTCAGTGATGTAAAAGGTGGCAGTTTTTGAGAAGGCAAGACAGAGGGAAAGCTCAGGTTGTAGGAAGGCACCCGCTCAAGCATATGGATACTTGACAGAATGTAAGAAATACAGTTGAAGGAGGCAAGGAAGTGAGAGCAAGTCAGATGGTGGTGTTAGCCTTGGAGAGAAATAAGAGGCTTCTTTTCTTCGAAACAAAGGTAAAGAAAGTCAGGATGGTGTGAATGTATAGAAAGAGGAAATTGGGGAATGGATCTCCCATCCTTTGGTGAATTGAGGTGAGAGCTTGGATGTGATTAGCCAAGGATTGGAAAAGAGCAGTCAAGTTTGTTAGTCATCGGAAATGAAAAAAATGTGGGAAACTAGAGATGATTGATAGAGTCTTACATTTGTTCTTCCAACTATTATTTATTATTTATGTTATGCTGGGAACCAGAGATACAGGCGTGAATAAAACAGAGGGCCCCTGGGATGCCTGGGTGGCTCAGTTGGTTAAGCAGCTGCCTTCGGCTTGGGTCATGATCCCAGCATCCTGGGATCGAGTCCCACATTGGGCTCCTTGCTCCACAGGGAGCCTGCTTCTCCCTCTGACTCTGCCTGCCACTCTGTCTGCCTGTGCTCGCTCTTGCTTTCTCTCTGACAAATAAATAAATAAAATCTTAAAAAAAAAAAAAAACCCAGAAAACAAAAAGAGAGGGCACCTGATACCATGGAGGTTGTTAAAGGGAGCTGGTGTGTGTAGCCTGGACATGAAAAGACCCAGAAAGAATACCAGAGATATGTCCAACTATTTGAAGAGTTACCAAGCAAGTATTGAGAAGACCTGCCTGTCCTACATGTCATTAAACCACAGATCTAAGACCAGTAGGTAGAATTTATGGGACGCAAGATCTTGACTCAAGGGCAAAATGGGTGCCTTTGGAGGGAGGGCGTTCCCTGTCATTCTGGAGATACAGGTGGAGGACAGGTGGCCATTGGCCATGATTAATAGAGATAGTTTGGGTATTGGAAGGCAGGTTGTGCAGTCAATGAGCTTTTAAGACACCTTACAACTTTGTGAGTCTGTGAATCACTGGGTGTCATCACACGATGTCACTTTCAGAAATTACTGCATAGATTGTCATTCTGTTGTCAGTGTGCGTTTACTTTACATTATGGAATGGGAGGAACCCTAAAGAAGGTACAATTCTATTTCCTTTAAAGTAACTACTCTTCTATTTTCTTGTGATTAAGACATTTATTTAAAACCAGCCTTGCTAGTAAAAAGGCATATAATCACTGGTTCTCTTCAGCCCCTGTCATGACAGATTAGCATTAATAATTTAGAGAACAGCAGCATTAAAAGTAATTACAAACTGTCAGAAAGATACAAGAAATATGACATAGTTCACAGCTTCTTTTCAGACCTCAAATATTATTTGAGGGGAAAAATAATTACATTTTCCTGTTCATTTCCTAATACAAATAACTTAGGAAATCTCATAATTCTTAAAATTTGCAATTAATTCATTGAAAAACTAATGTCAGTTTGGAAAAAATGCCTCTTTGGTCACAGATTTCTACTGTGGAATGATTCCTTAGGGCACATTCCCAATTGCCTTGTCAAGGCTCGTTTTAAATGCATTAACATAGCAACATGAATAAATCAACTAGCATTTAAAAATATAAATTATCTAAAATTCCTTTAATTGTGCATGCATTTAGCTCTTTCTTCTTAGTCTATCTAAATACTGTACAACCTCTTGATTTAGGTATAGCTCCCTACAAATTTATCTAAGGTATCAGAACCGAGTAAAATTCTTCCCTATGAACTTTTGTCCAACCTAACCCTATTTGTTTTTTGTTCTGTGTGCTCAATCCAGTACCACTTCTCATATGAAAAATGAGAAAGGTGTCTGTATTCATTTCTTAATGAAATTTATTTAAGGCTTCTTCCATATCTCTTCTCTCTGTAATCCTTCTTTATCGTACATACTTTTGCCCTGAGAAGAAAAAAGACAGAGTGGACACTGTTGCTCTATACTTCTTTATTATTCTAGACGAAGAAGGGGATTTGAAGTACCACCACTTAGAACCTAGACACTAATGTACCATATGTAAAATTTACAGTTCATGCTGTTGAACAAATGTGTTAAGACACATATCTTGTGGTAGTCATGTCATTTTATATTTTGTTGTTTTGTAAAAACAGGAAACTCTGAGCAAAATAGTTGTTCAGATTTTAGTGTAACAGTTTGACCTCAGGAACAGACTGCATGTGGCCAACAGATCCAAACAGATTGGAATGCGGGTGTTGGATTGATGTCCATGATCTTTTTACCCAGAGAGTGCCTAGCATATTGCAATATACAGAATGCCAGGAGCTGGCCAGGGATGTCACTTGGAGAATAAGAAAGGGAGAGAGAATGTTATTACATTCTTAATATTTGTTTGTCCTAAAAAGTTACCATTTTATATAGCAGATTATTTAGGTAGGGGGTCATATGGGTTAGTTTTACATACTGTCATGTGAAATTCTGGTTTTATATTAGTTGTATTTGTATCAAATGGTTAGAATCTTAATTAGATTAACGTTGTTCTGAAAAAGAGAGCTAATTTGTCTTGCCAGTATTTACCATAGAATACACATCCACTCCTGTTCTTTCTCTCTCTCCCTGGCTCCTCTGTGATAACCTGTCCTCTTTGGGAAAGTTACTTTTCATATAATGGTTTATAATGACATGAATGCATTAGATTATTTGGGGGTAAGTAATTATACTGCATTCTTAAAATAAAAAATCTTAAATTGACTTAGAGGCATATATTGCGAGATAAAGTCATGTTACCCTCTCTCGATAACTGATAGAACCCAGCTCCCTATGGGGAAGGTCTTTTAAAATATTCCTTAATGTTTATTTATGATACAGGCCATTTCATACCCACCACAGAATAGTCAGAATAAGGAAAACGAAATGATCACCAAGAAGAAAAAAAAGGTTCACTATCCAGTGGTGATAACTATTATCAAGTTGATGTGTTGTCTTTCCAGATTTTTTCATGCATTTATATATATTTTAAAACAGTAAGTCACATTGTACATACTCTTTGGGACCAGGTTTTTTCTTTCAACAACATATGATGCCTGTTTTCCCTAATATGCAGCTTAATATCTGTTTCTAATGATTTCAGAGAATTTATTGTGTGGCTTAATTTAAACTGTTTTTATGTAAGCATGCTGTTATCATTGAAAATTCAGGTATTTTCTACTTTGTTGCCATTAAAGAATTCTGCAGTAGACATCCTTATAGTTCTAACCACACCCCTCTTTGCCTTCATTTAAGATGCTCTCAAACAGGGCCTCCAAGTGTCCTCCAGGTCTTTCAGGGAAAGCCTGCCATTCCAGACAGAGATGGGGTCAAACCTAATTCTTCATGCTGTGTGGGGAGGGTCTGACCAAAGGAAAAAGTGAACCAAAAAGATGAGCTCTGGCCAAGGAGAGTCTTCAGGAAATTTAATCTTTCTGCTGAGTATCTTTGCCTTCTGTTAATTCCATATTTATAATGGTGACCAGGGGCTCCTGGGTGGCTCAGTCCATTAAGTGTCTGCCTTCGGCTTAGGTCATAATCCCAGGATCCTGGGATACAGTCTTATATCGGTCTCCCTGATCAGCAAGGAGATTGCTTCTCCCTCTGCCTCTCCCCCAGCTTGTGTTCTTTCTCTCTTGTTCACTTTCTCTTTCTCAAATAAATAAATGAAATCTTAAAGAAAAAAATAATGGTGGCCATCTATATAATCCTATCCTTAGGAAAGTGGTAGACTTTCTCAGCCATAGTTATTGGAGTGGAAATTGCATTTAGCCAGAAAGGCAGTTAGCCCTGTTTAAACAAAACAAAACAAAACAAAATTATTCATCTATCTATGTATCTACCTACCTCCCTTCCTATCTATCTATCTATCTATCTATCTATCATCTATTTATCTATCAACTGGCCTATATATCTGCCTAGCTAAAATTTGGAAATGAAGCCAAAAGATCCTAGCGTGTCCTTTATGCCCCACCCCCCATGGCAGAATTTTATTTTACATTTTTCAGCTTTATTGAGATTTAATTGACAAAACATTGTAAGATACTTGAAGTGTACATTGTGATGATTCGATACTTGCATATCCTTTCTGTGTCATGCTAGAGTACTGAGTGATAAGCCCACCTAAGGGTTATTTGACAATTGAGGGCAAGGATTGGCAAACATTTTCTACAGAAAGCCAGATAAATATTTTAGGCTCTTTAAGCCATATGTGCTCTGTCACAATTAATCAACTTTGCTATTGTATTGGAAGCAGCCAGAGACAGTAGGTAAACAAATGTGTGTGACTATATCCCAATAAAACTTTATTTACAAAATCATGAGGCAGACCACAATGGCCCTTAAGCCTTAGTTTGCTGACCCCCTGCTCTAGGGGAATGTAATTTTGTCTGACTTACTATTTACTAATAATGACAAGGAACACATTGTTTTTGTCTGATAGAGATGCAAATGATTTATGTGCAATAGAAAGATAACCCCAGTGGTTATGCTTTTACTGCCTTGTAGGACACTACTTAGTTTAGAATCTGATTTAGCAAACTTCATGCAGCCATCCCCCTCCTGTATTAGTTTCTGTATTAGTTTCTGTACCCGGCTTTTTCACCCTACTGGTTCTCTCACTGTTAAGTTAAATAAAACTTTGGCATATGCTCATTGTTTGCATGAGAATCATGTTTTTAACATGATTTTTGAAAATTATACTTTGACAGCCCGACAACCCTTAAGAAAAAAGATTTGCAGTGAGCATGACCTTCAAAGGTCAGCTCAGGCTCGCATCTGCTGCTTTCTGCCACAGATCTATCCAGCTTTCTGTTTGTCTCTCCCTTGCCATGTGACCAGGTAACTGACTGTCCTTGTAAGCCTCACCTTTTGTCCCTAAGAAGCTCCACTTTTTGTGGACAGGGCATCCTCATCGATAGATAGTCTTGCTTCTGAACATTTGTGACAGTTCCGCTAAGTACATGCTGTGGCCAGTAGAATAGTTCCATTAGCAACTCACTTAGGAAGAGTAACACATTCAGCTAGATTATTAAAAAAAAAAAAAAAAGTCTTTACACTTTTTCCTGTTATGATTTCATCCTGAAAACAAAACCAAGCCTGTTAATACTCTCAGGCCTTGGCAGAGAGCCTGGTACTCCAGGGTCACCTTGCAGTACACACTGCCTTAGGGGTTCACGTTTACCTCCAGTGACCAAGCATCTCTGCTCAGCATCCCCTTCTTGCTCAGAGCTTTGCTGTATTTTTTTTTTCTTTTTAAGAAGCTGTTTTGTGGTTACTATATACAGGATGTGATTCTTCTCTCTTTCTCCAAGTCCTCTTACTTGGTACCTTCGAGGCTACTGCTGTTCATGCTATTGCTGTCTTGCCTCTGCTGCTTTCTACCACTGTTTGTCAAGGAGACATCGGAGAACTCAGAGAAGGCTAGGCTCTTGCTCAAGGTCACACGGCCAGTAAATGGCAGAGTTAAGGTTTTAACCTAGTTCTCTCCACTTCCCACCCCCAGAATTCAAGCTCTTAGTTTGTTCTCCTCCAGTTCCCTACTCCTAGATCTACTCTCTGGGCCTGTTTTCAGATCAGACCTAGCTTCATTCTTGGGCCTTTATGACTATGGAAGGTAAGATTGTACTAATACTAATTTTTTTTTCTTCTTCTTTTTCATCAGTACTTAATTTTTTTTTTTTTTCAGAGTTTTATACTCACAACAAAATAGAAGGGAAAGTACAGAGATTTTTTTTTTTTTATACTCCCTGCCCCCAAACATGCATAGCATTTCCCATCATCAATACCTCCCAGCAGATTGGGCTGGTTAAAACTGATGACCCTACATTGACCCATCATAATCCCCCAAAGTGTACAGTTTACATTATAGTTCACTCTTGGTGTTGTACATTCTATGGGTCTGGACAGATTTTATAATGACATGTATCTATCATTATGATAGCATACAGAGTAGTTTTACTGCCCTAATCATCCCTCCCTCTCCCCTAATCTCTGGCAACCACTGATCTTTTTACTGTCTCCACAGTTTTGTCTTTTCCAGAATGTAATACAGTTGGAATCATAGGTGCGTAGCCTCATATAGACTGGCTTCTTTCACTCAATAAGAATTGCTGGATTGCACGGTGAGAGTATGTTTAGTTTTGTAAGAAACCACCAAACTGTCTGCCGAAGTGGCTATGCCATCGTGCGTTCTCACCAGCAATGAATGAGAAGTCCCGTTACACCCCATTCTTGCCAGCATTTCATGTTGTCAGTGTTCTGGACTTGGGCCATTCTAACGGGTATATGGTGATATCTGATTGTTGTTTTAATTTACATCTCCCTGATGACGTATAATGTGAAACATCTTTTCATATGCTTATTGGCATCTACATATTTTCTTTGGAGTGATATCTGTTAAGGTCCTTGGCCCATTTTAAATTTTTTTTTTTTTTTTAACCATAGAGTTTTAAGAGCTCTTTGTATATTTTGGAGGAGTCATTTACCAGACGTGTGTTTATCAAATATTTTCCCTCAGTCTGTATCTTGTTTTCTTATTCTCTTGACACTGTCATATGGAGCAGAAGTTTTTAATATTTGTGAAGTCCAGCTTATGGATTATTTCATGGGCTGAACACTTGGTGTTGTTTATAAAAAGTCAACACTCTCCCCAAGGTCCTGTCGATTTTCTCTATGTTATCTGTAATCAATTTTAGGTTAATGTTTGTGAAGGGCATAAGGTCTGTGTCTAGATTCATTCTTTCACAGGTGGATGCCCAGTTGTGCCAGTGCTGAAGAGACTATTCTCGCTCCATTGAATTGCTTCTGCTCCTTTGCTCCTCTATCCAATACCATGCTGTCTTGACGACTCTAGCTTTAGAGTAAGCCTTGAAGTCTGATGATGTTAGTCTTGCCACTTTGTTCTTCTTCCTCAATATTGTCTTGGCCATTCTCAGTCTTTTGCCTTCAAATAAACTTTCGAATCAGTTTGTCAACATCTACAACATTCTTTCTAGGATTTTGATTGGGAAAATCTCAGCAAACTAGAAAAAACACTCAGCAAACTAGAGGGGAACTTTTCAACTTGATAGAGAAGAGCTACAATGCAAAAACTGCATTGAAGCTGTGGATCAGATTGGGAAGAACTGACATTTTGACAATTTTGATGCTTCCTATTTATGAACATTTATTTAGTTTTTATTTAATTTCTTTCATTGCAGTTTTGTCATTTCCTCATACAGACCTTATGCATATTTTGTTTAATTTATGCATCATATTTCATTTTTGGGGTGCTAATATAGATGATACTGTTTTTAGTTTCAGATTCTATTTGCTCATTGTTGGTATATAGGAAAGGAATTGACCTGTGTTTATTAACCGTGTCCCCACAACCTCTCTGTAATCACTAATTAGTTCCAAGATTCTTTGTGAATTAGTTTGGATTTCTTTTTAATTTTGGATTTTCTGTAAAGGCTATCATGTCATCTGAGAACAAAGATGGTTTTACGCCTTCCTTCTTAATCCATATACTTTTAATTTCTGTTTCTTGACTTACTGCATTAGGTAGAACTTCCAGAATACTTTTGAAAAGGAGTTCCAAGAGAGGACATCCTTACCTTGTACCTGATCTTAGTGGGAAAGCTTTGAGTTTCTCACCATTAGATATGACATAAGTTGTAGGATTTTTGTAGCTCTTCTATCTCAAGTTGAAAAGCTCCCCTCTAGTTTGCTGAGTGTTTATCATGGAGGGGTGTTAGATTTTGTTAAATGCTTTTTGCATGTATTGATATGATTATGTGATTTTTCATTTTTAGTCTCTTGATGTGATGGATTACATTAATTGACATTCAAGTGTTGAACCAGCCTTGCATACCTGGGATAAATTCCACTTGATCATGTGTATTATTGTTTTTATACATCATTGAATTTGATTAGCTAATATTTTGTTAAGGATTTTTGCATCTATATTTATGAGAGATATTGGTCTCTTTATCTTTTCCTATAATTTATTCCTTTGTCTGGTTTTGGTATTAGGATAATGCTGGCCTCATAGAATGCGTTAGGAGATATTCCTTCTGCTTCTATCTTCTGAAAGAGATTGTAGGCACTTTGTATAATTTTTCTTTAACTGTTTGGTAGAATTCACCAGTAAGCCCATTTGGGCTTGATGCTTTCTTTTCATTTTGCTTTAATTTTTGTGTTTGGAGCTAGGTGTGGGTTGAGGTATATGTATATATATCCATATATATACATACACACACACATATGTGTGTGTGTGCATGGGTGTATATGTATGCATATTTACATATATATGTGAATATATGTATATGTGTATGATTACTCCAGCATTTATTTATTGAAAAGACTATTCTTTCTCAAAAAAAGAGACTATTTTTTCTCAATTAAATCACCTTTGAATCTTTGTAAAAAGTTAGTTGTCCATATGTGTGTATTTCTCGGCCCTCTATTCTCTTCCATCAATCTTTTTGTCTACCTATTCACTGATACCATACTGTCTTAATTTTTTTCTACAAGTTGTTTTACAGTTGGGTAGTGTAAATCCTCCAATTTTTCTTCTCAGTCAAAGCCATTTTGGTTATTCTGAGCCTTTTGCATTTCTACATGAATTTTAGACCCATATAGTCAATTTCTAAAAAAAAAAAAAAATGTCTGCTGGGATTTTTATTAGGAATGGGTTGAATCTGCATGTCAATTTGAGAAGATTATATGTATTAATAATATTTTGGGTCTTCTGATTCATGAACATGATCTATCTCTCTGTGTACCTAGACACTAGTATTTCTCAGGAATGTTCTGTAGTTTTCAAGCATACAAGTCCTACACATTTTGTTAAGTTTGTCTCTGTGTATTTCATAATTTTTGATGGTTTTGTAAATGGTATTAGTGTTTAATTTTAAGTTCTTTGTTGCTATTTAAAAATATAATTATTAAATATATTGATCTTATCTTGTGCATCATTCCTGAACTCTTGCATTAGTTTCAGAACTTTTTTTTGTAGTATGGGAATTTTTCTTCTTACATAGATGATCATGTCAATGGTGAATAAAGATAACATTACTTCATTTTGATTTATTTATTTATTTAGACTTTTTTCACTGACTGGAACTCCAGAATAATGTTTACTAGAAATGGTGAGGCTGCACATTTTTGCTTCTTCCTGATTTTGGGGGTGAAGTACTTAGACTTTCACCATTAATAATTATGTTAGCTATATTATTTTTATAGATATGATTATCTGGTTGAGAAGTCCTATTAGTTTGCAGAGATTTTTAAAAAATCAGATACAAATGGTGGATTTTGTTGAACTCTTTTTTTGCATCAATTAAAATGATTACGTGGTTTTCTTTTTTTGTTAATTTATTTATTTTCAGCATAAGAGTATCATTATTTTTTCACCACACCCAGTGCTCCATGCAATCCGTGCCCTCTACAATACCCACCACCTGGTACCCTGACCTCCCACCCCCCTGCCACTTCAAACCCCTCAGATTGTTTTTCAGAGTCCATAGTCTCTCATGATTCACCTCCCCTTCCAATTTACCCCAACCCCCTTCTCTCTAACTCCCCATGTCGTCCCTGCTTTTTGTTATGCTCCACAAATAAGGGAAACCATATGATAATTGACTCTCTCTGCTTGACTTATTTCACTCAGCATAATCTCTTCCAGTCCCGTCCATGTTGCTACAAAAGTTGGGTATTCGTCCTTTCTGATGGAGGCATAATACTCCATAGTGTATATGGACCACATCTTCCTTATCCATTCGTCCGTTGAAGGGCATCTTGGTTCTTTCCACAGTCTGGCGACCGTGGCCATTGCTGCTATAAACATTGGGGTACAGATGGCCCTTCTTTTCACTACATCTGTATCTTTGGGGTAAATACCCAGGAGT
>NC_081573.1:54037764-54153849 GCF_022355385.1 Mustela nigripes
GCAATGGCAGGGTCATAGGGAAGTTCTATTTTTAATTTCTTGTGGAATCTCCACACTGTTCTCCAAAGAGGCTATACCAACTTGCATTCCCACCAACAGTGTAAGAGGGTTCCCCTTTCTCCACATCCTCTCCAACACATGTTGTTTCCTCTCTTGCTAATTTTGGCCATTCTAACTGGTGGAAGGTGATATCTCACATGATTTTCTTTTAAAATTTTCTATCATTAATTACTTTGATTTTCAAATGTTAAATCAAACTTTTGTTCTTTGGATAATCCTCACTTGGTTATGATGTATTATTCTTTTGTAGATTGTTGGAGTCAGTGTGCTCACATTTTGTTAATTTTTTTTCATCTATGTTCGTGAGAAACATTGGTCTGTGGTTTTCTCTTTTCTTTTTGGTAATGCTTCTTCTTCTTTTTAAAAGCAAAGTAAAGGGCCTCATAGAATGAGTTCAGAAGTATTCCCTTCTGTTTAATTCTCTGGGAAAGTTTGACTAGAATTGGTATTATTATACTCCTAAATGTTTGATAGAGTTCCCTTGAAGCCACCTAAGCCTGGGATTTTCTTTGTGGGAGTTTTAAACAACTAATTATTTTGTTGTATTGCTATTCAGGTAATCTAAATCTTCTTGAGTAACCTTAGAAAAGTTTTTGCCTTTTGAGTCATTGGTCCATGTCATCTAGGTTGCCAAATTTATTGGCATAAAATTGTTCACACTATTTTATTATTATCTTTTGACTATATGTAGAATCTTTAGTGATGTCATCTGTTTTGTTTCTAATATTAGAAATTTATGTCCTTTTTTTCCCCCCTGATGGCCGGATGTTTTCAATGTTATTGAGCTTCTATAAAGGAACCACGTTTTGGTTTTATTGTTTTACCGTGTGTTTTCTGTTTTCTAATTCACTGATTTCTATGCTGATGTTTATTTTCTTCCTCTTGCTTGCTTTGGGTTTTATTTGCTCTTCTTTTTCTCGTTTCTTATGTGGAAGTTGAGGTCACTGATTTGAGACATTTCAATTTTTCTCATATAAGCGTTTTAGTACTATAAATTTCCCTGTAAGAACTGCTCTAGTTGCATTTGGCAAATTTTGAAGAAATTGTGTTTCATTGAATTGAAACTACTCTTGATTTCTTCTTTAACTCATGTGTTACTTAGAAATGTGTTATTTAGTTTCCAAGTATTTAGACTATTTTTTGAGATATTTTTCTGTTATTGATTTGTAATTTAATCCCACTATGGTCAGAGAACATACTTGGTATGACTTGACTCCTTATCAATTTTTTGAAACTTGTTTTATGGTCTATAATATGACCTAATTTGATATATATTTTATATACACTTGAAAAGAATGTTTATTGTTAATAAATGTTATAATAATGTCGCTTAGGTTAAGTTCATTGAGAATGTTGTTCAAATTTTCTTTCTTTTTACTGATTTTCTAACTACATGCTGTATCCATTATTGAGAGAAGAGCATTGAAAGCTTTGACAAAAATGAAATGTTTTCTATTTCTCATTGCAGTTCCATCACTTTAAGATTTGCTTTGTTTAGGTATATAAATATTTAGAATTGGTATTTATTCCCAGTGAGTTGAACTCTATCATTATGAGGTGGCTATCTTTAACTTTTGTTAAAGTTTTTTTTTTTTCTCTGAAATCTAACTTTGATATTAATATCCCTCTTCATTTTAATTTTGATTAGTGTTTGTCTGGTATATACCTTTAATTTTTATATTTAATATGAGTTTCTTATAGTTAGCATGTAATTAGGTATAACTTTTTTAAAAATCCCGTTTGACAATTTGCTTTTTAAATTAAGAGGTATTTAAGTTATTTACATTTAATTTGAGTATTATTCTTGGGCTTTTATACATATGTGTGGACTATATCCTTTTATTCATTTTTTTCATCTCCTTTTAAGTTCCTTTTACTATTTTTTCTACTTTGTTTTTGGATTGAGTAATTTTCCTGATTCTGTTTTTCTCCTTTGTTGGTCTGTTATCTATAACTCTTCATTGTGTTATTTTAGTGGTTGCTTTAGGTTTTATAATTTTATCAGTTTATAATTTTACATATATATGGTTATATATGTGCATGTGTATATGCTTTAAGCAGTTGAGGTTTTCTTTTTCCTTTTTTTTAAGATTTATTTTTTATTTTAGAGAGAGAGAGAGGAGAGTATAAGCCAGGGAGGGGGACAGGGAGAGGGAGAGAGAGGGAATCTCAAGCAGACTCCCTGCCAAGTACAGAGCCTGACATGGGACTCAATCCCAGGACCCTGAGATCATGACCTGAGCCAAAAATCAAGAGTCAGACCCTTAAATGACTGAGCCACCCAGGCCCCCACTGTTGATTTTTTAAATAAAGATTTAAGTCATAAAATTAAGTTATAAAGAAAAAAAGAATTATTGGGGAGCTTGGGTGGCTAAGATGGTTGAGTGACTGACTCTTGATTTTGGCTCAGGTCCTGGTCTCAGGGTTTTGAGAGCGAGCCCTGTTAGGCTCCAAGCTCAGCGTGGAGTCTGCCTGAGATTTTCTTTTTCCTCTCCCTCTGCCCCTCCCCCCTTGTATGCTTACTTTCTAAAATAAATAAGTAAACCTTTAAAAAAAAAAGAAGAAGAAGAAGAGGGACACCTGGGTGGCTCAATCGGTTAAGTGTCTGCTTTCAGCTCAGTTCATGATCCCCGGGTCCTGGGATCAAGCCCTCTATTGGGCTCCCTGCTCAGTTGGGAGTTTGCTTCTCCCTCTTCCTTTGACCCTCCTTCCTACTTGTACTCTCTCACATGCTCCCTTTCCCTCTCAAATAAATGGATAAAATCTTAAAAAAAAAAAAAAAAAAAGAAGAAATTATTGTGTTTACCCAGGCAGTTAAAATTTCTGAATTCGAGTTTATATGTGGAATGATTTTTCTTCTGCTTAAAGGACTTTCTTTAATATTTCTTGAGTTATAAGTCTGCTGGTAATGACTTCTTTGAGATTATGCGTGTCTGGAAAAGTATTCAACTTAATTTTTTTATTTGATTGTAGTTGACACAATGTTACATTAGTTTCAGGTGTACAACAGAGCGTGATTCAACAGATTTATACATTATGCTATGCTCACTACCTATGTCACCATAGAGTGCCATCACAATATTACTGACTATATTCCTTATGCTGTGCCTTTTATTTCTGTGACTTATTCATTCCATAACTGAAAGCCTGTTTTTCCTTCTCTTCTTCACCTGTTTTGTCCATCTTTCTATTCTCCCTTCCCTCTGGCAACCATTAGTTTGTTTTCTGTATTTATAGATCTGATTCTGCTTTTTATTTGTTTATCCATTTTTTAGAATCATCATATAAGTGAAATATATAGTATTTGTCTTTCCTACTCTGACTCATTTCATTTAGCATAATACCCTCTAGACCTGTCTATGTTGTTTCAAGTGGTATAATCCTATTTTTTATGGCTGCATAATATTCTATCATATGTTTGTACCACATCTTCCTTACCATTTCTTTAATGGTGGACACTTAGACTGCATCCATAATAATCCTCAAAGAGAACATAGGCAGTAATTTCTCTGACATTGGCTGTAGCAACAATTTTTTTAGCTATGTCTCCTAAGGTAAGGGAAAAAAATCAAAAATTAACTAATGGGACTACATCAAAATTAGAGTTTTTGCATAGTAAAGGAAACCATTAACAAAGCCAAAAGACAACCTAGTGAATGGAAGAAGATACTTGCAAATGATATATCTGATAAGAGGTTAATATGCAAAATATATAAAGAATGTATGCAATTCAACACCTAAAAACCAAACAATCCAGTTAAAAAAATGGGAAGAGGAAGTGAATACACATTTTTCCAAAGAAGACATACAGATGGCTAACAGACACATGAAAAGATCCTTAACATCATTAATCATCAAGGAAATGCAAATCAAAACCATAATAAAATGTCACCTTATACCTGTCAGAATGGCTACAGTAAAAAAGACAAGAAATAGCAAGTGTTAGTGAGGATATAGAGAAAAAGGAAGACTTGTATTCTGTTGGTGGGAATGTAAATTGCCACAGCCACTGTAGAAACCCTATGAGCATTCCTCAAAAATTTCAAAAGAGAGTATAGGGATAGAGAGTACGTACCTCAATATCATCAAAACCATCTATGAAAAACCCACAGCGAATATCATTCTCAATGGGGAAAAACTGAGAGCTTGTTCCCTAAGATCAGGAACACTGCAGGGATGTCCACAATTACCACTGCTATTCAACATAGTACTGGAAGTTCTAGCTTCAGCAATCAGACAACAAAAAGAAATTAAAGGCATCTGAATCGGCAAAGAAAAAGTCAAACTCTCACTCTTTGCAGATGATATGATACTTTATGTGGAAAACCCAAAAGACTCTCCTCTAAAACTCCTAGAACTCATACAGGAATTTGGTAAAGTGTTGGAATATAAAATCAATGCACAGAAACAGTTGCATTTCTGTTCACCAATAGCAAGAATGAAGAAAGAGAAATTAAGGAGTCGATTCCATTACAATTGCACCCAAAACCATAAGATACCTAGGAATAAACCTAACCAAAGAGGCAAAGAATCTGTACTCAGGAAACTATAAAATAAAAAATACTCATGAAAGAAATTGAGGAAGACACAAAAAAATGGAAAAATGTTCCATGCTCATGGACTGGAAGAACAAACATTGTGAAAATGTCTATGCTACCCAAAGCAATCTACACATTTAATGAAATCTCTATCAAAATACCATCAATTTTTTCAAAGAAATGGAATGAATAATCCTAAAATTTATATGGAACCAGAAAAGACCCCGAATAGCCAAGGAATGTTGAAAAAGAAAGCCAGCATTGGTGGCATCACAATTCCAGACTTCAAGATCTATTACAAAGCTATAATCATCAAGACAGTATAGTAGTGGCACAAAAATAGACACATAGATCAATGGAATGAATAGAGAGCCCAGAAACAGACCTTTAACTCTATGGTCAACTTATCTTAGACAAGGCAGGAAAGAATGTCCAGTGGAAAAAAGACAGTATCTTCAACAAATGATGTTGGGAAAATGGGACATCCACATGCAGAAGAATGAAACTGGACCATTTCCTCATACCACACACAAAAGTAGACTCAAAATGGATGAAAGACTTCAG
This sequence comes from Mustela nigripes, assembly GCF_022355385.1. Taxonomy (NCBI): domain Eukaryota; kingdom Metazoa; phylum Chordata; class Mammalia; order Carnivora; family Mustelidae; genus Mustela; species Mustela nigripes. Next base: position 54,042,927 of record NC_081573.1, read on the forward strand.
TGTGAGATAGGAATCCATCAAAGTCCCTGAGGAGAACACAGGCAGCAACCTCTTCGACCTCAGCCATTGTAACTTCTTCCTAGAAACATCACCAAAGGCAAGGGATGCAAGAGCAAAAATGAACATTTGGGACTTCATCAAGATCAAAAGCTTTTGCACAACAAAGTAAATAGTCAACAAAACCAAAAGACAACTGACAGAATGAGAGAAGATATTCACAAATGACCTATCAGATAAAGGGCTAGTATCCAAAATCTCTAAAGAACTTCTCAAACTCAACATCTGAAGAACAAATGACCTAATCAAGAAATGGGCAGAAGACATAAACAGACATTTCTGCAAAGAAGACATCAGATGGCCAACAGACACATGAAAAAATGCTCCACATCACTCGGCATCAGGGAAATACAAATCAAAACCACAATGAGATATCACCTCACACCAGCCAGAATGGCTAAAATTAACAAGTCAGGAAACGATAGATGTTGGTGAGGATGCGGAGAAAGGGGAACGCTCCTACACTGTTGGTGGGAATGCAAGCTGGTGCAGCCACTCTGGAAAACAGCATGGAGGTTCCTCAAAAAGTTGAGAATAGAGCTACCCTATGACCTAGCAATCACACTACTGGGTATTTACCCTGAAGATACAAATGTAGTGATCCAAAGGGGCATGTGAACCCAAATGTTTATAGCAACAATGGCCACAATAGCCAAACTAGGGTAAGAGGCTAGATGTCCATTAACAGATAAATGGATCAAGAAGATGTGCTACACACACACACACACACACACACACACACACACACACAGGAATACTATGCAGCCATCAAAAGAAACAAAATCTTAAAATGACGTGGATGGAACCATAGGGTATTATCCTGAGTGAAATAAGTCAATCAGAGAAAGACCATTGTCATATGATCTCTCTGATATCAGAATTTGAGAGACAGGGCAGGGGGTTGTAGGGGTGAGGAAGGAAACAATGAAACAAGATGGGATCAGGAGGGAGACAAACCATAAGAGACTCTTAATCTCACAAAATGAACTAAGGGTTGCTGGGGGGTGGAGGGGTAGGGAGAGGGTATCTGGGTAATGGACATTGGGGAAGGTATGGGCTATGGTGAGTGCTGTGAAATGTGTGGCCTGATGATTTTCAGACTGTACCCCTGGGGCAAATAATACATTCTATGTCAATAAAAATAATTTCAAAAGAGAAATACCATATGATATAGTAATTCCACTACTGGGTGTTTCTCCCAAAGAAATGAAAGCACTAATTTGAAACAGTATACGCACTCCCGTATTTATTGCAGCATCATTTATGTTATTATTCAAGATATGGAAGCAACAGCCTAAATAGCTTTTGTTTTTGAAAGATATTTTTGCTGGGTAAAGTAGTCTAGATTGACAATATTTTGTATTCCTATAAACATTCTTGAGAGTTTTTTTGAAGTGTGGTAAATTACTAGGAAACAGTTAAATTCATGTAGATCTTGCTTTTAATCTTCGTTAGGTGGGGCCAGAGAAGTGTTTAATCTAGGATGAATTTTTCTCTACAACCGAAGTCAGATCCTTTTTAGCAATCTAACAAGTGCCCTATGAATTACGGGATTTTCATTCTGGCTGTTGGGAAAAAACACTAATAGAGGATATTGTTCTACTTTGGGGCAGTGTTTTTTTCCCCCCTGCACTTGGAGAAATTTTCTCACACATTTGTTCATCAGTATTTGAAGGCCCCCTGAACTCTGTGTGCATCCTTTTCTCTGACTCTTGGCTCTGAGAACTTTAACTTTGTTGACCTTCTTGGACTCTCAGCCCCATCTCCCTTCCTCCCTCTGTGACCTGGAAACTTTCTCCAGGCAGTGAGCTAGGGAAATCAGTGGACTCATCTGTCAGGGACCATTGTTTTGTTCTCTGATGTCTCATTGCTTAAGAATCATTGTTACGTATATTGTTTATTTTAAAAAATCGAAGTATAGTTGACATACAGTGTTAAGTTAGTTTCATATGTATAACATAATAATTTGACAAGCCACTATGTTATGCTACACTCACCATAAGTGTATTGTTCATTTTTTAATGTTGTTTCCGGCAGGAGGGTAACTCCATGTTACTTCATCTTGGTCAGAAGCAGAAGCCAAACCAGGACACTGTTCAGTAAAAGGCAGCTCTACTAACAGTTATATCTGGTGGTAAACCCAAACTGGGCTATCTCAGACAAACTGAGATGTATGGTTAGTCTGTATTAGGGGCCTAGCCTAAATTAGTTCAATTAGTTTAAACAGTAACTCTTTGGGTAGGTGATGTTAGCTTCACTCACACATGAGATACATGGGGGAGGTGGAAGTTAGCTAAGATTTCACAGGCAAGCTGTAAGTTGTGTAGGAAGGGTTTGAACTCAGGAGCACTGCTCCTGAGCCCAGGCCTATTGGCACTTGTCACTATCACTATTGTCAATATACACCTTGCGAGGCTTAGACCAGAACCAGTTTCCAGTAGACCCCGCATCATCTGTGGGCACTAGGAGGCTCCTTTTCTATTTCCTTTATGGATTTCATGGAAATTCTGAGCTCTGTTCCCCCTGTACCTCTTATATCCCATTTCTCCTGCCAGTTCACTTGAGGATTGACTGGGACTCAACGTCAAGTCTCCATGCTCCTCTTCTCTGACCTCAGAATTGTCATTCCCTGTTGAATCTTCATTAAACCACAACAAGACATGCTGTGCTCATTGGGTTTTGGGTCTGTCTTTGGGATGCTTGTTCCCTTGAACCCGCTGGCTCCCTGGCCAGCCAGCTCGGCCTCACTCACCTTCTCTACTGTTCTCTCTGTTGTCCCCCTGTCCCAGGATGCATCATACCTCTTATGACACCAATTGTATCTCACTGTCTTGCCACCTAGAGTAGTGTACAGAGAGGTAAGACGACCTAAGTGTTGAGCGGACTCATGGAACTGAACTCTTGTTTGCGTTTAGAGCAGTGTCTTCTTTCAGACCACCAGCTGGAGGGAAAGCCACACCAGGCAGGCCGATTGAAAGTGGCACACTCATCATACAAGCACTTTTCCTCCAAGTTCTGCCCCTCCCCACCCCCCTCAGGCCCAGCAAGCAGCCTCTCTCCTCCCTTCCTGTCCATCACTCTCTCCGGAGGCCCCCCACAGTGGTCTCTTCTTTGTTTCCCTATCTCTAGTCGCCAAGGATACGCCTTCGTTCCCTTATCTCACCTTGCTCAGGAATGTTATCGGTGTGGAGGCCTAATTTGTTTCATCACCTCCTTCACCTCCCCAAGACCTTCAGTCTATCGCTTTCTTACCAAGGTCAACTCCAGTTCCGCCTCTCAGGAATTAGCTCCTTATCTATGTAGCGGGGATGCATTTTATTCCACAACACCGTGGGGCAAGACAGGTCACATTCTTGTAGTTCTTGAAATCCAGTTTAATCTGCAGTAGCAAAATTTCAGTGTTTGTCCTAACCCGAGATTCTTCTGTTTCCAACCTGACCCCACGTAGTCCAACAAAGGCTCAGGGAGTCCTGGCAGGGCAGTATGTCTGGGGAAGGGTCACCTGCCTTGACCCTACATGGGTTACCACTTAAAGGGTCATTTTTTCCAACCTTGATGTTTACTTGAAGGGAAACTCCTGAGGCTTCTGTGCCAAGGTTGGGCATGGCACTGCCGTTCTTGGGACGAAGGCTCTTTTCAAAGTTTAGTCACCACCCCAGCCACGGACAGTCGCTGACAGCACTCAGGGACCAGCCGGTGTGGGAACTGCAAAGGACTTTTCCTTGTTGTCTTTTTGAATAAATATTTACCTCTCTTCAAGTCAAGTTGCCTGAAAAAGTCCAAACAACTTTTTCTTCTTCTGTCTGTGTAGTATAACCCATCACAACATTTCTCAGAGAGGCAAGGCTTTTGAAAAAATTAGCTAGGAAGAACATAATCTTCTCTGCCTGGTAGGCCTGATTTTTAAATTTTTTTTTGGCTCTGGCCTACAAAAGCACACCCAAGGCAGTATCATACCAAGAAAGGGTTACCTTTCTGAGCTTGCAAAGAAAACAAATCTGCAGCGGGGAGAACAAAACACACATTTATATCTTTATATTCTGGTTTCTGTCACTCGTTAGCTGTGTGACTTTGGGCAGGTCTCATTGTCTTCATCTGTAAACTAGGGATTATGAAAAATCTGCCTTCTTACTTCTTAGGGTTGTTTTGAGAATTATATGAATTAATAGATGTAAAAATACTTGGAAGAGTGCTATGAAGTGTTAGCTGTTTAAGTGTCTGCCTTCGGCTCAGGTCATGATCCTAGGGTCCGGGGATAGAGCCCCACGTTGGGCTCTCTGCTTGGCGGAAGCCTGCTTCTCCCTCTCCCACTCCCCCTGCTTGTGTTCCCTCTCTGTCTCTGTCTCTGTTAAGTAAATAAAATCTTAAAAAAGAATAAAATGTTAGCTGTTAGTGTTAGCTGTTGTTACTATCAGCTAATTATGCTGCTTGTGACATTTTCTGTGCTGTCCACTTTATACAGGCCCATCACATTTTATTTGGAAGTTTCAAAGTCAGCACTTAAGGTGAATACCTTGTACAGCCCACATGACCTCTGAGTTCCTCTGGAGACTGGCCATCATATTCAACCCAACTGGTTTTCCTGCCGGCACTAAATCCAATCGTGTTGTTTTGGGTTGACTTCCGGATAAAGGTGACTCTTACAGACTTGTACGTTCCCTTTCTCTCCCGCAGTCAGTCTGAGCAGGCATTCATTTAGTGAAAAACTGCAGGAGAATCCACACTGATTCATTTTTGCTCTCTCTCTCCATATTGAGTACATACGGTTGAATTCATATAAGTTAAACACAAATAAGCTCTAATTCCAAGGTTGCCTGAAGTCCTAACCATAGCCAGAAAAAAAAACCTGAAGTCCCCCCCCCCTTTTTTTAAGCTTTATATTTGTTCATTTTTGAGAGAGAGAACGCGCACAAGCAGGACTGGAGGTGGGAGGAGAAGGGGCAGCTGGAGAGGGAGAAGCCAACTCCCCACTGAGCAGGGATCCCCAGGCAGGACTCAATCCCAGGACCCTAAGATCATGACCCAAGCCAAAGGTAGATGCTTAACCGAGTGAGCCACCCAGGGGCCCCTGAAGTCCCTTCCTATTTCAGGGGCTTCCACACCACTGGCCAGACAGGGCAGAGAGTAAAAAGTTAAAAGAACCACCCTTTGCTACCCTCACGATGCTCATAAAAGCAGATTTTTTGCTCCTCCATTGGGACCTTCATTGGAAACTCCTTGTTTCCTTGTCACAGTCTTCAGTGAAATCTGTGAGTGGTCTACACTAGGCACTGAGGAGCATGTATAAGGCTTCTCTATGGGATGTTCTTCATCCTCGGTAGAGGGTGTACAAGGGTTATTCAGCTGTATGTCGCTGCTGAGAATCACCTATGCTGCTTCTGATCATATCAGGATAGACTCTTTTAAACGGGAAGATGCCAGCAAATATTAGTCACATACACTTGAATGGGGGAAAAATAAAACTTGGAAAACAATCCACTGGGTCAGGTACCCAGAGATTTGGGGGTTTCACCTGCCTTAGTCACTAATCTACCATGATATCTCTGGGGAGCCCTTTTTTCTTTCTGAGATACAGTTTTGTCATCTGTAAGAAGAGGGGGTTGCACATGATGACTTCCCAGCTCTAGCATTCTATATTCTGTGACTCTGTTTAATTAGTGCTAACTGTTCCTCAGAACCTTCATATTACGGGAATCACTTTGGGGAATGGACCAGAGAATGTTAACTGTTTCTTGGGAAAACTCATTTGCTTGTGGGCAGTGGAGTCATTTCAGTTTCCCCTGGGGAGCATTCCTGCTCTGATTTTTATTCATGTTACTAGGTGGCAGTTGCAAGGTTTATTCCATACCTCTTACTATAGCACTTGGTTGAAGCATAAGCATGTAGCCTACCATGATCCAATGAGAGATACTCCTGGAAATTTTGATGGGATAATTAGAAAAGAGATACTCCCTTTTCTCTGGCACCAAAAAAACCCCCAGATAAGCCTGGAGTTGATAATGCCATCTTTGATGTAACATGGAGATATAACACGGAGATAGCTTGTAAGAAAATAATGCTGACCAGAGGTAGAAAACAAATGCAGAGACAGAAGGACAGAAACACACAGAAATAGAGAGAGAGTACCCTCTGGGTATGTGGACTCCCTTGATCCTTTCTCCCTTGACTTTATAGTTACAAGAGACATAAATACTCTTTTTACTTAATTAACTGTCTTGAGTTAGGATTTTGTTAATTGCAACCATATGATACTTGACTAACATGTTCAATGTTTCCATCATGATTTTGGATGGAAGGATTTGCTTGCCTCCAAATGGCATGGGCTGAGGCTTGGGAGTGAGAAGAGGAGGTGTGATTTCAGACAGCAGAGGGTTGTGTGGAAGAAGGAAAGAACTCACAATGTGCCAAGCACTATGCTACGTTATGCTTTTCATTTTTTCATTTGCTCTCATAACATTATGAGGATGGTGCTTTTTTATTATCCCCATTTTGCAGAAGAGGAAACTGGAGGACCAGTTAAGGACTTGCCTGAAGTCATACAACAGGTGGCAGCGTTGAAGTTTAAAACCAGGCTCTTGGTCTCTACAGCTTGAGCGCTTGACTGTTGAACAAAAATTGCCTGGGCAATTTTTCTTTCCTAAATCTTTGCCTAGCTTAGCCCGGAACCGTAGTGGAGGTGTAACATGACTCTAGGTTGGCTGGACTCCCGTGCAGGAACAATTGAGCTGCAGGAGAAGGATGGATGGAGGGGTCTCTAAGTGGATGAGTGATAGGGTTAAAATAAAAGCGTGGAAGATAACATCCTCCCCCATGCTCTAACCCCTCTCACTCAGGTTGTTCTATTTTATTCCAAAAACCAAGAAGGAAAAAATTTTCCAAAGAAATTAAGTTTTTAAAAATAGAAACCATACTTTGCAACTTTGACAAAATGGTGATCTATACACACAGTTTTGAATTGTTAAATAATTTAGCAATAAATTTTGAAATGAGAATATATTACATATAACCACATCAACATTTTATGAAGCACATTGCAATTTATTTGTTATCAGTGCAATGTGTTTCAGCATATCTGTTTGTGATAGTCAAATATATCATTTTAATATTTCTTTTCACATGTAATATACATGAACCCACAGGATGTGGAGCTGTCTCTAAGAATTTCTATTATTTCTCTCCTTTCCTTTTGTTTTCCTTTATTCTCCCTTATATTTCATGCTTCATTTACTATGCACTTATTTTTACAGACTCTCCCCTCTTTGACTGTAAAGGAAAGGCCCTTGAAGGGGGTGGCCATGCACTGCACATCAGCTCTGGTATCTCTGTGGTGTCTGGCACATAGAAGGAGCTCAATTAAGTCAGTTAAGTGAACATGTTATGTAATAATTCAGTTTATTTCAAGTTATAAGGAGTACCAAACAGGGTATGAATAAGGTTTTTTTTAAATATTTAATTTATTTATTTGACAGACAGAGATCACAAGCAGGCAGAGAGGCAGGCAGAGAGAGAGGGGGAAGCAGGCTCCCTGCTGAGCAGAGAGCCCAATGTGGGGCTCGATCCCAGGACTCTGGGATCATGACCTGAGCCGAAGGCAGAGGCTTCAACCCACTGAGCCACCCAGGTGCCCCAGGGATGAATAAGTTTTAAACTGCCTTTATTAATTGAAGTTAATGTATATCCAGGCAATTTTATTATTTTTAAATAGGAAGCTTGATGGATTATCACAAATTAAACACACTTTTATAACCACCACTGAGATAAAACAACAATAACAACAACAACAACAAAGAACTCATTACTAGTTTCATATTGGCCCCCACCTTATCTCCTCCAAATGACAACTATTTTGACTTCTGCTTCAAAAATCAATATCGCCTGTTCTTGAGCCTAATATGATTGAAATCATACGATATATTTTTTCATGTCTGGCATTTTTTTTACTCCATATCATATTTTGGGAAATTTATCTATATAGTTCAGTGTAGCAATAATTCATTCCCTTTTATTATATAAAATTCTATTGTAGGAATATACCATCATTCACTTATTTGTTCTATAATTGATTGACTTTGGAGGGTTTCTAGTTTTTTTCCTATTATGAATAATGCCACCGTGAATATTTTTGTACATTTACTTTTTGTGCACATGGGTACTCATTTATGCTGGGTTTATACCTACGATTAAAGTTTTGAGGTCACCAAGCATACATGTTTTCAGCTTTGGCAGATACTGCCAAATAGTTTTCAAAGCATTTGTACCAATTCATATTGTCGATGCCCTGCGATGAGAGATGACCAGCAACACATGTGTAGTCAAACAAAATCACATTCATTGATTTGTTGCAACAGGGGAGAAGACACACCATGAGGATTGTGGAGTATAACAGAAAACAAGTATTAGAGTCAGGGTATAAAAGCACCTGGCTTCAGGGGTCCCAAACCTTGTCTAGCCACTTGCCACTGACAAAACCAAAGGCAGGGAGACTAGTGGTGGTGAAACAAAAAAAAGATATGTTTAAATGAGGCCATTACTGCGTAAGCAGCCAATTAGTGTCTCAAAGACTGTCTCCAAAGTGCCAGAAATACTTCCAGGTTTATATAAGGAAAACACGGGGCAAGGGTGGGTGGGTATTTGCAGGTAGGCAGTGGAAGTCAAACTGATTATCGTCTTAGAGTCAGTCACCACCAGGTGATTGCTGGCTCAGGGAGGTCCTTTTTGCTCAAGGAAGTAATTTCAGTTCCCATCGGAGGAGACTTTGCCCACAGGGCCTTCCCCCTGGGCCAAGAGACAGGCTGGGAGGAAGAACCCAGCTAGCAAGAACCCAGCTAGCAAGTTTAAGGTCAAAATGGAGGCGGTCAGTGTCCTGTTTCAGGAGTGAGGAAATAGGAACTTGGATCCAGGTTACCATGGCTGTACAGGAGACCTCCCCAAACTAAGTGGTGTAAAAGCACCACTGGTTTATTATGCTCACATATGCTCCACACATGGAATAGCCTCGGCACAGCTAGTTGTTCTCTGCCCCACTGTATCTGCTTCCACTGATGGGGCCTCATCAGGGAAGGCTGCACAGCTAGGATTCTCTGATGGCTTGGTCACACACATGGCTGGGGATTGATGCTGGCTTCTGGCTAGGCCTGCAGCAATCAGTTGGGGCACTTTGCATGACCTCTCCATGTGGTCAATCTGCATGATCCGGGGAGGCTTCCTTGCGGCATGATGGCTGGTTGCAGAACCAAACTTCTTAGAAGCCGATGGAAGCTATTTCACCCTTGTGACCACTCCTTAAGGAAATAAGAGAGTACACATGTAGGTCTCTGTTCTGGTTCCTGGCACAGAACTTCCAAAGCCCAAGTGATTTCCTAGGTGATAAGAACACTAGGAATATTTTTTCTTCTAATGTTTGGTCTTTCATACAGGTTCCTAACATAGAACTCCTAAATTTCTTGGAATTTCCTGGGTGATACAAGTGTCTTTTGTACTAATGAGGCATTGTTTGATGGGGTCCTAGATTGGGGCTGTCAGTAGAAAGACCAAACCATAATTAGAAACTTGAAAATTTCAGCCTCTACTCTTGAGGAAGGGGAGAAGGGCTAGAAATTGAACTAATGATCAATCATGCTTATGTGATAAGGTCTCCATTAAATTCCAAAAGCCTGGGGATTTGGGAAGCTTCTGGATTATTGAACAGGTGGAGATGCTTGGAGAGTGGTGCTCTTGGAGAGAGCTGTAAGCTTGGCACCCCTTCCCACATACTTTGCCCTATGTACCTCTTCCATCTGGATGTTCATCTGTAGCCTTTATCATAATCTTTTATAATAAACTGGTGAACATATTTCCCTGAATTCTGTGAGCCATTCTAGTCAATTATGGAACCTAAAGAGAGGGTTGTGGGAACCTTGATTTATACCAAGTCAAAAGTGTAGGTGACCAACTGGCACTTGAGATTGCCATCTGAAGTGTGTGTTTATTGGGGGGGGGGGGAGGTGCAGTCTTGTGGGGCTGAGCCCTTAACCTGTGGAGTCTGATGCCAAGTCCAGATAGATAATGTCAGAACTGAATTGAATTATAGGACACCCAGCTGATTTACCAGAGAATTGTTTGGTGGGGAAAACAACACACATTCGGTGACCAGAAGTGTCAAAAGTGAAGTATTGTGTGAGTGGTAAAGGAGAAACACACAGGTGTGGGTTTTTTTGACAAAGCTGTGATCACATACCATCCCTACCACCCAGTCACAGACCCACCCATGTTCAAGGGAAGGGGATTTAGTCTCTGCCACTCAGTGGGAGGGATGTCAAGGTCATTTAGCAAAAGGAGTTTATAGGATAGGATGAATTTTCATGGTCAGGTTTGGAAAACAATCTGCTACAAATCCTGAATCCATCCCATATTGTCTATGTGTTTTTGGAAATTCTTTAAGCCTCTTTGTATCTTACTTTTATGAACTATAAATAAGATGGGGGGGGGGAACACTTCTTAAAGGACTTTCTGGTAAATAGGTAGTATAAGTAGTACAACGTCCCTGACCTATGGGCGTTTGATAGTCTCTAGAGCTGCAAGGCTGTGGATCTTCATAGTTGCTCGGTCTATGCTACTTCTGCTTCCTTGCTGGTCTGTGAGCAACACAGTGCAACATTCGGAAGCTGAGGACAACATCTGGCACCCAGTGGACCTTAAAGAAAATCTGTTGAAGGAATGGACAGATGATCCCAGACTTTTCTTGCCTTTCCATTATGCTGACGTGTTCTGCCCTTACCTGCGTATCTGCCTCCCACTGACTCATGTACCCCAGCCCACTGTCGGCTCACCTCCCTCCGTCCATCCTGTTCTTTCTGCCTATTGACTGCATCAAGTCTTGCCTTCCTTACTTGCATCTTTTTGGAATAGTTCCCTTTCCTTGCTGCTTTTCTTCCTTTCCCTAATTTTCTCTCATCTTTGAGTCTTTGCTTAAATACCTGTTCTCCTTAAAAATCTTCTCTTGACTTCCCAGACTAGATGACATCCCTGGAAGCATCCAGTTGTCTTCTTCTTAGCAGAGTCCTGATCTCAGGAGAGATCAAGTGGCTATTTGCTTGAGGTCTATCTGCCCCTGTTAGACTATAATCTCTCCTCCATTATGGTATCATCCAGGCCTAGTCCAAGGCAGGAGCTCAGTAATATTGGTTGAATGAATGTGAAGACAGTGCTTTAAGTACGTTTAATACAATATTTGAAGAGCCCGAATGCCCACTTGTTTACATGAGCCAGAGGAACGAGAACGTTTTCGTCAGTGGCTTCAGCTTTGTCTGTGAATCTGGCATCGGGTAGACACAAGCATAGGGCCTCCCTGATCCAGGTCTCCATTGACTCCCTGACCTCATCTCCTGTTTCTTTCCCCTGATCCACCCCAGGCTCTAGCTGCACACACTGCCTCGTTTTCCTGGAATTAGCTATCCTCAGATATCGTCGTGGCATGCACAGCTCCCTGGTCTTTCCTTAAATGTTATCTTTTCAATGAGGACTCCCAATGCCATATTTTAGAAACTGCATACGCCCCCCCCCCCAAACCTCTACCCATCTTCCCTTCTTTGTCATCCCCCCTTTTACCATCTGACATAATATATGTATTTGTGGACTGTCTGTCTCCTCCTGGTAGGACATGAACTCCACGAAGACAGGAGTTTCTGTTTATTTTGTTGCCTGCTATATACCGGCTACCCAGTGAATAGCTATTGATTAAAAGAAAGAAGGAAGGAGTGAATGACTAGATAAGAATGGAACCACGCTGGTCATGTGTTACTGCCCTAATGTGGAATTCAAGGTCCAATGTGGAGTTTACAGACACCACTTGGAAGCTCTTGATTGTATTCTGAGATTTAAGCCATAATATCAATGCATCATGGTTCTGCACAATTGGGAAAGAGGAGATGTCTTCTACGCTACAAGACATCTCAGCAATCTGATTGAATGAATGCACACATTTAATAAAAACTGTATGTGTGGGGTTCGCCTGGGTGGCCTTCGGCTCAGGTCATGATCTCAGGGTCCTGGGATCGAGCCCCACTTCAGGCTCTCTGCTCAGCCAGGAGCCTGCTTCCCTCCCCGCCCCCGCCTGCCTCTCTGCCTACTTGGGATCTCTGTCTGTCAAATAAATAAATAAAATCTTTAAAACAAAACAAAACAGAACAAGAACAACAACAACAACCAAAAACCCGTGTTGGCCAAAAGGGATTTTAATGTGTTCACAAAAGCAGAGAGAAAAGATAATCTTGGAGGCAATATTTGATAATGGGCATCCAGACTCTTCCCAGGGGAAAAGGGAGTTGCCAACTAGCTTGGATCATCCTAGGCCCATCGGCAAGGGCATCCCTATAGAGATGGTTGGAGGAAGTAGCCTGTGGTGGTCCTTTGACAAGGCCATCTTCAGAGTGCATAGGCCGTATCAGGTTATCTCATGTGATGCTCCTACAAACCCAGAGCCTTTGATTCCATTAAACTTTAAGATACAATAGAAGTGCTGCTTTCTCCTCACACACTGGGCCCCAGGAAGAGACTGGATTAATTGGGAGAGCTTTTAAAAGTTCCTATGCCAGTCATTTATCATTTTGCATTAATAAGTTGACATTTCAGTTTTATAACAAGTCTCATGAGCTTTAGTAATATGATTCCATATCTGAGGAAGGAACTGATCTTTTCGTGCTGGAAAAGTCAGCTTTCTGAGTCCCTACGACTGAGGGGTCAGCCCTTGGAAGCTAGTAAATTTGCCAAGGGAGTGAATTCTACTATGTGAGGCCTTTTGAGACATAAACTACTGGCCTGTGTTTTAGTGATTGAACTTCATCTGCATTTGGGAGCCTGTGGTAATGTTTCTAGAAGAAACATTCCTCTGGCCCATGTAAACAAGTGGGCATTCAGGTTTCTTCTGTGTGGAATGTCTGATTTCCATCTGCAGTCCTACTGGACTCCCTTACTTGTGAGTTAATGCTCATTTAAGTGTTTAAGGTCTTAGTCTTATGTATCATCAGACAATTGACACTTTTTGTGCTTGTATCTTTGGAAAGCCCTAAGATGTTTATTTTTGAATTAAAACCTTTCTGTGTGTGTAAGATTCATTCATTTTAGGCAAAGAGAGAGAGCATGAGCAAGCATGGGGAGGGGCAGATGGAAAGCAAGAGAGAGATCCCAAGCAGACTCTACAGTCAGCATGGAAATCACAATGGGGTTCAATCCCAGGACCCTGAGATCATGACCTGAGCTGAAATCAAGAGCTGGGCACCAAACTGAGCCATTGAGGTGCCCAGAGGAGCTCCCAGATGTATAGGCCTTAGGTAAACTACTTCCTCTGACTTGTGACCTCTATGTAATATTTTTAATTTGTCTCTTGACAACTTTGTGTTTAGATTTCTAATTTCCTTATAAGATGAAAAGCTATAGTAAAAAAAAAAGTCATCTTAGTTATAGTCTAAATAAGAAACTATGTGATTAAGCTGCCATTTTTAATTAGCAATGCCCATGGGAAATATGGCTTCTGATTCTATTCCTCTCACTTTTTCTTGAAATCAGCTCTAGATTGGGGCTTTTCTCTTACTTCATAGCTGGGAATTCTAGGATTCTTTCTCTTGCCATCTTTGTATTTCAGCATAAAAAGTACTGGTCTTGATACCTTGCTGAATGGCCCAGACAGGGAAAAAGGTACAGTATTTGGATTTGCATGTCCAGAACCACAAGGCACTGCAGTATTTGGGTGTTAAGAAGCCAGATATGCACTCATTTGACTGCTTAGGGGAGGTAAAGACCTCAATACACTCAGTGGGGGAACTGAGCATCCCAAGATACATACCTACCATTTGGAGACTTTTTAACACTTGACTTCACTTTAAAAGTTGTTCAGTAAAAAGGTGCTGCTGCCATCTCTACACACGAAATTTTTAAGGCAGGCATAGGGAGAGCTAAGTTTTATTTAACAATCCACCTACAAGACAGAGGGTTAGTTGGTGTATCGTTTAAAGTGTATTCAGCTGCGAGTGACAAAATACCCAATGAATTGTGGCTTAAATAATCAAGGGATCTACATGTATCACATAGTAAGTGGGTTTAACAGCTCAGTGAGTTAAGAGTGGGAGTCTGTGTTTCTAAGACTATTTTTTAAAAGATTTTATTTATTTATTTGAGAGAGACAGTGAGAGAGAGCATGAGAGGGGAGAAGGTCAGAGGGAGAAGCGGACTCCCCCCGGAGCTGGGACCCTGATGCGGGACTCGATCCTGGACTCAGGGAATCATGACCTGAGCCAAAGGCTGTTGCTTAACCAACTGAGCCACCCAGTTGCCCTCTAAGACTATTTTTTGGCTTTTACTTCATTGGGGGGAAATGGTTGCCATTGCTCCAAGCATCAGTCTCTACATTCTGAGCAGAAAGGAAGGGAAACAAGAAGACTTTTTACTATTGAGGCTCTATTGCCTCATCAGCAAAGAAAAGCTTTCTAGCAGTGTCTCCTGATGTCTCATTATACAGAATGTGGTTATGTGCCCACAGGCAGGCTAACTGCTGGCAAAGAAGAAGGAATTACCATGGTAGTTTAGTCCAACCCAAAGCTCAGAAGTGACCTAATGCCTTTCATGAGATGAAATTTCTGCTCTCTTTAATAATATAGGGTTTACTAGCTGAGTGGGTGGAGATGAAAATTTCCTCTGTAAGTATATTTTGATTAATTATATGAACAAATTAAAACAATTATTCTCAAATGTGCAGGGATAAATGTCAAAGATTTTCCCCAGGGGAGGGGAGAAAAGGAGAGAGTGGGTGCGTGGAATGCTGGGATAGGTAGGTAAGCAGGTAAAAGTTCCGCATCGACTGCCCTGTCTCTAGGAAATTCCTGCCTTTCCTCCAGTTAGCCTGCATCTGTGGTATAAGACACTTGGAAACTTCAGCCTCCATGAGTCACACAGTGTAACGTTCACTTGTCACAGATGACTGCTCCTTGCTGACTTGCCGTCCACCAAAGCTAAACCACTCAGTAAGGCGATCACCTGTCGTCCTCTGCTATGTTATTGAAGCATGGGCCATCAACTTCCAGAAGCCCCGGACTCCATTCAGGGAGGTGTCCTGCAGACAAATGTGCTACCCAGGGAACTCCAGGCTGAAATCACTCTTGTCGAGTTAAACTAGGACATTGGGTGTTGAGCGGAGTCTGACAGAAGGGAGCAGCAATCACGTTTTCTGGAAGAACGTGGAAAAATCATGGAAAAGGCATCAGATAAGCTGGGAAAAAGCATCCAAAAAATTGGATAAGTATGAAGAAGAGCATTTCCCTAGAGTGGCTGAAAAATACAGATCTCATAGGTGGGATAGGGTTACTCTGGAGGCAGAGTGTGATGTTAACAGTAAAGGGAGAGGATTGAGGACGGAGGCATGGCCAACTTGCAAAAATTTGGTTCAGTTGTCTGTTCTGTGAGAGTGCTTGACAACAACACGTTTAAAATGAAGGTGTTGGTGTGGAGATCTGCTGAGGTTCATTCTCTCAGGCTGGAGCCATTTCTGAAGGAGCTAAATAAAATGTAGCAATTAATTGAGACACATTGTATGTAAAATTAGTGTAATGCCAGATGGAAGGAGTCACGTCTACAGTCCTCGTGGAAAGAATATTGTACAGGGAGCATTGGTATTGTACTGCGAGCACAGTACATTCATTATCTCATTTAATTTTTGCAATCACCATCTGAAGCAGGTGCTTTTATTATCTCCATTTGACAGGTCAAAGGAACTGTAGTTTAAAAAGGCTTGACTGGTGAGTGGAAAGGTCAGGATGTAGATACAAACTGTCTGAATCCAAAATCTGCATGCCTAACCTCTACTCTGTACTGCCAGCTGAAATAAAAAATACTGAAGTGATACAAAGGAATCAGAACTCTGATTGAATTAACTGAGTACAAGGGTTTGTGTGCTCCCCAGAATAAAATGATGTTGTGGATTTAGGAATATGTATATGGACTCTTTCCATTAGAAGGGACAGATTCCAGCCTAGACTGGATCAAACAAAAAAAGGAATATATCGACTCCCGTGGTAAGCTGCATTGTGGCACCCCAAAGTGCCCACATGTGAATCTCCAGAACCTGTGAACGTGTCACCTTAAAAGGCAAAAAGAACTTTGTAGTCCTGATTAAATAAAGGATTTTGAGATGAGGAGATTATTTTGGATCATCTGGAGCTGGGGGAGCAATGTCATCCCAAGGGTCTTTTTAAGGGAAGGATGGAGGTTTATCTGCAGAAGTAGGAGATATGAGGGTGGACACAAAAGGAGATAGGAGGAGGCAGCCAGAGTCAAGGAATTCAGGTGGCCTCCAGAAGTTAGAAACGGCAAGAAAATAGATTTTCCCCGAAGCCTCCAGAAAGAGCATAGCCGCACCGACACCTTGATTTTAGATTTGTGACTTTCAGAAGTGTAAACGAATAAATAAGTATGTGTTGTTTTCAGTCGCCAAGTTTGTGGTAATCTGTGACAGCAGCCATAGGAAACTAGCACAACTCCTGGACCTAAAAATTCTAGGGAAGCACTGGCTTCAGGCATGGCTGAGTCCAGATGCTCTAACAGGGTGGCCGTGAAGCTGTCCCTCTTCGTACTTTAACTCTGTTTACTTCTGTGAAGATCTTGTTCATAGGCTGACTTTCCCTGAGTTATTGCTGATCAATGGCCAGAGACTTCCATTTGGTCACTTTAGCAATCCTGGTAGGGCAAAGAGCACCCTTTTCCAAATGATATCAGCAGAGGTACGAAGGGTGACATGCATGACCTGGCTTGCATCTGAATCCAACACCCTGATTTTGACTGGCCTGGGTCACTGACCCTCCCTCAAGGAGCAGGGGAAGCTACCCCAGGGACTCGCCAGGAGGAAGACACTTCCCAAAGTGAAATTCAGGAAGGCAGGTAAAAACTGTAAGTGTCTAGGACAGGATGTGAGACAAATGACATGGACTCTTGTTGGTTTTAAGGAAAACCCAGAGAGAGAAATGGAGGTTTCTCTCTGACCAGCACAGATCATTCAAAACCACAGAGTTCCTAGAGGAAGTCAATTACAGGTGGCAGTCATGGGGTGACTCCAGGGACTTAAATGAGGCTGATGATAGGGAGGTAGGACAAGATGAGGAGGTCGAGAGATCTCTAACCAAGGGGTATAAGGGGTCATAGGATTTCTAATTCAGTATGTCCCAAAGACAGAGGACCACTTGCTGTTGGACAGGAGAAAGATGGTCATGAGAGTGACCCCTTTGGATACATCCTACCTTATGGCACCTACTTGTCCCTATCCCCTGTATGGTTGGGTCCTGCCTGCTGAAAAGGGATTTTTCAGAGCAATCTTCACACCTCAGACAAGCTCCGTCTGCACTGTTAAGTCTTTATACACTCCTGGAAACCCTGACAGAGAGCTCTGGCCTCTAAAATGACCCTCAGATTGGGGCTAAATTAGACAATGGCTCACCTTCAAGGCTGCCACTCCTCACCCTTGGCATTTATCTTTGCAAATGACAGTGACTACAGTTAACAATCTGTATTGTAGGGGCTCCTGGGCTCCTGGGCTCCTGTATTGTAGGGGTTCCATGGGTGGCTCAGTCCTTAAGTGTCTGCCTTTGGCTCAGGTCACGATCTCAGGGTCCTGGGATCGAGCCCCACATTGGGCTCCCTGCTCAGTGGAGAGCCTGCTTCTCCCTCTCCCACTCCTCCTGCTTGTGTTCCCTCTCTCGCCTTGTCTGTCTCTCTCTCTCAAATAAGTAAATAAAACCTTAAAAAAAAATACTGTATTGTAAATTTATTTATTTTAATTTTTTATTTTTTTTTTAAAGATTTTGTTTGTTTATTTGACAGAGAGAGATCGCAAGATCTCTGACTAGAGAGGCAGGCAGAGGGTGGGAGGTAAGCAGGCTCCCCACTGAGCAGAGAGCCCGATGTAGGACTTGATCCTGAGACACGGAGATCATGACCTGAGCCAAAGGCAGAGGCTTAACCCACTGAGCCACCCAGGCACCCCATGTATTGCATATTTAATAGTTGTTAAAAGAGTAGTTCCCATCACAAGAGAAAAAAAATCCTAGCTACACTGGGTGGTGAGGTGATGGATGTTAACTAAGCTTCATCGTGGTAATCATTTTGCAATATGTACACATATCAAATCATTATGTTGTCTACTTTAAACTAATACAGAGTTGTAGGTCAAGTGTGTCCCAATAAAACTGGGGGGAAAATGAGCAAGGAGTCAGAAGATATCATTGGTGCCGTGGTAGCTCAACTCAGAAGCCAGTTATTTTAGAGTACCGTTCACACTGCTTTTTCTCTGTGTGACTCCCAGGGAGAGCCTCAGACATCTGTTTCTTTTATTCTTGCCCCGGGTAAAGGGGCATTCTTTTGGTGTTTAAAAAACTGGACAGGATGGACACTGCAACCCTCAGCCCTAATGCCAAGTTGAGTTTTTCCTGATCCTTTAAAAGTTTAAGTTGGATCATATCATTCTTTGTGTGTAGCCATCTGATGGCCTTTTATCTTTCTCAAAGTCAAGGCCAAGTCCTAACAGGGCTTACACCCTGGGTTCCCCTTTTAACTCTCTGGCTTTCTTACTTTCTACTCTCTCACCCCTACTCACTCCACAGCAGCCACCCGGCCTCTTCACTTGGTGATTTTATTGGGTCTACCCTGTCCCCCACTAGCAGGCAAGCTTCAGAAGGTCAGGGTGCTCCCCCCGCCCCGCCATTCTGCTTACTGCCCTATCATTAGCATCTGCAGAAATGACCTACACATAGTCGCTACTCAGTAACTGTCTGTTGCCTTGAGTTGGTGCATTAACTCATGAACCTGTGCACACATTCCGTAACATGTACTGAGTGTGTACAGAGCGCCAGGCAATGAGCTAGGAACTGCGGTGAGCAACGCAAGCTTGACGTGTCTCTGCGCCCTGTAGTCCGTACCCTGTTGAGGAGAGAGTGGCATGCAAGCCAGAAATAGCAATGCAATGTGATAATTCCCAAGAGATGGTGTAAAACCAGGATGCTAAGGGAGCCTGGGAAATGGGGGCGGGGAGCAACCAGGGCTGAGAGTCCTTCCTCTTTCTCTACATATGGTTCCACCTGGAGTCCCAGCACACACTTACCATTTCATTGTTGATTTCCTGTTGGAACTGTCTCTAGGTGTCCGTGCCTCTATTCTGAGCAAATGCATTCTAAATCCAATAGGATTCTCTGCTCCCATGTTGAGTTGTAACTCCTGGGTCATTTAGTCTGCAAATACTGGTGTTTGCTGGTGGAAAATTGCTGCTTCCTCTCTGTGATGAGGAGATGAAAAACCAGAGAGCCCAGCTGCCTCTTGATACCTAGTGGAAGGAGCAGAGAGATGAGCTCGGTACCTCCAAGTGCGATTCCGCGACAGGTGATTCATGCTAGGCTGGCAGGGAAGCCAGCTTAGAACTGCCTGCTCTGATCCCGACACGCGTTCTTCCCTGCCCCAGGCCCTCCCCATAGTCACTCTCTTCCCATTATTCAAGCTTCAATTTAAATGCCACCTCCTCGGAAAGGCAGTTCTGACCACCGTATCTAAAACTGTCATCTTCCCTATCATCCTAGGTATTTTCTTCGTATCACTAACTACAGTTTGGGCACCTCCTGTCTCCTGTTTCCTGTCTGTCTTCCTCCTTGGAGAGCGAAGTTCTGTATGGACAGGAGCCACTTCTGTCCCTTGTGCAGTTGCGTCCCCCGTACACATGGTAGGTGCTTAATAATACTGCATGGACAGATAGCTAATAGAGGGACCCTTGGACTAAGCAGCGTGACATATTGGAATTTATAGGACTAGAAGGAACCCAAACACATTTGGTGTTTTTGTTTTTGTTTTCGTTTTTCCTCCCGACAAAGGTGAGGCCCAGGAAAGGAAGCAGCTTGACTGAAACTTCCCCCAAAGAAGAATCCACAGCCACGTCAGGCTGACACACTCAGCCTAAGCTACAAGCTTGTGGGTCCCTACTGAGAAGGCTGCAGGCAAGGGTTGTCTGTAGGAAGCCTTTAGGAGCCACAGCTCAGGGGCTGGTCCTGGCAGAGGCTCCCAGCGGTGTCCTCTAGTGGCAGCTCTGTGATGTGCACTCAGCTGTTTCGAGCTCCTTGGAGGTTCGTGAGGACAGAGTCTGGGAGACACCCTCTACTCCTTCAGGCTTACCCACTTGGCTCCCTCTGAGGTCTGAGGACAGATTGCACTGGGGCCATGGTCGACAAACACCAAAACCACTCTTAGTTCCAAAAATGACCACAAACAGTATTTAATAGTCCTTTTAGAGCCAAAACCCAATTTTGAATACTAAATCACCTCCGCCTGTATTTCCGGCGTATTCCGACTGTCTTATGTGTGTTATTCCGAGAGCTGCTCAAATACTTTAGCTCTGTATTCCTTTTTAAATTTACTCTTTTATTGAGATATAACCTTCTCAAAATAGACTGCATACATTTAAAATGTACAGCTCAGTGATTTTTTATTTTTTATTTTTTGGCATATATGTCCATCCAGGGAGCCACCACTCTGATCAAGATATGTTCGTTCCCAGCACCCCTGGGGGCTGGCTTGACTGTACTCTCTCACAGATAATACCCCCCTCCCATGTCACCGCCATCTCCACTCTCGTAATTTCATAGATTAGTGTTGCCTTTTCTCCCATTTTATGTAACTATCACTATTCAGTGCTATTTTAAAAATAGTTGAATATTTCCAGTCAATATTTTGACTACGGCATTCAGCGGTTTATTTTCCTTCATTGCCGTTCACTACTACGTGGTGTGAACACATTGCAGTTTATTTACCCGTTCTACATTTAGGACGTTTAGCTTGCTTTCAGTTTTTGTCAATTATGAATAATACCACTCAGAACATTTTCATACACATATTTTCATGGACTCAGCATTCACTTAGACTGTGTATATGCCCAGGAGTGGAACTGCTAACGTATTTCAGCTTTAATAAATACCACCAAACATTTTCCCTGAAGTGGTCGCATCCATTTACCCCGGCGTCCACAGGGATTCAGAGTTCTGCTTCCTGCACGTCTTCACCACCACTTGGTATTGTCAGTCCTTTGGAATTTAATCATTCCAGTCTCACTCTGTATACCTGACATTTCCTTCATGAGGAATGATTTTGGCGTATTTGATTACGCTTTCTTAACCCTGCACTCTGAACAACTACAAATCTCTTGTCCAGAAATGTCTTCCCCCAGAGCTCACAAACTGCCTCTACACTCTTTGCCTTTCGCACGAACCTTTCTCTGTGTCCCCCCCGGAATGTGATGCCATCACCATCCATGTAAGAATATAGACCGCAAACCTTGATTCTATTTCTGCTCACCCCTGTCCACAAGAGGTCATAAAATCCTATTTCAAAAATATCTCCTGAATTGTTTGCTCCTCATCATTCTCATTGTGATCATCTCAGCCCAGTATCAATTTTTTTTTTTTTTTTTTTTTTTTTGGCCCTACTAGCAGAAAACTGCTCTTCGTTTTGTCTTAGCTGAAGAATGGGCCCCGTCTATCTGGGAGTTTCCTCTTCGACTTAGTGTGCAGTATACCTGGAATCACAGACCATAACGCCAGTGATGGGGACTGCTAACATTTTTAGAATGGCTAGTGTCTTTCTGATGTACTTCATACAATGCCCCTGTGAAGTGGGTCCTTTTGTACCTCCCCCCAAGTTTCAGTTGGGGAAACTGAACTCTAAGGAGGTTAGGTAGTTAGAGTGTGAGCACGGTGGGGTTGGACTGCAGTTGGCAACCAGACAAGAGTCTGTCTGCAGAGCTGACTGCTTAGCCACGCTATTAGAGTTGCCAGTGGCATTTAATAGATGGTTACAAACTCATATTCAAGACACAGATTTTGCTTTTCTACACAGTGATGGTTTGGAGATTTACTGTAACGCAGCTGCGAATGAGGTAGTTTTAAAAGCTGCCATCTTGGGTAGAGAAACTCTCTTGCACTTGAAAATACAATGGTATCCAGGCCAATATTCAGGTTTGAGCCTCTCCAGGGTGCAGTAGTTTCCAGTGGAGGAAAACCATCGATGAGAGTAATGAATCACAGGGAACCAGGTTACAAAGTGTGGTTTGGTCCCTGAAAACTATCCACCAACAGAGACCGGAGTCCTACTGTAGGCACTGTTGATAATAGGGCCCCAGTGCTCTCTCTCTTTTTTCTAAAGATTTATTTATATATTTGAGAGAGAGAGGGTAGGGACAGAGGGAGAGAATCTCAAGCAGACTCCTCACTGAACACAAAGCCCAACACATGGCTTGATCCGATGACCCACGAGATCATGACTTGAGCTGAAACCAAGAATCAGACATTCTACTGACTGAGCCACCCCGGGATGCCTCCAGCACTGTCTCACATGGGAAGGCGACCTTCATTGCATAACCAAGAGAGTGGTCTTTCTGGAATCAGCAGTCTCAAGAACAGAAACAGCAGAATTGGGTACCATTCCTCCTGTATAGGTTCCAAGTGGGGCTCAAAGCAGTCAAAAAGCAATAGTGACAGTTCCTGGGAGTCCCGGGGGAATATTCCCTTAGCATCCTGGTTTCTTAAGGGACTTCATGAAGGATGCAGGGATTTCACCCTCTTAAACTCAAACCTTTAAGACCTAGCCCTCTGGCATGTTAACCCACTAGGGATTATATGCAAAAAAAAGGTTTATCGAACAATTACAATGTCTCAAGCACTGGGCTGAGCACTTTCTCACTACAAGCTTGTTTAAAATTCATAATAAACTTATGAAGGAGTCACTTTTATACCAGTTTTGCAGATGGGGTTTCTGAGACCCAGGGAGGGGTTAAGTAACAAGTCCCAAGTGGTGCTTCTCAGAATATAGTAGGTTTTTGAATCACCTGGGGATCCGGTTGAAATGCAGATTCTGATCTTGTAGGGCTGGGACTGGGCCAGAGATTCTGCATTTCTAATAAGCTCCCAGTTGATGCTGAGGGGGCTGGTCTGAGGGCAGCCCTGAAAGCTGCTAAATGATGGAGCTGAGATTGTCTTGCGGGGGCAGCAGGACTCTGGGGCTTGTTCTATCCGTCACCATGCTCTGTTGTTTCCTGCTACAGTTCCGACAACTCCTTTCTCTCTTTTGCAAGTCTGGGATGCACGGGAAGACCCATGTATGTTCTCCCTTTCTCTCTGCCCACCCCCGCCTCGCTAGCACACTTGCTGTTCTGCCCCACCCCCGCCTCGCTAGCACACTTGCTGTTCTGCTCACCTCCCGTCCTCGCTCTTCCCCGCACATCTGCAAGGCACATCCTGTCGTGCGCCTTTCTGGTTTCTCCTCAAGTGTCTCCTCCCTGGGGAGGGTGCTATTTGAAATATCCCCCCTTGCCTCTGCAAATTGACCCCTTTCTTCTCTTACCCAACTTCTTCCTAGCATTTCTCACTCCAGAGAGAACTGAAATACATGTCTGGGGTACTGTACATCATCTGTCTGTCTGTCTCCATCACTAGAATTAGGATGTGAGCTCCATGAGAACAGAACTTGGTCAGTTTTATTCACTGTTTTATCTTTGGCCTCTAGAACAGTATTTGTAACATAGTGAGACTTAATAATTGGGAAATAAATGAATGAGGGAATAACTTTCTAATATATGATAGAAACAGAAGCACCTAACATTTATTGAGCACATGTAGTGCCAGAAAACATACCACATGCTTTACCCAAATAACCTCATTTGATTCTTATGAAAACCCTTAGAGAGAGCTATTATTACTATTCCCCATTTTCAAAAGAGGAAACTGAGGCTCAGGGAGGTATACTAATGTGCTCAAGGTCACACAGCTATTAAATGACAGATTTTTCAACTAGATCTACATCTCCTAAAGTCACCAAAAAGTCACTCTATTGGGTATGTGACCTCACCATTGTTTCCATGGAAACGGATCATGCAGATAACTGTTGAAGATCAACTGGGTGGAAACACTGAGCTTAGAGAGTGGGACCCCATGCTGGAATCACAAATATTTAAACAAGCTAGAAAAAAAATCAGACAACCGGCTTAGTCAATTAATCCTTATTTTCTCTACTTTTCATTTTCATCCTATAAGCCTCCTCCTGGTCGGGAAAAATTATTCTACTTGATGTTTGCTTTTAATTTTACAAAAATGACCTCTGCTATGTGGAAGGATGTATTCTGTCATCAAGAATGTGCATGTTTAACCCCAGTAGCAGGGGTCATGCTACTTCTTACAGCAGGCATGTTATCTCAGAGTGGAAAGAGAGAACGGGGAGCTGGGATTGCATTTTGTACTCGGTGCCCTCAGCAATTTCTGGTGCATTGTAAACAGTTAAACAGAAGTAACCTCTTCCTAATCTTGGAAGCAGGTTAATGGGTTTATTTAATCACTGACAAAAGAGTATATTATCTAGGTGGAAAGGAGAACAGAGAGGGGTGTGTGATCAGCTAGAATGGCAGGATTGAAGCCCTGGGCTTTTACATGGTTTGACAATGATCCTGAAAGTCATGCTTTCAAGGAGAGAGCCACATGCCCTTCCTTGCCAGTGATCAGAGGCATTCTCTTGCCTGTAAACAAATAGATGTTTTTGGGGAAGCTGCATCAGTTCTGGGTCCCCTGGAGTTCTGCCAGTGTTACCACCTGGCCTAAAGAAACTGGGGATCACCAAGGCTTTTCAAAGTATCATTTCCTTTCAAAGACAAAGAATCTAGGTTAAGGCCTGTGGAGGTTCCTGTAGGAAGCCAGGGAAGCACAATGTGAAAGACCAGAAGGAGAGGTGTGGTCACATTCTTGGAGGTCTTTTGCTTTTAAATTGTGTGGGAAATGGAGGCTGACCCCAAACCAATATCCAACCTTTGAGAATGGCTAGATGTTCTAATCAGTTAATGATGTTCCTAATACTAGTACTAATGAAAACAGTAGTGGCAATAATAACCTAGAAAATACCTTGAGCTTCCCATCTTTCAGAAGTCCCTTTACCTCCACAGAGGCCCCCAGAAGGTATGGGAACAAGGAGCCTTATTTATTAAGAGTCTCCATTCCCTGGCCATGTGTGTTGGTCAGGATCCCACCAGGATACAGATAGCATATTCAAATTAATCAGAGGAGTATTTAGCAAGGGGAGAATTTACAAATATGTGGGTGGGATATGGGGAGACCAGAGGGATCATGCCAGTACTAAGGGTTGGCAACAGTCAGACTGTTAAAACCCTTGGTCTGGAAGGGACAAGGAGAGGGAATGGTTACTGAAACCTGAGCATGCTGCAGAGAGGGTCTCTTAGAATGATGCTGTGGCTTTGGGTGGAGGCATAAAGCCAGCCAGAGCTGACTGTGCCGGGACGGAGTCTTGGCCTCATCCACTCTTTTCCCCTAGTGTCCTGCTGTGGTTCCCACCTACCCCCATCATCCCCAAGCAGAAGGCAAAGTCAATGAAGGACGGGAATGCAATCCTCACAGGGCAGAGGGCAGGCAGCCAGAGGTTTACAGTAGGATCTGCAGGGGCCAAGGAAAAGAGCCAGCACGCTGTAGGTGACTGGGCCGGTGTGGACTTCTCACCCAAATCAGCCCGATCACGTCTCTCTGCCAGGAATTTAAAGGCCGGGGCGGAGCATCAGCCAGAGAGTGAGGTTGGGTAACTACAAGTTAACCATGATCGTAGTGTCTTCAGGAACTGTATTGAGTGGTCCATGGTTGATTGCCCGGACGATAAAATGGAGACAGCCAAGGCTCAGAGACGAAAGGAAGATGGAGAAGTTCAGAGAGAAGCACAACCCAGAGATGGAGAGCAGATCCACCCGGGGTCCTGCCGCGGCTTCTTTCCAAAGACAGTGTTCTCCCCGGCCCTTAAGTTCTACCAGATATCCCTCATCCTTATCATAACTGCCCCCTTTGGCCTAAGCAGCTTCCGCGGGATTCTGATTTCCTAATTTATATAAATAACTACCATCTTGGAGCATTTACTCTGAGCTAGGCAATGCGCTAAGTTCTTCATAAGTGTTTTCTGATCTCAAACAATTCTGTCTGACGCTTCTTTGTCAGCAGTGCAAACTGGCCCCTGGGAAGGTTGAGGAGCTTGCCAAGGTGACACAGCAGGAACAAGGCTACACTGGGACTCTTTCCCAGGTCTGTATAGCTGTAAATCCCAGACTCCTGACTGCTTCTCTCCCCCACAATGAGACGAGTCGCCACTGTCTTTCGGCTTGGCTTCAGGACATCAGTGGGACGTCAGCGTGATGTCATGATTGACCTTGTAGCATGCACGTTCCTCTGTCAGCTTTTCACGCCTTCCCTCACCCACTCTTCCTACACTCGAAGCTCTCCGAGCAGTGGGGGCTAGAGATCATGAATCTTTACTCCACCCCTAGAGCCATTCTCTGCCCTCTTTCACAGACTCCTAGTCCCAGGAGTCTGACTCTGTGTGCTTTCTCTGGCTTCCACTGGGGGTCAGCCACACGGGGCAGGGGCAGGGGTCAGAGGGAAGGGGAGAGAGCAGGGTGTTTCTTCACCGGCACCCATCCAGTGGGCTCTTGTCGCATGATTTCCTTTCTATGGCCCTTCAGTCCTAGAGCTGGGAAAGGGTTCCTGCTGGTGGTGGTGTTCTCAAGTACCTGATGTCCCTTGCCAGTCCACTGAACCCTATCCTCACCTGTGAACACGTCCTTTCTTAAATTCTTTTCAGGACCTGAGTGTGTTTTCTGTTGCCTGAGGAACCTTGGCCTATAGACTGTGTTCGTTTCTGTCTTTGTGAGTGTCCAGTCATATCTTCAGGACTGCAGATCTAAACCATGGAAGCCGAGTACCTTAGGGTCACCCCGCTGGGCACACTGATCCCACCGTTGCAAACCCATCAGAGACTTCTCTTTTGATTCATGACAACCAGGCCCGAGCCCTGGGTCCTGAGCCTTAGGCCTGCGGTGGCATCAGTGCTTCTGGCTCAGGACATGCAGGGAGGGGCTTTCTTTTGTAGTGCTCCTTAATAATACACATGACAGCCATCAGGACATTTCAAGAAACTCAGTGACAGCTCCCTGGGTAGCTCTGTCATTATAGCAATAATTTGAATCAATAGTGTAGTAAAGCTGCCATACATTTATTTCACCCAAGAGATGAAGGGAACAATTATGTAAAGCGTCCTGCAGGAAAAAAACCAAACACCCCAGATGCAGAGAGAGACTGCGTGCTTGTCCCAGATGTTCTCCCTTTAATACATTTCTATTTTGCTGCTTTATTATCAGACCCTGAAATTTCATACTCAGGAGGAATCAACCAAGGGGCACCTGGGTGGCTCAGTTGGTTGAGAGCCCGACTCTTGGTTTCCGCTTGGGTGGTGAGCTCAGAGTCCTGAGTTCAAGCCCATCATTGAGCTGCGGGCGGGGGGTCATGCTCAGTGGGGAGTCTGCTTCAGATTCTCTCTCTCCCTCAGCCCCTTCCCACTGCTTGTGCCTGCATGTGCACATGCCCACTGTCTCCTCTAAAACAAACAAACCTTAAAAAAAAAAAAAAAAGAATTGACTTATAAATTTGCTGCATTTTATCTTCTGGCCAGGGAACTCTGTGTGTGTGCGTGTGTGTGTGTGTGTGTGTCTGTGTGTTTTGTAATTATCCCAGAAAGCACGATGGCGGCCTCACCACCATATGCATAGCAGAAGCTCACTAAGTGCTCGTGAACAACAGCCATAATAGCCGCCGTTTAAAAGAACTGCGATGGTGCAGCTTCTGAGCACAGTTGGTTTCTCCTGGTGATGAGACGTCACCTTCTTTCTGCCTTTCCCCTTCAGCATGTTGAACCACAAACACCGCTGTAATGTGTTTGAAACGTGCATTGCGATGGGTTCTTTTTCATGGGGGTCTGGGGGAGATGCAGCTGGGAGCACAGCAAGCGCTGGGGACGGCATTCCTGTCCGGATGCCCAGTTTCCCTCTCTCCGCACTGTCTAGAGGGTTCTCCAATGTACATTCAGTAGTGTGAGCTTGGCCATAATTATAGTCTTATTATCCTCACCAGCTTTACTTATCTCATTATCTCCTCCCTTCTGTGTTAGAGGTCAGGAGAACATCCCTTTTATTAGCCACTTAATCCTTCTATCCAGTAGTTCAACCACGATTGATCCACTTAAGGTCCTTCTTTGTAGCTAACTTTGCCGACCTTTGAGATTCCGCCGCTTGAGTCTTTTCACTGGGCACAAGCAGCCGGGTTTTCCAGATCAGAAGTTTATTATCATGAATTTTATCACAGGGAAGTCAATTTCATCATTAGTCAATGAGCACGGCTTTATTTTTATGCTCCTTTTCCCCCTCTACTTTTTTTGGAGGTTGACTCTTCTCTCTTGGCATAATTTTTTGGGGGGGGCGGGGAACTCCTCTTTCTACAACTTTTGTAACAGTTGGAAAGGCTAAGACTGGCATCTAAGAATGTCCGCTTTCAAAGGTAGGGGTGTGACTTCATGCTTAGGTATAGATACATTGGCAGAGACTTAAGTGTGTGTGTGTGTGTGTGTGAGAGAGAGAGAGAGAGAGAGAGAGAGAGAAAGAGAGAGAGAGGGAGAAGGAGAGGAGGGGGGAGAAAGAGAGAAAGATGAGACACAGGTGTGTCCTGTGAATAGTTCATTTTATTGATTCATTCAACAAATATTTATTGGATATCTTCTCAGTATTTGTTGATAAAGGCACTAAATCGTCCCAAATCATCATTCCTGGCTACTCCTAACCCTGTACAACCTTTCCCAGGAGAATAAGCTCACAGTCTGTCTTTGTTTTTAACTTCCGTCTTCATGATAAATTTGCAGTGTATGTACTATTGTAGAACAAACCCTATCATTTTTATTTTATCTACTTTACAATTTACAAAGATGCCTTTAATGCATTCTGATAGTTCTCTCATGTTTCCAGCAACCACTGCTGGAAATTCCCTGCCTGAGAATGCCAGGATGGGGGCAGGTAGGACAAATATTCCTGCCCTAAGAGAAATTTAGGGCTCAAGGGGGTATTGCTGGCATCTGTGTAGCCTACCCTGGCGGCGGCGGTGGTGGTGGATTTGGGGGTGCAGAGGCACTGAGAGACTTGGAGAGATTAAGATCTCTGTGGATGAACAATGATATATTTTGGAGTTAAGGTCACATACTGTCCTACAAAGAGAAATTCACAAGAGATACCCCTTCGCCTTAGTTGAGTCCAGTCCACCCCACCAGGTAGGGTTGGGAAAAGTGAGATCGTAGTTTCTCCTGGGCATACTGCTAAACTAGTCCTCCCAGTTCCCCCTGTGAGTAGTTAATAGGGTTAATACGGAGGGCGGCTTCCCCAATGAGGCTGACGAAGGTGTCCCCACCAGTGGCAGCATCATTATCGCAGACATTCTGCTGCATGGGTTACTTGGGACCTCTCAAGCCACAGAGTCCTTCATTTGGTTCTGAGTGACGGCCTCCAGCACGCATCAGAATCCCCCATAGGGCGTGTCAGAACACCGACTGCCTGGCCTCAGCCTCACGGTTTCTAATTTGTTGCGTCTGGCACATGGCTTGAGAGTTTGCATTCCCAACAAATTCCAAGGTCTTGCTGGTGCTGCTGGCCCCAAGACCACATGTTGAGAGTTGCTGGAATGGACTCTGCTATCCTCTTACTTATTTCTTTGGTGGCTTCATAAAGGTTAATTTCCTTGTGAGTTGGGGTTATAACCAGAAGGGTATGCCTTTGGTTGGGGGAATATAATATAATAACTATAATTATTTAAAACCTAAGAAAACTGTCATGAACACTAGTGTGCCAACTCCCCTTTTAACAAATGTTAGCAGGTTTCCATACCGATGACAGTAGCTGCCGCTTATGCAGGGGGTTTCCATGGCATGACTTACTTATAACACAACTGCATGAGAGAGGTGCTCTGATTGTCCCTGTGGCAGAGGAGGAGATTAAGGCCCACAGAGACGTAAAATCTCTGGTCCAAGGACCCACAGCTAGTGAGCAGGATCCTAGATTTGAGCTCAGATTGCCTGTTTTGAGGGAATCTGAGCCCTTCGCCACACAATAGGCTGCCCTCCGAGATTTTAGAGCTTTCTCTCTGATTTTTTTTAAAAGATGAAACATTACAGATTCAGTCAAGGTCCTGTCTGTACCCTGTCCCTGACCTCATTTCTAGTTAGGCAGGTATTGACTTTCCTGGAGTTGGCTGAATTCTAGGGAGAATGCTTTCAGAGCCTCATTTGGGTCCTCTAATTGTGGAATTGCCTTGCCGGTGTCTGCCAATTTGGTTTTTTTTTGCTCTGGCCATAGAGAAATTGGGTAGACTTGGGTTCTCAGCCTTTGACAGTACTTTTCTCAGCCACAGAGACACTTTCTGGCATCCTAGAGAATGTGGTGGTCTCCCTCCCCAACCCTCTGTGCCTTGCCTCGGGTGGTCTCTCCAAGCCCCAGCTGGTGCCATGTTCTCCTCCCCACTAGCTG
The DNA here is from genome assembly GCF_022355385.1 of Mustela nigripes. Taxonomy (NCBI): domain Eukaryota; kingdom Metazoa; phylum Chordata; class Mammalia; order Carnivora; family Mustelidae; genus Mustela; species Mustela nigripes. The sequence goes on from NC_081573.1 coordinate 54,073,405, forward strand.
GCTCTGTTTCACAGTCCTGGTTGTAGTGTGCTGGCCCCGTCCATTCAAGCTCGGATTCTGCCTCTTCCCTGGTCTCCTGCACCGGGCGCCTCACTCACTCCTTGACCAACAAAACACCTAGTGAGCACCCGCTCTGGGCCGGCTCTTGCGCGAGGCCCCTGGGACGCAGCCGTGAGTGACAGGCCGAGCAAATCCCTGCCTCTCTTGAGTGCCTCGACTCCTACTCCCCCTTGGTTCTCTCTCCCCTGCTGTTTACCAGATTTGTCCAAGCTCTGTGCTCTGCAGTCTAAACACCAGCCTGTTGTCCTCCCACATCCAGCCCTAGTTGTCTTATCCTGCCTTCACTGCTCCAGGAAGATGCTCAGGGTGTAAATTCCTCTCTGAGCGAGAGGGTAGGCACAGGCTTCAGATATTATAGAAACTGAGGTTTTCAAATTTGGTATCTACTTGGTAGGACAACCTTGTCTTGAAGCAAAGTCACACGTGGAAGTCCGAGTTGGTGGGTATACAAGAGAGGAGCTGCTCGGGCGTAAGCCGGGAGCTCCCTACCCCCGCCAGGCTCGTCATCTGTTGTGGCGATTCCCAAGGCTCTGGCATGGTACCGCAGGGTGTCACGGGACACAGGGTAACAGCCACGCCTGCACAAGCCACATGCCCATGGAAGCTGGCACTTTAGGCATCCCGCCCCATGCCCACCCCCGCGACCCTGGTCCCTTTTCCCAAGGCCACTGTCTCAGCCTGCCTTTAATTGATTTTTCCTCCTGCTGACCGGCATCCCGGACCGCGCGTTTTGTCATTGTGTTCTTTTGTTGTTGTTGTTATACTTGTCAGGACTTATTTACTTTGAAGAAAAAGGGCTCAACCCACATATTATGAGAAATTGGCTCTGACATGTATTTCCATTCCTTTTTCCAGAGAAGTTTCCTTATACATTTTCTCAAAGTGTCATTAAACTCTAATAGGCTTCTTTCAGTACCTCCCCCCTCCTGAGCCTGACTTAACCAAGCGTTTTCTGAAAACAAGGTGACTCTTATTTAAGGATTCTGAATGTATCCCAGTTCTTGGCAGTCTTAAGCACACAGCTGAATGCGTGCGAAGTCTAGCATGGATAATTACACCAGCTGTGACCTTTTAGAAACATGTATTTGGGCGAAAGCAGTGTTTAGTCACTTTTGATTGACTTAGGTTTTACTTAGTTTATGTTTGGTAAACTTCAAATATTTGCTTCTGTATAAGCCGGTTAAACTTCGGAAGGGGAGCACCATGTGTGGCCCACGGTGTGGAATGGCCTCTCTGGGATGTCAGCGACACAGCAAACTGTGTGTGTTTTTGCACACTGGCGTGGGCGCCCACATGCACACACACGGTGAGAGGCAAGTGGAGTGACGCATGACATTTGGAAGTAACGTAGCATGACACTGCCATGTGCGGGGCATGAAGTCCAAAGGGCACTGGCTGTCTGGAGACAGATTTGTGCTGTTACTGCTTTAAAGACAGTTCCCTTGCAGCTGCCAAAGTGGCCAGAGAGAGCCCTCTGAGAAGAGTCGCTCTCCTGTTTGTGCCCACTGGCCTGGCGTAATCTTGGACGAGCCCCCCCCCCCCCAACTCTCTGAGCCTCAACATTTCCATCTGCAAGATGGGAGCGATGTGACACCCCACTGCCCCTGTTGAAGAATTAGGAATTCTGCATATTAACTGCTGGCACGCAGTTGGAGTTTCAGGATTGTAGAAAAAGTCCCTATTTGGGTTTTTTGACATCTGCTCATCCTTCTGTAGAAACTCTGATTTGGGTGATCTCTTCGGCCACACCCACTACTTTTGATTGCCTGGTGTAGCAGAAGCTCCCAGAATTCTGCCCACATCCCCTTGCCCTTTGGACTTCCAACCCTGAAAAACTGCATTTTTTTTCCTTGGATTTCCCTGGCCACCAGGCCCTAGTCCACCAGACTAGCAATCTCGAGAAATTAACGTCCTCCCCATCTCCCATGCCGGGGACAGTCCTCCCCCTGACGGTGGATGGGAGTTGGTGTACGCACTTCAGCTTCCTTAGCTCTCAGTGGGGTGAGGCACATGTTCTGTAACGAATGCCAGAGTTCCCTGATGGGAATAGCTTCAGCTGCCTGCAGGGATAGCTGGCTTGAAAACATTCCCTTTATCGCTTCTTGAGTGTCTTTCTGACATGGCAGCTAGCTTTCCGATGATTGAAGAGAGCAAGATAGAAGCAGCAAGGTCTTCTACGACCTATGTATTTCCCACGGCCACTGTAGCAAATGGCCAAAAACTTGGTGCTTAAACAACGCAAGCTTATTCTCTTACAGTTCTCTAGGTCAGAAGTCCAAAATCAGTTTCACTGGGCTATAAGGAAGGTGTCAGTTTGGCCATGTTCCCTCTAGAAGCTCCAGGGGAAATTTTTTAGCTCTGACTTTTCCAGTTTCTTGAGATCAACCTCATTCCTCATCATATCAGCTTCTTCCTCTTTGGTGGTAAAGTCCTCTCTGCCCTCCTCTTGTAAGGACCTGGTGATTACTTAGGACCTGCCAGAATAATTCAGGATAATCTCCCCATCTTGAGATCCTTAATCACATCTGTAAAGTCCCTTTTGTCACCCAAAGGTGTTAGGGATTAGGATGTGGTCCCCATTCAGCTGACCCACAACTTCCCTCAGGAGTCTCCTGTCATCTCCACTTTCGTTAGAAATGAGCACTAGGGCCAGCACCCACTCAACAGAGGGGAATTAGGGCCCTTTTTTTGGAAGGGAGATCTATAGACATATTTTACAACCAGTAATTACAGCAACTCCAACTAAGACATCTTGGCACCAGCAAGCAAACATATACCCCAATTTCTCATTCTTTCTCTTCCCCAAAGCTCAGTTAAGCAAACTGAAGTCTTACACTGGGCTTTCTTCTCTCTCTCTGGGTATAGTGGGTTATACCCCAATCTAGGGACCCTCAATGCATCTCATTCCCAGCTGCCTTTCCTGGGACAGAGTGCTCACAAGGACACCCAAGTAAAAACAACACATGTCCTCTTAAACTCCCCTATCTATTGCCTCTTCTACCTTTGTAGGAGGGTCATAATTCGTATGGTTGACATCCACATCCACATCCACATCCTTGTCAACACTCTGTGTTGTCTGTCTTTTCAGTTATAGTCATCTTGGTGGGTGGAGAATGGTATGTCATTGTGCCTATTTGGAGACGAGCATCTGCTGAAGTTTGATTTTCCATGTGGGCAGTGTCCATGTCTCCTCTGGCACCATCTCCCTGCGTCTTGCCATGTGTCTAGCTCATGGTAAGTTCTCAGGCACCATGTGTGTTTTCCGTATTTGCTCTTCATAATGAAACTCCATTTCATCTCCTGCTTCACGAACAAGACATTCCAAATTCTTTTCCATGATCTCCTTTTACCATCGGAATACCCACCCTCACCTCTGGCTTTGCATTTCTGCCTAGGGATGGCCATTTTTTTTTTCTTGAAGTTCACACAAGTTCACACAAGTAGAGAGAATCTACTTCCAGTGTCCAGAATGCACCAGAAATGCCCATAAACTTGCTGACATTAGTCCAGTATGTGGCACAGAGGAGCTTCCTTCCAAGACATGCTTCTTCCCTGCTCCTTGCCTTACGTAGTAGTTCTCTATTGCTGCTGTCAAAAATCACCACAAACCTGGTGGCTTAAAACAACACAAATCAGGGTGCCTGGCTGGCTCCGTGGGGTGGGGCTTCTGCCTTCGGCTCAGGTCATGGTCTCAGGGTTCTGGGATCAAACTCCACATCAGGCTCTCTGCTTGAGAGGGAGCCTGCTTCCACCTTTCTCTCTGCCTGCCTCTCTGCCTACTTGTGATCTCTCTCTCTGTCAAATAAATAAATAAATAGATAAATAAAATGAATGGATAAATAAATAAATAAAATCTTTAAAAACAAAACAACACAAATTTTTCCTTCGAGTATATAGTTCGGAAGTCCAGGAAAGTTCTCAGTGGGCTAAAATCAAGGTGTGAACACCTTGCCCTTTGCTGATTTCGCACCAGCGAACAAACATATACCCCAATTTCTCATTCTTTCTCTTCCCCAAAGCTCAGTTGCTAAGCAAACTAGCAACTAGAGGAGAGAATCCTTTTTTTTTTTCTTTTTCTTTTTCCACCTTCTGGAAGTTACTCCCGTGCCTTGATTCTCAGCCCCTACCTCCGTATTCAAAGCCAGCAACGTTCCATTTCTCAGAATCTCCTTCTGTTGTCACATCGCTGACTCTCCTTTTGATTACATTGGGCCCATCTGGACAATCCGGGATAATCTCTTATTTTAAGGTCAGCTGATTAACAATCTTCGTTCTATCCGCAACCTTACTTCTCCTTTGGAATGGAACACAACATGGATGCAAGGTTCTGAGGTTCCAACGTGGACACCACAGGGGGCCCCCGTCCCAGCTGGTATGTCTTCTTTTTCTTCCTTCCCCTTCCTTTTCTCTTCCTGCCTTCTTGCTCTCTCTCCCCCGTCCCTCCCACTCGCTCCCACCACATTTTAATAGGGGAAGAAATCGAGCAGACTGTCACTTTACCAAGCATGCTGGCAGGTCAATAGCAGTTCTGGGGTCATTACTGAAATGCCAAAGGCAGTAGAAGCTGTCTGTCAAAGTCGGCCTTGTAACTTGCAGGTCTTTCAGAGTATATTTTTAAATGGAACGTTAACTCTACAAGGCTCATTTTTTTTTTTTTGAGAATATTATGAATTTGCAAATTTTAGAATGCAATTTTTCCATCCTATAATCAGAACCATTCAAAAGGCAAGTTATTCAGGCCTTGTGCACAAGGAGGACGCATTGCTGGGTGGCGCAGTTGCATCTTGGAACTGGGAAGAAAACGGGGAGGGAGAGTCTTTTCATCCTGTGACCTTCCCTCCAAGCCTGTGAGCGAAAGCTGACCAGGTGGTGCTGCAAGATGGGGTGTCAGGGCTGTAGTTGGCTGAAACTGTGAGAAAGATAAAGCGGGAATGTGAACAGGGGAAGGGAAAGGAAGGAAGGGAATCACAAAGCGACCTATGCTTTCTTTTTCATTTTTTCTATGAACATCTCTGCAAGATGACGGATGGAAACCATCTATTCATTCAGCAAATATTTACTTGGGATGTGCAGTTTGCGAGGAGAAATATTATGCAATCAGTAAGAGGCAAGAATATTATAAGACAAAGAAACTGAAGGGGATACGTTTGCTTTCACTGAACTAATACCGGCATAATCATACCATGTGCACCACAAGGTGTTAGAGCACAGAGCCTGCTTGTCCCTCTCCCTCTGCTCCTCCCCCGGACCCCCTCTTGCTCTCTGTCTCTCAAATAAATAAAATAAATAAAATCTTAAAAAAGAAGGGCGCCTGGGTGGCTCAGTGGGTTAAGCCACTGCCTTCAGTTCAGGTCATGATCTCAGGGTCCTGGGATCGAGTCCCGCATCGGGCTCTCTGCTCAGCGGGGAGCCTGCTTCCTCCTCTCTCTCTCTGCCTGCCTCTCTGCCTACTTGTGACCTCTCTGTGTCAAATAAATAAATAAAATATTAAAACAAAATCTTAAAAAAGAATACTAATGCCCAGATACCACCCACCATGGATTCTGGTTTAAAGGATCTGGTGATCCGCTGGGTCATCTGGATTTTCAGACTCACCCCTGGGGATTGTAATGTGCCGTTAAGGTTGAGAATCCCAGACCTATCACGCCACCCTATTTGAATTCTCTGCAAGGCTCTTACCCTCTTAATATGTACGTGTTCCACTTTCCGGATTTAAACACTTGCTGACTTTCTGCACCATAGTGTAAGCTTGGTGAGAACACAAGCGTTCTCTTGCCCGCGGGTTTGTGGTGAGTAATGCAGCAGGTACTGGACACACAAACCAACAGGGCGGATGACTCTTTCCTTTCCTTGGCCGGCTGCCTTCCAGGATATGCTCAGCTTTGCTTTGGATGCTGCCTGAGCTCCTCTTTCCATTGTCCTTCCTTCTTGCTTTTCTTCCTGACTCTCTTGTCCACCCGCCATTGCTCTGTGGACTTGGAGGCTTGGACATTGACATTTGGAGCCTCATCTTGGGTTGAGGGGGACCATGGAACTTTATGCTTTATATTTCTCAGGGGAGGCAGGCCAGGGCTGAGGCTTAGCTTTTCCAAATTCTTCAGTGGAGAATTGACAAAACCACATGCTTTCCTCAGGAGCTGAGGATGACTGTTCCTTCTAGTCAGGGTGTAGGGGTTAATTGTGTGGGCTTGACCCAAACTGCCTGGCTTTAAATTTGGGCTCTGCCTCCTCCAAGTTCTGTGCCCTTGGGCAATCTACCTCACCTGTCTGTGCTTGATTTTCCTCACAGGTAAAATGAGGATATTAATAATGGAATTTTTCTCACAAGGCTGTTTCTGTGAAAGGAATGTACTGTTTTATAGCCTCACTTACGGGTTGTGGATTGTGCTAAAAGAACCACCAGCCCCAAAGTTAAGAAGGAATGTAGGGGAGAGAGGCAGAGACACCGGGGCTGTGGAGAGTGACTGTAATGGTTAGTTTACTGGGGAACCACTAGGAAGCAGGTGTGGTGCTAAGTGTTTGCCATGGAGCTTCCTATTAACTTTTCACAACCAGATAAACTAGGCACTACGTTTGTCTCCAATTTTGTAGACATATGAACCAGAATCTAAACCTAACAAGTCTGCTTGGCTTCAGAACCCACGGTGAGATGTTTTAGCTGGAGCCTGAACCAGAGGGCAGCAAGTGGAGGTAAATGTATTTCTTGGACTTGGGGGACTGAGCTGGAGGAAGGATGTGAGAAGCTGGGATGAAGTGGGCGGGCTTCTCGTAGAAGGTGTTGGGAGTGAACTTCAAGCAAGCGCAGAAGCCAGAGAGGACATTGCAGGCATCCGTGATGGTGCCCACCCGGGTGGAAGTACGCAAGAGCCAGAAGAGGAGGTGGCAGGAGCTACTCTACATCCCCAGGTGGGGATGCCCTGAGCAGCATTGACATAAAACCTGCCCTGAGAAGTTCCACCTTTCTTCCTTGCTTATTCTCTCCAATCCGATGGTCCCCCATGATCTCCCTTCTTTTCTCCCCCACTACTTCTCCAGTATGATGACAGAACAGTCAATGTATTCATCCTTCCATTCAGTAAATACTAAATCAATCGAGGGTCTTCTTGGGGGCAGGCAGTTGCTAGGGGTAAAGCAGTGAGTACCCTCTCATTTCAGTCCTCACTACCCCTTCTCCTTCCCCCAGCTGCAGACACCACGGGCACAGAGCCCGTCTCTGTGTGCTCACCTGGCCGGACCCCCTGTTCCACATCAGAAACTCAGCTAGGGGCCAGGAAAAATGCACAAAGGAAGAAACCAAAAGCTGCAGGTAGACTCATGCCGATTTCCCTCCGAAGACCCACTTCAGACCCATTATTAGATGAAGCTTTGGACCACAGGGAGCCTATTTCTTTAAATGCTGCCCAATTTCCTCAGAAGTGTGCCTGGCCACCCGGGATTAGGTAGGTGGAACTATACAGATCAGAAAACGGTTGTTTCTCTTCTCCCAAGGAAACATCCCACAGTGTGGTTTTTCTCAGAGAAAACTCTTGCTTTGTATCCTGAGTGGTTCAGGGCAGGCTGACTCTTTCTGGAAACCACCCACTTGTATGGATTTTTGCAGTAATCCCCACCCAAAAGCCTTCTCCCCATATCCCATTAGCAGCCAGATGTTTCCAAAGTGGGAATCTAGGTGCAGAATCCCTGTCTCCACTCTGGTAAGTCTTCCCAAGGCTCCTAGAAGGTGAAAGGAAGTCAGCACCTTTCAGCTGCTGTCTGGTCTGATTTATACCTCTCTCTGCTGCTGGGAAGCACCTTCTTCGCCTTTTTTCAGCCCATCATCCTCTCTTCCTACTCCGCAGCTGGCTCTTCGCTTAGTTCCTGAATCCCCTTGCTATAGGCTCTCAGCTAATTTACCCCAGCTGTGATTTCACCTGTATTAGTGTGGTTCTTTCATTAATATCTGTGTCTCTTGTGAGCGCAGTAAGAGCCAGGAGCTTTTGTCTTATTTTTCCTCCCTCCTAGAGAAGAATTTTAGACTTTGAGCTATTTCCCAATATTTACCCATCTGTCTTGCCCTAATAACTGAGCCTTGAATTCTCTCAGAGCAACAACGTGCCCAGTCGAAAGACACATTTTTCAACCTCTCTTAACTGAGATGGGGCCAGGTGAGAGAAAGTTATAATGTTAAAGTATTGAATGAAACATGTGGGAAGGTTGTCAGATGGAATACGACCCCATAGGAGAAGACCCTTTGGTATTCCCATTGCTTGAGATGTGGATGTGATGGCTGGAGCTTGAGCAGCCACTATTAGACCATGAGGTGAAGCTGTAGCTTGGTGGAGCATCAGGATAGAATGAGGCTGGATCCCTGGTAAACCTGGGAGCCCCAGTACCAACTCTAAACTGCCTGATTTCAGGCTTCTTTTGTTTTTCCTTAAAATATCATTTTTGTTGATTCTTTCCCATATAAGATTTATTCAAATTATATCTATTTGAAGTGATAAGATAACAGCTACAGAACAAGCCATCCTGTAAGAAACCCATTTATAAAACTCATAAAAGCTTTTTTCTCTTTTGTATTATAGTATGTACTTTCCTTTTTAAAGGATCATACAATACAAACTTATTCCTTTGTCTTCTCCCAATTTTGGGAGAAGTATTTCCTAATTCAAAATCCTGTACCTGATAAGAAAAAAAAAAAAAATTCTCACAGCCTGACAGCTGTCCCCTGACTTCTCCCTTAAAGCATCTTCCCTCATTTTCCTCCTCTCATAAATACCAGTTACCATGCACACGCTTAGTTCTTACTTTGTTTTTCCAAAAAGGCAAAGCTTTAACTACTGCAACTTTATGTACAGATCTCCTCTTTTTTTAGAAAAAGATTTTATTTATTTATTTGAGAGAGAGAAAAAGAGGTAGACGGCACAAGCAGGGAGGAGAAGGGGAAGCAGGCTCCCTCATCAGCTAGATGCAGGGCTCCGTCCCAGGACCCTAGGATCGTGACCTGAGCCAAAGGCGACTGAGCCACCTGGGCACCCCTGTACAGATCTACTCTTAACACAGAAACAAAAACAAGAATCACAACAAAACATGAAAACAAAATATACTCTCCAAAACCACAAACCAGCTAGAAAATAATTCTGGCAGTGTTTACAAATTAATCACTGTTTTTGAAGACAGTTGTTAGGCGATGAAAATGTGAGTAGACCACATACAAGGACGGTCAATCCATCTCCCCATACGGTCTGTCCAGGTCAACTCCCACCTGGTGCCGCTGGGCTGCCCATGTGTTGCCATTTCCTTGGTTTATGTTCTGAAGTTCCTTCTGCCATAATTCCCAACTAGTAGCTTTTAGACATTTCATGTGTGGACTGTAATGGCAGCAAGTCAATGGCACAGGAAATCTCTCCTCACAGCGCTCAGAGTGATCCTGTACCACCCGACTCTGTGTGCCTGATATGATGAGAGGAAAATGACCAACGCAAGTAGAATATGGAATGGAGCCTCTAATTCTCAGACACTCGTTAAGTCCCATTCCTGGAGCACCCTCATGCGTGAAGGGACTTTTGTGATGTATTAGGATTCCTTTCATTTTCAAAACCATAAATATGGCATCACGTTGCCGAAAGATAGAGTGAGAAAGTAAAAACAAAACACTCACTAGCCTAGCCCAGCGGATTTGTTCATTAGACTTTGGAAAAAGTGCTTTGTGCCGCTGGCAGAGGGAATCACGCAAAGCTGGAAGCAGAGGCTGCTAACCAGAGGAGCTCAATATGGGGGGAAAGTGTGTATAAATGTTTCTCACACAGAAAACTACCCCACGGTGCAGTTCCAGTGGGCACTTGGCACAAAGCTCCTGCTCCCTCTCCTGCCCAAATACTTCATGTTGGAGTTGTGTATCAATATGGTGTGTGAAGTCCAGGCTGTGTGAGAGGAAGGGGACGGTAAGGGAGGCTGAGGAAGAGACAAGGAAGAGAATGTGCGTGCTTGGGTTTCTTCCCAAACAGCTGCCCACGCACACCCGCGTCGTTTGAAGGGCTGAGGCCACTGTCTTGACCCCACCACCAGTTTGCCTACAATGGGAATGAATCTCTAGCCAGCTGCTGGGGCTCGCTCGACTTCCTTCCTTTCTTCCTTCATTCCGTCGTGCATTCCTTCGTTCCCTCCTTCGCTCCCCAGGGGATATTTTCAATGGATTAAACAGATACTAATTCAGTGCTCGCAATGTTCCTAGCTTTCTGTCAGACTCACAGTATTTTAGTCTAATTTTCCCTTTTGAGTTTCTGTTTTATGAAATTTGCTCTATTTCCACAGTCCTTAGCTTCCAAGGAGTGGATCTTGAAGTACTAGCAAGCCAAACCTGGCACATTCCTAGTGAGAGACAGCACGGTCATTCCCACATCTCAATAGGAAAGTCATTCTTGGGTATCACCTGCAGGATTTGCAGCTAGTACAAAGCCTCCAAGTTGAGATGCCTTCTTGAAGAGTGTATCTAGAAGATACCTTGGCATAATATTGCTCCATCTTCTAGGAGCTCACTTCTCTTGGCTGAACATACTCCACAGAAGAGGGGGATGGGGGTATTGGCCAGGACTTCTGCAGTACCCAATCCAGTTTCAGATTCTCTTCCTACCAGTCTCTCATCTGCTCCCATCCTAAGAAGTGGTCCCCAGGTGCAATATCATATGGTCCCTTCCCCAGGCACAGACGCCTGAGAAGCTCAAGGACAGAGGTGTCCCTGTCTACTGCTCCTAGGGACTGCTACATCATCTGTGTTGGCGGGTGAGCTCCAGGTTCTTCCTACAGAGAAAGGAGCAAGATGAAACAAGGCTTCTCGCAGAGGCTGCAAAACTTAGATCACACAGGCTTAGATGCTCTGAGGGGTGCAGGTTGACCTCTGCTTACCTACTTTGAATTAGCAAAACTATTCCAAGTAAGCAAACAAATGAAAATGGTGATGGATGCCACAGAAAGGCTTAAAATGGCAGTGAAAGAAAGAAAGAAGGAAAAGTTTAAGGAATCCATGAAGAATTCCTAAATAGGAGGAAAAAAAAGTCCTAAGTAGGCATTTGCTACAAATACACTATAAACTTAGAAATACACTGGGAGCAGGGAGTACAGTGGTTTATGGAGACACGAAAATCCACAACAGGATAAGTTAGCAGAACTCTATGTTTCTTCTAGATTTGCAGCAAATATTTGAAAACAGTTTCATACGCTAGAGTCCTTCGAGATTCTCTTGACCTCCTATCATGACGGACAGTACACAGCGTAAAATGAGTCATGGCAGTAACATCATACAGTCGATCCTCATTATTTGTGGATTCTGTATTTGCGAATCTGCCTACTTACTAAAATTTATTTCTAATCCCCAAATCAATACTTGTGAGACGTTTTTGCTTATCTGCATACATGGCCAAGGCAGTAGAAAATTTAAGTTGTCGGATACATACGTTTCCAGCTTAGGTCGAACAGAGGGACTGTGTGTTTTTATTTCAGCTCTCATGCTGCAAACAACTGTCCTTTTTGCAGTCTATTTGGTACCATGTTGTAGTGCATTTTTTTGTTGTTTTTGGGTGATCTTGTTATTTAAAATGGCCCACAAGTGCTAAATTATTATCTACTGTTCCTAAGTGCAAGGAAGCTGCGATGTGCCATATGCAGAAAATATGTGTGTTCGATAAGCTTCCTGCTGTTGGCCATGCATTCAATGTTAATGAATCAATAATATATGTTAAATATGGTGCCTTTAAATAGAAATGCACATAAAATGAGGTTCTGAGTTAATTGGTTGGTGAAAATGTCACGGCCAGGGCTTAGAGGAACCTAACTTTGTATTTTCCCAGGAGCAGTGACTCCATATTAGCCGTCCAGTGTTTGTTGTGATGCTATTGAACACAAGTACCATGGATGCTGAGAATCGATTGTACTTCTAAAAAAAGTTAAAGAAATGCATTTCATATTTTTGCTTCAAATTTGTGTTTCCTACAGTTTCATTCCATATAGCAGACCACAAAAACATACTTTCTTTGGTGACATTCTATAGCCCAACTGTGAGACACAGCAAGCCAGCTCAGGACATGGGGAGAGCTTATGTGTGAGATGTGTGATTGCCTGTTTTTCACTCACTGAGTTATCCATGAGATCTGAGAAATGGGACAAAAGTAAGGCTTTCCCAAGGAAGCCTGAAGCTCTGTAGTTAGACTTTATTTTTTCATTTTTATTTTTTAAAAGATTTTATTTATTTATTTGAGAGAAAGAGAGAGAACACAAGCAGAGGGAGTGGCAAAGAGAAAGAGAGGGAGAAACAGGTTCCCCACGGAGCAGGGAGCCCAATGCAGGTCTTGATCCTAGGACCCAGGTATCGTGAGCTGAGCTGAAGGCAGATGCTTAACCATCTGAGCCACCCAGGTACCCTACAGTTACACTTTTATAAAAAAACTTCATTGAATGTTAACTTCATTCTTAAGTTTGTAGTTTACTTCATGATAATATCTTGAAGGAAGAAGGAGTAACACTGCATTACAGATGTTCTATATCCGTTTATAAGAGGGATTCACACCAAGCATAATCAACTGCACGCCAAGTCTTCCACCAATCAGAGCATTTCTAGATAATAAACATCAAATCTCAGAAATATGGATGACTTTTATTCTCTGTGAACCATGGAAAAGGTCCAAATGAGAACAGAACTGGAGTAGAGAACAAAGACTTTATCTGAAGGTGGAAAATATGCCCATCTTTTGGGCCAGCTGTTATTGATTGGTTGAGAAGAAAACTGAAGCTAAATCCAGGCATGGTGATGTATCATGACATGATTAATTAGTTATGTTCACTGTGGGTGAGGAGTTGGTAGCATGTGTATTATAATTTACCCTCTCTAAGTTAAAGCAGTAAGGTTGCAGCAGAAGAATCTCTCTCTCATTAGAGGAGGATAGGATCAGGTCTGCTTTGGTAATCTCTCTCAATGCCATGCTTAGCTTGTTACCTAATATAGAGTAGGAGTTCAGTAAACAGTTGCTAAATGCAGGTCCATACTTCTATGCCAGTGAATGTGGAGGGAATTGGAGGGAAGAAAGGACAAGTTTTTCAGGCCCCAGAAGACAACTAGGGCAGCAGTCTGAGGCCAAGGAGTCTTCCAGTTTGACTTGAAATCCTGCCTGATGGGTGATAGCCTCCCATGCCCAAGGCCATTGAAGGATGTGAAATGTTGCATCTTTCGTCAGCACCAGCCTTGAAGAACCAGCTGAGCTGCTGGAGGCCACAGAGAATCAGCAAGATTCAAGCTTGGGAATGGATTTTCTGACCTACCTTCTTTCCTTTCTCCCTTCCTTCCTTCCTTCCTTCCTCCCTGAGTGCTTTATACTACACCTAACCATGTAGAAAGAGTCATTACATAAAGTCGTCTCTGATTGATTTGTGTTCCTTTCAGGGTCTTGTTTACCAATGTACTTGACTTGACTCCTAGGGGGTACATTAAGCCTGAACACAGCCAGCTCATCTATCCCTTCTTGGGTATCCTGCTGGGCAGAGGTTCAGACAAATAACAAATCCCTAAGAAAAGTCTTTTCTCTCCAAGTGCCAAGAAAAGGGCAGTGTAGCAAGACAGACCACCCAAACACCATGAGAAAAATCTGTGATCCCTACCCCCAGCCCATCAGCAAAGGCCCAGCAGACAGCCTATATGTCCACATTCACCAAAGGGGAAACAGTAATGAGATGAGGTACCCCTCCCTCACCAGCCAAGATGGTGTCAGTAGAGGCCTAATGGGGAGCCTGGGGTCCTACCCTTCAGTAGTAATGAGACACCCCTCCCCGCCAAATGGAGGTTGAGTGGTGAACTAGACATTCATCATCACCTGGCAGTAATGAGGTGGCACAGTCAGAGGAGGACTGCTGAAAAAGAAGACTTAAAGAAGAACCAGAGTCTCATAATATAGTAGATGACTGTTCAAGATACAAGTGAAAATCACCCATCATACCAAGAAGTAGGAAAATCTCAATGTGAATGAGAAAAGACAATTGACAGATGCCTACATCTAGATGATGAATCATCTAGATGTTGAAAACATCTGACAAGGGTTTTAAAGCAGTTAACATGAAAATGCTTCAGTGAGGAATTATGAACATCCTTGAAGCAAATGAAGAAAAAAAAAAAACAGAAAAGAAAGAGAATGTTTCAGAAAGAAAAGAATTTATAAAGGAGAATCAATTTGAAATATTGGAACTGAAATATATAATAATTAAATTTTTTTTAAAAACCCTCCAGACAGAACGGAAGGACCAGAGTAAAGATTCTGTGAACTCAAAGACAAAACAACAGAAATTACTCAGTCTGAACCACAAAGTGAAAGTAGACCTTAAAAAAATGTACAGAGACCCAGAGATTATGAAAAAGATCATTTTAGTCACAGAAGGCCAGGAGAAAGAGTGGAGCTGAAAACGTATTTGAAAAAAATAATGGCCCGAAATTCCCCAAATTTGGTAAAAGACATAAACCTAAGATTCAAGAAGCTGAGCAAATCCCAAGTAAGATAATCCCAAGAAATTCACGTGAAGACACATCATCGTCTTCTGAAAACTTCTGAAGATGAAGAAACAGTATTGATCATAGCCAGGAAAAGAATTATGTCCAGAAGGTTAAAGCAGTTTGGATGACAGAAGATTTCTTATCAGAAAGCAGAGAGGCCAGAAAGAAACAACATGATATTTTCTAAATGCCGAAAGAAAAGATCTGTCAACCCAGAAATACATAACTAGCGAAAATATCCCTCAGGGGTAAAGGTGTGTTATCAAGACAGTCTAAGAAGAAGGAAAACTCAGAGACCTTGTGTCACCAGCAGACCTTCCTTATAGGAATGGTTAGAAGGAATTCCCTAAACAGAGAAGAAAAGATGAAAGAAAGAATTGTGTACAAAAATGTTCAGATAACCCAGATGAGGGCAAGAAAAAGAAAACAAATGAAAAACAGAAGGAACAAATAGAAAACAGAAAATAAAATGGCAGATTTAAGCCCTAACATATTAATAAATACATTGGATTTCATGGTCTAAATGCATTAATTAAAACATACAGATTGATAGTAGGGGAAAAAACCCAAACATGACACAACTACATGCCATCCATAAGAAGTTACTTGGAGTGTAACACTACAGGCAGGAAAACTAAAGGATGAAAGCAAAGGATGAAAAAATAATTTATCAGTAAATCAAAAGAAAGCAGAGTAGGAGTGGCTACATTGACATCAGATCAAGGAGGCTTCAGAGCAAAGAACATTACCAGGGAGAGAGAGAGATCTGGTGTAATGATGGAAGAGTTGGTCCACCAGGAAGACATTGGGATCCTAAATGTGTATATACCTAACAACAGAGCTGCCAAGCACATAAAACAAAACTTGATAATGCTAAAAGGAGAAACAGACAAATCCACAATTATAGCTGGAGAGTTCAGCATTTCTCTCTTTAATGACTGATAGAACAATTAGAAAATCAGCCAGGATACAGAAGAATGCAGCACCATCAGTCAGCAGGGTCTAGTCAGCTTAGAACACTGCCCAATGACAGCAGAATCCACATGTTTTTCAAGTACCCAGGGGACAAGTCACCGAGACAGACCATCCAGGAACACGAAAGAAACCTCAGGAAATTTAAAAGGATTGACGTCATACAGAGGGTATCCTCCGACCACACAAAATCAAAATTGAAATCTGTAACAGAACGGTAATGGGAAAGCCTCCAAATGTGAAAATGAAACCAGGCAGTTCTAAATAATCCATGGGTCAAAGAGGAAGTCTCAAGGAAAATAAAATTATATTTTGAACTGAACGAAAATAAGTAAAGCACGATAAAAATTTCATGTATAATTGCAGTGTAAAATATAAAGAAAAGACTGAGAAATCCATCAGGATATGTAAACAGCATTTGCTTCTCCAAACCAAGCAAAAACAATAGCAAACATCACTGGAAGAAGGGGACAGAAAATGTCAGTACTCCAGATACCGGGTCTTGACCCTCTTCCCTGGGCACACAGGACACTCTGCCTCCCAGCTCTCTTTCCCGAGGAATTAGCCCTGGTTGCATGAAAGAGAAGATACATTCAAGTTAGCATCATCCAAAGAAATTTAATTTAAGGGGCTATTGGTAAGGGGCGGGTGGAGTTTGGGAAAACCACAAGGGATATTGCAGTGCCCTGCCTTAAAGGACAATAGGGCTGTTACTCATCTGAGGCCTGAAGGGCCCAGGGCAAACATAGTCAAAGAGCTTGGGGAGGGTGAGGGGTGTAGAGAGAATTACCTGGTCAGAGCTGTGACCTTTGGTCAGGCGACTCAGCATTCTCAAGGTAACCCAACAGGGGAGGAAGCTGGAGAAAATAAACCTCCTTCCCTTTCCCCCTCTCTTAATCTCCTGCCTGAAAACCCATTGACCAAACTCAGCTGGAAGCCAGAGGCTCTCCAGAGGAGAGAGGAACAACCTCCCCTGGCTAAAAGCAAGGTTAAGAAAATTAGATCAAGGATTTTTTTTTTTTTTTTTTTTTGAGATAGGAGTAAATGGGAAGCTCTCTGGGTGGTAGAGGGACCCAGGGCTTGGGTGACAGTGTATAAAATGGCAGTATCACTAGATAGACGACTTGGAGGGGAGTTGCCAAAAGGAGACATCCAACCCTCAATTAACTATGATGGGAGTGAGGAAGAAACCTTTATTATGTTAAGCCACTGTGATTTGGGCTTGTTTGTTAAAGCAGCTACTGTTAATTAACCTGACCAATGCACCTAATAAAAGTCTGGGCCTCCAATTCTGTGTGGAGTCACATATTAAATCCACGATCTAGCACTCAGAGTAATTAAAAAGCAATTCTAATATTTACTTGTGTCTCCTGAAAAACACCAGTGGGGATACCATTCATAATTTAAGTCACTCTTCTCAAAATCTGTTTGATCACCAATACAATCCTTCCTTGCCTAGATACTCCCATCTATCACCCCTCGGAAACGTCCCCCAACTCCCAGCCTGTACAGAATTTGCCTTTCCCTCCCAGCCCTTTATAATATAGGATGTTTGGCTTCTTTCTTCGCCTTCCCCAGCTCCCCTGTAGTCTCCCTTTTATCACAGAAGATCCCTAAGTCCGGTTGCCTAATACAGAGGGATGTGTAGGTCTTACGTAAAATTAAGTTAGGGAAATAGGTGGAATCCAGG
This sequence comes from Mustela nigripes, assembly GCF_022355385.1. Classification (NCBI taxonomy): domain Eukaryota; kingdom Metazoa; phylum Chordata; class Mammalia; order Carnivora; family Mustelidae; genus Mustela; species Mustela nigripes. The sequence continues at coordinate 54,090,636 of NC_081573.1, forward strand.
GATACGGTAAGAACACAGGCCGTGCACTTGTGGATTGTGCCCTGGGATTTTCTCTCTGAGACAAAGCTGACATGTGACATGTTTATTAGGGAGCAAACTTGGGATCAGCACCTGTGGGAGGGAGCGGGCGGAAGTAGGATGTGTAGAGGGAAAGCCTCTCTCTGACATGGGGCTCTGGAGCCTAACGGGCTTAACAGGCTTGTCCTTCTTTGACCAAATTGGCTCGGCCTTTAACCACCCTCAGCCTCCATCTGACATTGATGTGTGACTTTGGGTGAGGCTTTTCCCGAGAGGGCTGACAGCGGAAGGCTGCCTGGTGACAGTTCTCTCCGTAGCTGGAACAATGAATCCTCCTTGCGGGAAGACCTGGGCATCTGGTCTCACGTCCATCACTGTACAGAGGGTCTCTGCACGCGTGAGGGGTGGGCTGCAGCTCTGACTCTGAGTTCTCTGCCGTTTCTGTTGTCACCACTAACGTATAGAGATTGCTGTCACTCCATCCGTGTTCTTCACACCTTTTGTGCAATGCCCCGACGCCCTAATACCACGCTCCATTTGCCTCTTCCTTGAAGAACCTTATCAAAAGTCTCTTCTTCCAAGGGTCCTTGATGTCTAACTCTCAACATCTCCCTGATCCAAGGCTTCTGGCCCTGCAGCATGGGAGCTGCAGCCCCAGAAGTTTCTCCCTGGACTCTCTGAGTTGCAGGGTTATAGAGAACTGTGCTGTCTTGCTGTAATGTATTGATTTTTTATTACAATTAAAGAACAGGGCAATGACTATAGTCATTGCAAGGGCTTATTTACAGTTCTGTCTCTCCTGATTGTTAGTTCAGACAGTACTCTGGGGCTGCAGGTAACTTGCTGGCTTTCCACGCTGATTCTTTTCCCTGGTTGTATGTCATTAGGGCCCGGGCAGCAGTAGCCTTTTAATTTCTCTTTTCCCAGTGAGCCTGATTTTTCAGTTCTCGTGATGGCCTAGACCAGCCTTGTGTAAACTCGGGAGTAAAGTCCTGATGAAGAAAGAAAGGAGGGAATACATGGTATAGAGCCCTGGGGCATGCCTCTACTTTGGTTTGAAACCCAGCTCAGATGTGTACTGCATGTATGAACTTGGAAAAGCTGATTTTTCTTTTTTCTTTTTAATTTTATTTATTTGTATGAAAGAGAGAGAAAGAGAGCAGATAAGCAAGGGGAGGAGCAAAGGGAGAGGGAGAAGCAGACTCCCCACTGAGCAGGGAGCCCAGTGCAATGCAGAACTTGATCCCAGGACCTGAGATCATGACTGGAGCCGAAGGCAGCTGCTTAACTGACATAGACACCCAGGTGCCCCTTGGGCCGGTTTCTTAGTCCCTATACACCTCACTTTCCTTATCTGTAAACTGTGAATCAACAATGCCTACTGAACGGAGTTAGGGTGAAGACAGAGTCTCATACTCCTCATTTAGCACCATGCCCGATATCTGAGCAGTGTCTGTTGTGTAATTGACATTATTGCGAGTTCTGTTCATTCGTTTGAGAAAAGTGAAGCTCAGATTGCAATCCGACATTCTGATTGGCTGACAAGAGATTCTGCCCACCTAGTCCTTCACCAGGCCTGGGTTAGCATTACCCCTCCTCCCCACCTCTAGTCGTGACATTGTAGTGCGGCCTTGCAACCATTTTAATTCCAACACCAACTGAAATGCTTCAATGAGGTCTCCGAGTCCTTGGTTCGGTTTGGTTGTTCTTACTTCTTGCTGATGCTACCAACCATCAGCTCTGCACCTTCTGAGTCCCCCAAATAACTAATCTTTGAGGGGAACGATGCAGACTCAAGCGAAGGTGTGAAATTATCAAGGAATAGTTCCTAGAAGATTGCCAATATTTAATGAATGGCCCTCTATGCCTCTTCAGCCTTATTTCTCATCACCAAGTTCCTTGAACTCCATGCTTCAACTATCTCATTCCCCTAATATTCCATGCTCAAAACCTCTCTGCGTATGCACAGGCTGTTTTCCACTGTCTGTGAATCTTCTCTTTTCATCCCCCTGTCTTCTCTTGGCTTGTTTCTACATCCACCCCACAGTTCAGGTCTTCCCTTGCTTAACACCCTTCTCCAAGACTGCCAAGTCTTCAGATTCCTATGGAAAATAGACTTATCTCATCATGCTCCATTCAGTCTCTTTATTCTTGGTCCTGCTACTTTTTTAAAGCATCTCTTTTAACTGCCAACACTACAAGTTAGACAGGGGTTATCCAGGACTCATGGGTCTGAAGAGGAAAGAGGGTACTATTTCCCTGTGCCTGACGGTTGGATAATAGACCTCTGTACTCCATGGTTTTGTGTATCAACTTTATATTTATAGGATATAAATTCTATCCATCCATCCAACAATAAAATGTTAATTGAGTGATACAAACCCGAGTCAAGACAAAGGTGGCTCCCTGACTTCAATGAACTCAGAGCTGAACATAGGAGATAAGTATATGTACAAAAATTGTAGAGTGAAGCAAAATTCAATCAGTACAAAATAGCTTTTCTGTTGGGAGTCATGAGGAAAGGGATATTTGGTAGAGAATATGGTACTTCAGCTTGACCTAGAAGGAAGGATAGGTTGTCAATGGGTAGCCGTGACGATGTCATGAACAAGGAGCAGGAGCAATGGCACAAGAATAACATGGGGACAATCAAGCATCCACGTGCAGCTTGAATGAAGTAGTGGGAAGTGAGGCTAGCTGGCTTGTTATCACAATGAAGGGGGAAGCTACCTAAGAAGTGTAGACTCCTTGTGGTAGGAGACATGGAACTGTTGAAAGGTTCTGATGTCAGGGTGACATCAGTGGAGCTGTGCTTCAGGCAGATTTATTTGGCAATGTTGTGCAAAATATATTTTAGGGAGATAGCAGAAGTAGACTGAAGATTCTCAGGCAGAAAGTGAGATGTCTGGCTGGCCCAAACTGCTGGCATTCAGCTCTGTAGGAGAGATGGGTATGAGGGTGTTCAAGAAGCCAGATGCATACAACTTAGATGCTGGGATTGAAGGAGCTTTTGAAGGCAAGTAAACAGGAAGGTGGTAAGACTGACAGAGCAGCCAGTTTTGAGTTTTACTTTAGAGAAAGAAATTAGAAGTGTCAGCAAGAGCATTCAGATGGAGGGTTCCAGCTACAGTGGAAACTGGGCTAGAGCACAGGGGCACCTTCAGAGCTGGTGCCAGAGTTTGGATTAATTTCTTTAACAGTCTGTAGGGAAGAACATCAGAAAGATGGAAAGCTGATGGTTCTGTTCTTTGGTGTGTAAACTTCTTTTATCTTTCAAGGGTCCCCTTAGCTAACTAACAGCTTTCCTGGCCTAAAGACAAAGTGAAAGCAATTGCCTAGATAGAGTGACTGAGGCATCCAGAAGCATCCAGTGTGGAATAGCTCCCTCCACCATGAGGCTAGAACATGGACACACGGTGTTTACTTTACCAATCAGATACCACTTCCTCTGATCACCCAATTAGTGTATGGCAGCTTCCTTTCTGTCCTCCTGCCCAGGAAAGATGATGAAGAGTCAGAGTGTTATTTCAAAGCACCTCTCTTCCTGAAGTCCTAGAGGGAAGAGACTCATCAGAGTTGTGTGACAACCCCAAGGTAGGAACATCAGATGAAGCCAGACTAAGTCTTGAGGCATATAGAAGTCATAGATCACGCCATCCTCTCTGGGGACAGGATGAGACCATTGTCCCTGAGTCCTTGGGAGTTTACGGTTTTGTATTAAATGAAAGTATTTCCTTTTGATGAAGTATTTTATGATAGGTATTGTAAATTACTTTAAGGAAACTTAGTCAGCAAGAATTTATGACAATGATAAATTCGGGCAATGTCTTTTTAAGTGTCTCTATGAATGAACACTTTCAAAATTTCCCCAGGTTCTAGTCATAGATAGAGCCTATTGGTGATTATTTTTGTACTTTCTATGTCTCAAGTGACTTCTTTTATTAAGATTCTCAAGAATAAGACTTATGATTTATCCTGATGACATATTAACAGCCAGTCATACCAAATAAATTTTTCTTTCTTATGTACCAGGAAGTATATTCTTGCTGTCAGCCTTTGGGGTACAATGAATTTCAAAAAGTTCTCTGGTGTTTTTCCTCAACATTGAACATTTCTTAGCTTTGTAAGTTATCAAAATAGTTCAAGGGTCTGGAGAGAGAAAGAAACAGAAATGAAGATAGATGGTATCTTATTGACAAGACATAAGAAAAGATGAAAGTCATCCTGTGGCTTTCATTTATAAAATGATTGAATTGGGTCAATATTATTGTGAATCCCATTAAAGGATAAAAAGGAACTCCCCCCGCAACACACAAATTGCACTCAGCCAAAATCAGTTGGTTCAGTGGCCACACTTAAATACTACCAATATGAAAGAGAACTCATATTTTGCATTAAAAGTTGTTTTCAGGGTGGTGTCATTTGGGAAAGAAACACAAAATTATTTGAATTTCACAGGGTCCTTTATTGTTTACTTCTTATGCTCCACTTAGATGTGTTTGCAGCAGAAAAAGCAATCAAATCACTGGCCACTTCAGATTTTCCCAAGAGTAGATGAGTCATTCATGACTCATTAGAGGAGGGAAGCATCTTTCATCTATTGCAAAAGAAAAAAAAAAATACTTTTCTTCTTTCACATAACATAATTTGTCTTCATCCTCTGTATGCAATCCCTCACATTTGAATTCAGAGGTCTTAAGAGCAAGTTAAAAATACACAACATGTCCTTTGGGTATTTCGTAAGTACCGTCTCCACATAACTAGCTAAGAATTTCCATGTCTCTGTCAGATATCATTTTGACCTTGAAATTTTAATTTGTGTTCTTACAAGTGGAAGCCAAAAATACATGAGGACAAAAAGATAAATAGTGAGACAATAGGATTTATGTATTTAGGTAGTATCCCCTTGATGCTTCTGTTCTAAAGAAGATGTTCCCCCCCTTTTAAGGAGGAAAAAGAACGTAATACAGAAATGCAAAAATGGGCAGTGGAATTTGGGGTTATTCTCACATCTTTTGATGTGCCCACCACCAGAATGTTGAGCTCTATAGAAGAAACTGCTGGATTTGCACACAGAAAAGTTCTGGCACAAGTTCTCAACATCAAAGTTCTGCACTATTGATATTCGATGAGTAAATCAGATTATCAAAATGGATTTGAATGGGTCATAGTTTACATTATAATTTTTTTTCTGAATATAATACATACAAGAATAAGTAGGTAAAGGAATATGTGAGCTATTATCTTTTCAGAGTGTCAAGGAGACCGCAGCTGCTCTCCTTGGCAGCTTTTCCAAGGAACCTGGTAGAGGCTGTTGGGTCTCCAAAGTCACTGTGGTAGCCTGGAGATTCCAGAACTCATCTGAATGCACTAGAATAGGTTTGAAAGCTGTAGAGTTCATCGTGAACTGTGCTGTAGAGTTCAGCACATTTCGTTCAGTCTTCACTGACTGCTCATTTATTATTTGTCACTCTTTAGTTCTACTCACTCAACAGCTTTGGCCCTGAGTTGGTGCTTCTTCAGGATTATTCGCTGAATAATTTCTATTTACATATTTCTATTTTAAGTCCACTCAGGGTTCCTTGACCAACTGCTGTGCAGCTGGCATCTCCCCACAAACTTCTTCCTTCCTCACCACCTGTAACATACATGACAGCTCACCATTTTAGACCAGCGGCCAGCTGGTATGTGTGTGTGGAGTGGGCTGGGTCCTCGGTACCAATGACTGGGTGTAGGGCACTGACGTGAGGTGGTGTGTTTCCTGTAAAAGTCCAAATGCAAATTCAAGGTAAGAATGGCTTCGGGAAACAAAATAGATAATGGGGCCAAACCGAACTTGAGGCTCAGAATCCAAAATCAGAGCATGAAACAAAACAAACTTCACGTGGGGTTTACATGACCCCCGACAATGACCTTCGAACTGCTCATAAGGTTCTACACATACCATCTTCTTCGAACACACGGGGGGCTCACCTGATGTTTCCCACAAGTCATCCATACGCAGTGTTTCCCTTGGGTCTCTCTCTCTCTCTCCCACCACACTTTGCCCCCTCTCTCTAGTCCCCCAGGGTCAAACTCATATATATCAGTTTACATGAATCGCCTCTAGGATGTAGACCCTGGAAATGAGACTGTAGAGTCCAGAAATACTCAAAAAGGCCTAAGCAACACTTAATAAGCAGTGGATCTGCAAAACAGGGTTAGAAGCCCTACCCCCCTCCTTGAGCCCTTTCCCGCCCTCCTATCCTCTCTCCATCCCTCCCCCATCATCCCTCCACCTCCCTGACCTTCGCCCCTTGCCCCCTCCCTGACCCTCTCCCCCTCATTCCCTCTCTTTATCCCTGGCACGCCTCCCTCCCTCCCTTCCTTCCTTCCCGTATTTGTTTTGTGTCTACTCTTCCCAGGTACTCTTTTAGGTCCTGGGGATACAGCATCACAAAACAAAGATTTCTGCCCTCCTGGAGCTTACAGATATTTAATAAAAGACATAAAAATAAGTAAATTAAATAATATGTTAGTTTCTTTTAATTTTAGTGGATAAAGGAAAAGCCAACCAGGGTAATGGGGTGTGATAGCACCTGGGGGCAAGGGGGAGGTAATGACATGAGGGGAAGGGTTAGTGCAGGTAACTGTGAGCCAAACTTTCAAAGAGGAGAGGGAGGTCGCCCAGCAGATATATGAAGGGAGAGCAGGAAGAATCACCACCACAAAAGCCTTGAAGTATGCATTTTCCTGGAAAGTTCCAAGAGACGCAAAGAGGCCTGTATAGCTATAGCAGAATGAGTGAGGAAGGACAATATAGGAGATGCAGTCCCCGTCATGTAGGACCTCGAAGGCTTTGCTCCTCTCTCCAAGGGGAATAGAGCTGAGAATTTGTAGCAAGTGACTTACAGTTTGAAGGCATCTCTTTGGCTGCTCTGTGGAAGATAAAGATGAAGGCAGTCAAGGGTGGCAGCAGGGAGACCAGTCGAGAAGCCACTAGTGTAACTGAGGCAGGGGATGATGGCCACTGGGTCAAGGTGGAGCAGTGGTCCACATGGACCTGTTTTCTGTGGTCCTAAACATACTGCATGGGCTTAGTCATGCAGCCAGCATGCACAGCATTGGAAACAGCAGTCCAGCAACCCTAGCAATGTGACTGTCAGTCTGCCTTAGCCCTCCTATCAAAGGCCATGGAGTTGGTGATGGGACTCAGAGTTTGGGTGGAAGTGTGTCCTGGGCAGTTTTGCTGATCCATTTCCTTGAGTTGTCTCAAAGAGATTCTCTATACATTTATCAAGTTTCTCCTAATGAATTTATTAATGCAATCATTAGTGTCTTTGTTCGCTGCTCCAAGGATTATGTGCTTTGTCCATTTACCTTCTTGGGATCTGGTAAACTAAACATGTTTGAGATTATGAGATTCTTTTCTGCCTAATTTATTTCATAAACTGCAAATGTAAATCATACAGCTTTCACATGCAATTTCAGTTGAGAGGGTAACAGTGATGTTGCTATAATTGAGACGTTCTCACTTGGGGGGTGCCTGAGGAACCACTGAGTTGGAATGCCATTTCAATTTTTTTAAGGATGTTTTTAGATTTAAAAATAATTTCCAGAGTGTCATTTCTGTAATTCTAATTTCAATGTATGGCCTAAACATCGCAATGAGCTTTGGAGGGGCATTGCGGCTTGCTTTGGGTCTTTGTCTGATACTGTTCCTCTCACTGAACCCATAGCAGAGCAAGAACATTTTTTTTTTTTAGAACCTGCAATGTAAGTATTTTCTGTGTCCTGTGGTGGGGGGTGCCCTGCAGGGAAGCTTGTTGTTGTTTTAGGGAGTGATCTTGTGGTAGTTTTACATCTTTACATCTTTTCCACTTTTTATCCATGGCAAGCAGAACAAGATAGGTATCTATGGACCCTGACTAGGAAATGGTAGAACTGGAAGGAATCTTAAAGATCACCTAGCCCTACCTTTATTTTCTGCAGATGGGAAGACTAAGGCTTAGGGTAGTGAAGTAACCTGACAAAGAACTTGTATTTGATTTATGTTTCCTGACCTTACTCAAATCTGAATTATATCACGCCCTATCATAGTCTCTATCTGGCCGTGGAAGGTGAGTGGCATCTAGGTCAATGGAATTCTTGTGGGATTTTATTATGGATTTATTATTTATTATTGTGAATATCTTTGCCGCAAAATTCTGTCAAATGATGAATTCTTTAGGTTTGATGGGACACATTTGGCTTGAAAAAGACAAAAGAGTTGGGGTTTTAAAACAACTTTTCTCTCGCCATAATTAGGGCACTAGACAAATAATAAGTGGAATCGTTTTCTCAAAGAGAAGATGCTCAGCTTTGTCTTGCTGAAGCTGAAGTCAGACGTTGCGTCTTGCTGTGCATTGTCATCCTGTAAAGATTGACGGTCGTCCCTGGTAGGGAGCCACAGACTTCCAATTCACCACTAGCAGGGAGAGTCACGCCCCTCTGCAATCGGCAGCAATGATTATAATGAGATAAGACTGCAGTTCAGACAGCAGAAAAGTATCACTTTGGAGGTGTAGACGTAACCTCAACAATGGTCAGACCAACAGACATGGGCCACCATGTATAATAGAATGAACCCAAAGCCAGGGCCCCCCCAAGAGGGGGGCAAATTCTGGTGCTGCATGTTCTCTAGGTGATCTTGGACAAGGTGTTGGGCCTCTGTTACCTCATTTGTAAAATGGGAATGATATTGCCTACCTTGTCAGGAGGGAAGGCACTGAGAGGCAGAGTCAGAGCGAGGCATTCTGTAGGACATTCCATGGGACCCTGTGGGGCCTGCCACTGAGAGTGCTTCCTTGGCCTGGCCCCTCTAAGCCTCGGTCGACAGTACCGTGACCGCCACGTGGAGCTGTGAACCTGCCCAGGGCATTCACACCTCTGCTGAAATGAAGGGGTTGAGAGGTCTGCTTTTTTAGAAATACTGGATGTTATCAGCCATAGCCTGGGCATGTAGCTCCGGTGGCAACTAAAATGGGAATTTCTGATAGATTAATCCTATGGTACTTCAAGGTGAAGCTGTCCCCCTTCTCCACACTGCACTGAGGATGAGCGTATTAGGCAGTGTTCAGAACTGCGTGTGAATTTCTCTTTTTGGGGTTTCTCCAGCATTATGGACTTTTGCCTCCGATTTCTGCCTCTGATTAGGATACATCGCCACAGCAAGGTCTTGAGGGATCTGGTTATCTGTATGTCTTTTCATTCAGGGAAGGGGGCACTGCAATGCTGAGACCCTAGTGTAGGGGGCACCTGCCACCCAGATCCCCTGGAGGACTGCTGGGGCTCTGCTCCCACACAGCCCTGCCATCAGCCGGCTGCAGGGGCTCTCTCCTCTGAAGCATCACCTCGCCCGGTGCAGCCCACGTCCAGTGACTGGCTGACGTAGGAGGTCTACTGGCCTCGCCTCTCATGCCATCTTGGAACATGTGAAGAGCCGTCCTGGCTTCACAGCCTCCCACGGGGCCAACTGAGGTCTTTGTTGAACATTTCAGCTCAGTTCCCTCCCACATCCAGTCCTGCTTCCATCTTGTCCCTGGCACAGGTGACAATTCCATGAACACTGCCTAAGAAGCCTCCTATATGCGCGCGTCCTCCTCAGATTCTGTTTCCCAGAGACCTCAGTCCATGACACTCATAATATTTATACGGAAGAGTGTGTATATGGATGTGCGTCAAGAATGTTTTCCTTGGGGCACCTGGGGGCCTCAGTCGGGTCAGCATCTGTCTGCCTTCGGCTTGGGTCATGATCTCAGAGTCCTGGGATCGAGCCCTGCATCGGGCTCTCTGCTCAGCAGGGAGCCTGCTTCCCCCTCTCTCTCTGCCTGCTTCTCTGCCTACTTGTGATCTATCTCTCTGTGTCAAATAAATAAATGAAATCTTTAAAAAAAAGAAGAAGAAGAAGAAGAAGAAGAAGAAGAATGTTTTCTTTGCTCTTTTAGGTCTGCTCCTGAAAATGACCATCCCCTCTGACATCTTCGCCTTACCCCATACCTTCTCTTCCTTCCACGGCTTCTTGTTGGCTTATCCTTGTCTGGATTTATGGGCCACTGAATTTTAAGTTGTATCACCTTCTTTCAGGAGCGATCTGTGTGTCCTGGGGCAGGAGTGAAGGCAGGGGAGTGGGGCTGGTGACTACACTGGGCATTTCCAGCCTTTGAGTCAGAATTTAGGAATTCAGATAGTTTCAAAGAATTAAATGTTCTCTTCCCATTTCCATCTTGAACCCCTTTGCAACTAAATAGAGCAGGTTTCTCATGATCAACTGTTTTCAAATATCCAAACGCCCAACCACGTCAAAGCGAATTTTAATTTTTGTGTGTGTGTGTGTGTGAGTTTTATTTTTAAAAGAACAGGCTGAAGTTACACCAGCATGTTGGCAGTGTTTTGCTTGGGATGATGGAGTGGTAGTTCATCTTTTTCTGATCGTTACTGCTTCTGTCCCCCTCCACCCAAATTCAAACAGGAAACATGTATCACTTTCATAAATGAAAAAAAGTATATGTATTTAAAGATTTATTTATTTCTTTTAGAGATAGCGTGAAAGAGAAAGAGAGAAGGAAGGAGAGAAGGAGCAAGGGAAAGGGCAGAGGGAAAAGCGGGGAGAGACTCTCAAGTAGATTTCCTGCTGAGTGCAGAGACCGGCACAGACAGGGCTTGACCCCAGACGGAGAGATCATGACCTGAACAGAAATCGAGAGTCAGCCGCTTCACGGAGCCACCCTGGCACTTCTCTCTATATTTTTAAGAAAAACCCCTTATTATATCCTGTGTATGCCACTGGTGGGAATGGTAGGAAAGCCCTACATGTTTCTGACCTCTCCGAAGTGAACATCAGAAACCTGATGGTGGGACTGGAGGGCTTTTTGGTCAAGGCAGAAGGAACCAGTAGAGGACAGGGCATGCTTCACCCTCAAGCTTGTAATTTCAGAGCACTGACGTTTTTCAGCACAGATTACAGAAAAAAAGATGTGAGCATCCCAGGCCCAGTTGGGAAATTTCATCTCTCCTTTTACAGATGTTCATTAACATAACAAAACATTAGTGAATGTTTAGCCTGTCCTCTTGTCTGTTCTAAGCAGAGACGGAATGAAAATATGTCAGAAGTAAGCCAACTAGACTAGGAAACGCATTTTCGTACAGAATTTAAAAAAAAAAAAGATGTGAAATATGCGGTCACCAAAGAAGGGCCACCATGTTTTATTTTGTAATTATGAAAATTTGTCTCTTTTGACAAGTGAAATGAATTTAGGCACTCAGGCATGGGGAGAAAGTTGAATTGTCTGAAGATTAAATCAAAGTAAAAATGAAAAATACAAATGGGTGTTTCATATTCGCTAACACAGGAATCATCTTTTAGATCTGACATTTTGAAGCAATCCCTGAGAAACTTGATAGCTCATACCTCGGAGTAAATTATGGTCCCGAATGGTATGGAAATAATTGAGAATGTTTGTTGTTTTTAAATAAATGTAATAAATCTGGGGTGGCGTTAGTGGTCTACAACACAGAGAGCACCGTTTTATACCCTGAGATGTGTAATGTGCTGAGATCTGCCTCACAGGGAGCACGTTTATGTAGACACATGGTGGATGCGGTAGGACCTGGAAGCCCACACATGAGCATTTATAGGGCAGCACCGGCTTCACCAAAGAGGGGCACCCTCCGACAAACAGATCACATCTGGCTCCACTGCACCCCAGGGTTGTGGCTCAGGGCAAGTCCTTTCCTTTCAAAAGGGGAAACGTTGATAAAACTGTGCCTTCCCAGGGCTCTGGAAGATTGATAAGAGTCGTGCCATTATTGCTGTCATGGGGGCGAAAACACCTTCAGCCACGGTGCCTGGTGCTGAGAAGGGCCCGGTTGAATGGCGGTCCAAAACAAATCTGAGCACTTCTAATAGTCGGTGTGTATGTTTACCGTGTGTGCTTTGTGCATATGTGTGTACTTTGTGTGCGTGTGTGTATATTACGCTTTGTGTATGTGTGTTTTGTATCTATGTTTGCACTTGCCTTGTGTTCTTTATGTGTGTGTGTGCGTGCACTGTCTGTGTAGTAGTGTGTGTGCATACGTGTGTGTGTGTGTGTTTGTGTGTGTGTGTGTACTTTGGTTTGGGCACCTTCGAGGAATGAGGCACCTTTTAGGAGCTGAATTATACTGAATTATTCTTGTGCCCTTGTCAGCGGCAGATCCACTGAGGAGAGCTTAAGAAATGGTGGTTTGGTTTTCAAATGAGCAACTGAACTGGCTCCCTCAGTTTCCACGTATCCTTAAATACATTTAAATATACTATATATACTTAAATGTGTGTGTGTGTGCGTGTGCGTGCGTGTGCATGCGCGCACGCATAAATGGTATTTTTTTGAAGTGTGGGTACATTTTAGCCACAACCAAAAAATTTGGGGGGTATCTTACATCATTTAAGAATGGGTGAGCCCACAAAGTGATGTCTTATGGGCAACTAATGAGGTTAGGAGTCTTGAATTTTTGAGTTAGTTCCACAGAAAAGGGTGATTTACTCAAGACAAAGGGACCCTTTGACCAAACTTGAGTAAAGGGGACTCATGATTAGAAACTGGGAGCGTGAGACTGAAGGGGAAAGCGGCTGTAAGTCCGTCCCTGTCTGCCTGTTTCCCCCCATTCCTCCTACTTTCCCCTTTTCTCCGGGAAAATGGGGTCTCGTGGTTTTGCAATCTACCCCAACCATCTGCCTGTTCCAATCTTTCACTTTAAGCTGGGTCTTCTCGCTTTCTTGGTGCACATGGGTGCCCAAATGGCCATTTGGCTTGACCTCCTCTGACACCATTATTCCCTGTTGTCATCCGTTTTTTCCTTCCCAGAAGTTCCACTCTCCATACCCACCTCATTGAGCTGTGTGTTTGCTGGACCTGCACTTCGTAAGAGTAGGTGGTATGTCTGTCTGCTTTGCTCAGCCACGGAGCCTCCGATGGCGCCTGGTACGCAGGAGCTGCTAAATTAGTATCTGTTAGATGAGTGAACGGACCTACAGCAGCCTCAGACCCACACCCCGTGTGACTCTTGTGATCAACTTCTGTTTTGACCCAGCCAGCGTTCCTAGCATGTTTTTCTAGCAATAACCCCCTACCCTATCCCCCATTTTCCTTTGGCCCTAGGCCCGGCCAGTCAGCACACCCCGTCCTCTAGTCACAAGAGCCAGTGTAGGGTTGTGCTTGGGATCCACAGTGACCCAGTGAGATTTAATTCTAACTTTTGGTGGAAGGGTTAGGAAAAGGGTCGCTGTGCTATGAGTCTGTGTTTCCAGGACTCCTGGCATCTGTTTTGCTGTACAAGGATGAAGTTGACACTGAAGAAAGCATATGCAGAAAGCAGAGAGAAAGCAAGTCCTGGTGATCTTGATGAGATTTTTTGAGCCCTTGAGTCTGGTCTTACCGGAAGCAGTTGCCTCTGCACTTCTCTATTGCATGAGCCAAAGCATTCAGCCCTCTTTTCCCAAGTTTTTTTTTTTTTTTCTTTTTAGTAAGCCCAGCAGACTTAATGCCCCTGTTCTAAATCTCCAACTTTTTCATCCTGAATTCCTGATAGAAAGGCAGCTGAGAACAGAGATTCCTTGGGAGGAATGGGGGCTCAGCCTAGTTTCTGAGAGCTCTGGGGAAATTTCTGCCAACTTCCTACTAGAGAGAACTGGTAGGGTAGGTTTTATTTTGTTCAAATAATGTTACCAAGAATATATTTTTAAAAGATTTCATTTTTTTACTTGAGAGGGAGAGCATGAGCCAGGGGAGGTGCAAAAGGAGAGGGGCAAGCAGACTCCCAGCTGAGTGCAGAGCCCGACACGGGGCTCAGTTCCAGGACCGCGAGATCATGACCCCAGCCAAAGTCAGGTGCTTACATGACTGAGTCACCCAGGTGCCCCACTCAGAAAAAATTTAAAAAATAAATTTGAGTTGAGTTTGTTACTTTCAGTTAGAGCGTCCTTTTTTAAAAGAAATGTGTAAACTCTTTTATTAATAGAAATGATTGTGCATGTTTTCGGTGAATATGTGTATATATGTCTTCTGGGTGTCTACCTAGAGAATTAGAATTGCTGAGATAGAAGCTATGATTATCTCAGCTTCAATACCCCTTCAGATTTTCTCTTTATCAAGTTTCTATTCAAACCTTTTGCCTACTTCTTCAATTACATTCTGCCCCTTCACTCTCTCGGTGGTTTCTTCTGAATGAGGAGCAGTTCTTAATTTAAAGTAGCTCAATTATTTACCTTTTTCCATTTTTATGGCCAAGTAGCTTTTTGTATCTGATTTAAGATATCTTTGTCTACTGAAAGGTCATGAAAATATTCTCCTATGTCGTCTTCTAGAAGCTTTATTTATTTATGTATTTATTTATTTGATTGTTTTACATTAGTCTCCATACAGTACTTCCTCAGCTGGAGCTTCCTAACGGCAAATGCCTTCCAGGGAGGAGTTTACGCAGAGCTGAGTTGGTCGTGACGTACGCCTGTGTTCTTTAAGGCATCTATCTCCCTGGCCTAGCAGCTGTGATCTGAAGGTCCGAGTCGTGTGGCCTGTTCCATCTATGCTCAGCAGGAATGGGAGAGAATCTTCTTTCGGGAAGTGTAGGGGCATAAAGAGCAGAAGAAACGACAGACGTTTCTGGTCTAACTGACATCATTGGTTTCTGAGACTGTGTTGAGGCTGAGCCGGAGGTGCAGGAAGACGTGGGGAGTCTGTGGGTCTGGGGCTGAACTCTCGGGGAGATCCGAGAAGAACGTGCTGTCTTCCAGGGTGTGGAGGCGGGAAAGGGGGAACGGATGGCTGACGTGTCTCCCAGCTTCCTGCAGGTAAAACAGAAGTTGTATGTCTTCCCCGTAGGAGACGACTCTGGCATCTTTTCTTTGTCAAGTCCCATATCCTTTTCAGTGTTTCCAAGACTTTGGTGCATTTGACAGTTTCTGTTGTGTAGCCCTTAACCTGGGCTCTATGCATGGAAAGTCCAGCAGTACTAACCCTCCACTGAGGCCCTGATTTTCACCTTCTGAATTTCACTTTCAGAGAAAGAAAGTGTCCCTACAATGCATAGATGAAAACAGGGCCTCCCTTGGGGTGGCACCAAGCCCAAGGGTCTGATAGCTTGGAGAGAGGGCCCTTTCTGCTACGGATCCAGTGGGGAAGACTACAGCGGGATGTGAGATGGAGAGAGGCCCTGACAGGTCACTGAAGCTTTTTTGTGAATGACAGAAAGACTCCTATGCCAGGGAAGACGGAGTCTCCTTGGAGGAGTGCAGTAGGAGAGACAAAAGCTGACTATGGGCTCCACTGCCCTTCCAGAAGAGAGCAGGAGGGAGCACGAACCTTGACGGCTGGCGGCCTGATGGAAGCCCAGTCCTGCCTCCAACCACTCACTGTGCAGCTGGGGGCATGTCCCCCAGTGTCTCTTCAACTCATTTTCTCCTTGGTTGGTAAAATGGGAGTGAGAAGTCATGTATGGTAAGGTTTTTAAAATTGTTAGATAAGAAAAAGCATGTCAGTGTTGTGTGGGGCTCCTGGCAGACAGGATGGGCTTGATCAAGGCACTGCCGCTCTTCCAATCTCTCTCTGCTTTCTTTGCGTTGGATGTCTGTCCCTGGGCCCAACACTGTCCAGGAAATCACTATTTTTTTTCCCTTAGTACAGTACCTAACCAATGACAGGTGCTTAATATATAGCTGAGTTCCTTTCTGGGCTCCATGATTTCTGTTGAACATATGCTCTCTGCTGTGATCTGCCTTAGGTACAGTTGATGCAGGGACAAGGCAGATGTCAACCCTACTCTCATGATTTAGCCAACACCAGGAGCTTTCCCTTGCTCGTTTCTGCCTTGGGTCATGCCCTCTTTTTCCTTCCAGCTGTACTCTGAAATCGGTGTTATTATCCCTGTCTTACAGAAAGGCAGCTGTGACTCAGGGCAGTGTGAACACTTGGATATATGAGGGAATAAAACAGAAAGGACCCTGGTGAAAAGAGGCCTTCAAGACCCTCGTGAACAGAATCAGTGCTGTGGCCCCTCACGTGGCTGGAGCAAGCCTGGACTTCTCCGATAGAGGGGCGGGGACGGTATAGTTCAATGAAGTGGGTGAGCTCTCTTTTCTGATTCTGGTGTGTGTGTGTGTGTGTGTGTGTATGTGTGTGTGTGTGTGAGAGAGAGGGAAGCAGAGAGAAACACAGAAAAAAACAGAGACAGAGAATGACACCCAAAGAGACAGTGAGAGACAGAAAAAGAGGGACAAAGAGACAGAGATGGACAGAGAAATACAGAGGGACACAGAGTGCAGAGCTGGACACAGAGAGGAAAGGTCCCAGCGGAAGTACTTCCTGAGCTTTTTGGTTGCTAAAGCAGAGGCCTCCACTTGCTGGAAAGAAACGCTAGGAACAACTGTTCGCTCAGGAAATGCCCGAGTTCCTCAGCCGAGGACGCTCAGTTTTGCCGGGAGAGCCTGAGCCACTGTCGCCCGCCGCACCTGCAGGGGGCAGTGCATGGGGGCGTGTGGAAACTGGGCTGAGCACGGACCCTTGCACACTTCTATTTTGGCACCGTCAAGGGCTGTGCACTGGAATAACGGACACGTGCCACGTGACTCCTGTCTAAGAGGCAATTTCAGGCGGATGATCTCAGCTTACATCATTTAATCGAAAGGCAAAATCAAATAGTTGTCGCAAGCCCGGGCAGGCCAACCTGGGTTTGTACCCTGACGACCACTTAGTAACTCTGTGACTTTGGGGGAATTGATTTATGGCTCCCTAAAGCGAGTTTCCTCCTCTGAAGGATGAGGACAGTGGTTCGGCAGTTAACGCAATTCAGCAGGGCCTGGGACACGCTGAGCACAGAGTCAGGCCCAGGGTGTGCGCCGTGTACGGGCTAGGCCTGCGTGGGCCCACCCGAAGAGGGGGCAGGGTGATCCCCACTCTGGCTAGTGAGGAAACGGAGGCGCAGGGGGCTCTGATATTCACTGCATTTCTGTGGGGTGGGGGGTGGGGGGTCCTCACAGCTGCTGGGGAGGGCCGGAATCCAGAGCCTTCTCATCTGACTCCAAAGCCCTCTCCGTGATGGATTATTGATTTTTCTTCCCGTTTAATAACACTGGTTTGTTGTATAGAGTGGCCTGAGAGTTTGCAAGTTAGGGAGTCGGCCGCGGCAGGCTGTGTCGCTTGTGGGCCCTGTCATTACCTTCTTGGGTTTTGGGGACGGTCTTTCACACTAACAGCAGGGCCTCTCCCCGCCAGGACTCCGGTCCTGGGGAGCACTGTTGTCAGACACAGAGTGATACTTTTGTCTTATAAAATCACGTTTTCAAATTAGACTAACAAATTCTGAGCCTGTTAAAAAAAAAAAAAAAAGAAAATAAGAAAAAAGCCAAGCAGAATAAAAGGGTACAAAGTCAAAAGGGGGGATCTCTTCCAGTTCAGACTCCCAGGTTCCTCTACCGGGGCAACCACGGAAGTTGTGGCAGGAACCTTTACAATTTTCTGATTTTTTGAAAATTTTCAGATTTTCAAATTTAAAATTTTCAGATTTTTTACCCATTTGCAAATATTTGTACCTTTATGTGTATGTGTGTGTGTGTGTACCTACCCTTCATTCATACCACTGGGTTCTTACTATAACACATACACACACACACCATGCCCTTTTGTGTCTCTCGATTATTATCTTAGAGAATATTCTATATTAACTCCGTTCGATCTAGCTCCTTCCTTATTCATTTCATTACATGAATTCTTTTTTCATGGTTCTGTCATGTTACACTCTATGTACACATCAAATTATTTACCATTTATTTACTCTATTATTGAGTGACATCTACCCTCACCTCACTTTTTGCTATTAGAGACTATAATACAGCCAACGTAGTTAGACACGTGGCATTGAACGCATTTGAGGACACAGCCGTAGGATGACGCCGTGGATATTCCCTCCTCCTTGGAAGGCCGGTGTATTTCATGCTCTCACAGACACTCGCAAAGTGCAGGTATGTTCTCCACCCATAGTGTGGAAAGACCCTCATCATTTCCTCTGTGTATTAACAAACTTGTTGATATCCGTTAATCAAACGAGTGAAAAATGGAATCTCGTTGATTTTTATTTGCATTCCTTTAACATTGAACGAGGTGGTGTTATGCTTTTATTAAGTGACTTACTTATTGGCTAATTATTAAACTGTTAGATTAATTGGTTATAATTATATCTGTGTAATTTGTTGAAACATTTGTACTGAGTCGCAGCCCAGATAGCCTCGGGGGTAGGACATGGGATGATTGATGGTTTTCTTTCTTTTTTTTTTTTTTTAAGATTTTATTTATTTATTTGACAGACAGAGATCACAAGTAGGCAGAAAGAAAGGCAGAGAGAGAGGAAGGGAAGCAATCTCCCCACTGAGCAGAGAGCCCGATGAGGGACTCGATCCCAGGACCCTTGGATCATGACCTGAGCCGAAGGCAGAGGCTTTAACACACTGAGCCACCCAGACGCCCCGACTGATGATTTTCTCATAACCTAATTCACCCGGTCGGTCAGAGAGGTTAAACTGAATTTCTTCTGAGGCAGGCTGTGAGCCTGGCCTCTTAGAGCAAGAGTTGGTGAGCGTGTCTCTTAAAGGGCCAGGTAGTAATTATTTTACGTGTTGCGGGCCGGATTGTCTCTCTCAGAACTTCTCAGCTTTGTCACTGTACCGCCGAAGCAACCAAAACATTTAAATAAATGGGTATGGCTGTGTCCCAATACAGTTTTATGTAAAAAAAACAAAGTCGGGGAGCTGTATTGGGCCATGGGTTGTGGTTTTCAAAACCTCGTTCTACACTGGGCATGCGTGGGTGTCTGGAGACAAGATCAGTACCTCAATTTGCTGATTCCAATGGCCTAAGTCTTACATACCTGAAACACGGTTACGGGTGTTAATATGCGGTATTCCTGAAGAAATGAATAAAGGCACTTGGACATTCAAGATGCTCGGCTTTAGGACCGTGTCTCCCCAGAGAGTGACTGAAGCTGGGACCTCTAAAGTCGTCCACGTCGCATTCGTACCTTACCCTCTTGTTAATATAACGTCTCCTTACTCTGAATACACATTAACTAATTGGACTTGCCCTGCACTGGCCACCCTATGGCATGCACGGGGCTCAAGCTATCGTTTAAGAATTGGAAGAACAGCCTGCTCCTCCCGGATATCAAACAAAACCGCTCAGGAAGGGAATTCAGGGCTAAGGGACGCACTGCACAGCGGAACGAGGGACGTAAGTGCTGTTGGCCAAGCGTGAAGTCAACAGTCCTGGTGCTCTGGGGTGAAGGTCGCAGAGGGTGTGGAGGGTAAAAAGTGGGGGGGGCTGGCTGAGGCAGGAAGCAGCAGCTCTGAGCCGAGAGTGGCAGCCTGGGCAGGAGGAGCTGAGTGGAGCCGGGTGGGTTGCCAGGAGAAACTAGACTTGAGAAGATGTTAGAAGGGGACTTGGGTTTAATGTGTCACGGGCACATAGGATTTGAATAAGAGCTTGGATTCATTCATCTGCTTTGTTGCCTGTGGACCTCCGTGCCTCCATCAGTGCCTGGGCATAAGGGGGCCTGGTTAATGTTTGTTGGAAGAATGAATGAATGGAGCTGATGAATACTGCAAAGTGACTTTTTACCATCCCGGGGACAGTTACACATTTACATATCAAGTCACGTGGATAGCCCCTCTCACGTAACAACCGCACCAGGTGTGGTGGCTGCTGATGCCGTCAGCTTATTACCACGGTGGGCTTCAGACGCCCTGACAGTAACTATGAGAGCGACAGCTGTGTGCTGATGGCGTATGCGCTACAAGCTCCCGTCCCAAGGACTTTATGTGAATCCCCTCGTTTGATTTTTATGGTGCATCAGGGAGTGCACAATGAGTACTGCCTTTATTCCATTTTACAGATTAGAGCACCGAGTCACAGAAAGATTAATTTATGTGAAACTCTACAGCTAGATGTAAAGTGAACGTGTGCCTCTAGTGTTCAGGGCAGCGGCTCTCAAACTCCAGCCAGCATCAGAGCCCCCGGAGGGTGTGTTAAAACACAGACTGCTGGGCTTCACTCCTAGAGGTTTTGACTCAGTGGGTCTGGGAAAGGCCCAAGAATCTGCATTTCTAACAAGTTCCCCTTGGATACTGATACTGGTTTCCTTCGGTAACTGCTGGTTAAGAGAATTTTGTGACTTTTTTTTTTTTAGGTGCTCCCAGGGAAGGCCAATTTAGTTAATTTCTGGCTCTTCTCGAACCCCCCAAGAACGTCTTCAGTCCCTTAGGGGTGCTGCCCCTCCCCTTCCTTCACCCTTCCCCACCTCCAGGCTCTCGCTGACTCAGGCAGCAGGGTCACAAACTGAGCCCCAGCAGACAGACACGAGTTGCTTCAAGAAGTGCTGGTGCTTTCTCTGGGAAGTCCTGAGGGGTTGAGTTCAAGATCCAGGCTCCATCTCAGAAATGATGCCCCAAAGTTTTACTGCCTGTGGCTGGAGTATGCTTGGGCTCTGCCTGAAATGCAAGCACGACTCTTCTCTAGTTTTAGTGTCTTACCCCTTGCAAGTGCTAAATTACCCCATAAACAAAATACATCTGGTGTTTGACTCATGGAAAATATTTCTCTACGGTTGAAAAGAAGTGTGTGGACAGTCTGACTCCATTAATTTCCACTGGAGTGACTCTGAACCATCTGCTCGGGCTCTGCTGCAGGGGGAGGTGGGGGGCCAGGCCACACGGCAGCCAGTCTGGGAAGTGCAGCGTCGGCTCCATGGGGCTGTGGGTAGGTGTTCGTGTCACTAGTATCCCTCAGAGGCTGGAGGAGGCTTCCCAACACTGCTGTGTGCACTCTGGACCTGTGGAGTGCTCCGGTCCTAGTAGAGATGGCCTAGACCCCAGTGCCTGCTTCCCCCTGACTGGGGATCGACCAGGTGTGCTGCCACGGCCAGGATCCCTATGATGTCCATGAGGCCCAGGACAACAGATACTTCCTGGTGCCCCCAAGCAGCTTTTCTGGTGCAGTTCTGGGCTCTCCCTTCAAGGTTCACAGTAAGTGAGAGAGGATTCCTCTGGGGACTTCTGGGATGTACCTCTTTGGAGAAAACAAGACCCTGGTGACAGAGAGGCTACCTTCTTATACCTCAGGGGCCACTAGGGGCAGGCTGGTCTTCGAAGTAGCACAGATTTGTGTTCAAACTGGACTTTTCCTCACCATGATCACATGTCCTTTGTCAAGTTATTATTAACCTCCCTGAATTTTGTAACATCATCTTTAAAACAGAGACTTTCCCTAGCCAAGGTGACTGTCAGTTGCATATCAAGTCACTTGAACAGTGCCCGGCACATAGAAGGTACTAGAAGGATGATGGCTGTTAATATTACCAGGATGAATTCTATGATGCCCCGTGACGACTGCCCGCACTGCCCACCCCCTTACACTCCGGGGTGCATACCTACTATAATCACCTCTTCTCAAGCGAGGGCAGAAGAGGTAAATATGATGGTATCTTGTGATTTTGAGTTAATCCAGAAGGAAATTATCTAGGCAGGCCTGAATTAATTGGGCAAGTTCTTAAATGGAAATTGACCCTTCCTGAAACTAGAGAGGCTAGAACTGGGAGAGAGTCAATGAAAGGGGACCACGCGGCACGGATATGACAACTACCTCTAGTTGCCAAGGGTGCTCCACAGCCAATGGCCAGCGAGACACTGGCGACTCGGTTGTACATCCACGAGGAAATGATTTCTGATCATAAGCTGAGAAAGCTCAGAAGCAATCTTTCCCTTGTCCTGCCATCAGATGAGAACACAGCCAAGCTGACATCTTGATTTCAGTTCTGTAGGACCCTGAGCAGAGAACCCAGTCAGAACATGCCCAGCTCCTGACCCACAGACACTGTGAAGTAAGAAATGTGTGTCATGCTAAGCCTCTAAATTTGTAATAATAAAAATAATAGAAAATGAGCCCAGAGATAACATCTGCCTCAAAGGTGATGAGAAATAAATGCCATGCTTTGTATGGGGCCTTCAAGGTAGCTGCACAGGAAGTACTTGGTGGCAGTACGTGTGGGTTTCCGATCATCTCCCCAGTGTAGTCCAGTCCTCCCTCCCCCATCAGGAACATATTCTTGCTTCAAACTGCAGCCTGTTAGCTGGGGTCCTGCCGAGCTCCCACTATCCTCTCGGGTGTGACTCATGTCTTGATGCCCACCCCTGCTCTTGGGCAGCCTGAATGTGGACCACTGTCTGCGTCGTCCGTATCTCCCACCCTGCGTTTTTGCTGGAAGTATCTTTCCATCTGTTCTTATAAGCTGGCTCATCTTTCAGGTCTCAGCTCAAATGCCACCATGCCTTAAGAGCCTTTCCTGACCATTCAGCTGAGCGCTCTCTCCTCCCTCACCATTCTTGGAGTCCCTGTTCATTTCCTCCACCGCACTTCCTCAGTTCTGTCTGGTTGTTGGTCCATTTTGCTCTGGTGGCCTCTTGGGTCCATGAGACCAGATGGATGTTAGTTTGATTCACTGCTGATCCTAGAACCAGCATGGTGTGCAGCACGAGCAGGGGCTCAGTCCACACATATGTCCAAAGCGTATGCGTACAGGGGTGTCTGTGAGGAGCACCGCCACGCCCAGCCCATACTGACCTCCAGCCCTTGTCGGATTGCCTGAGGCCCCTGTCCTCACCGCTCTGGACACCCCAGTTCGTTCTAAAGAGACTTCCTGTGGGTTTGGCCTGTATCCAGGCAGCTGGCTTCGTCATCCACACTGCGAGGGGCATTCTTCATGTCAGTTCCTGTCCAAGCCTTCTTTGTGTAGCTGAGTCCTGTTCCCCAGACTCCAACCACTCCTCTCTCCAGATACTATGATATAGCCTAAACACATTCAGATACTTATATACATTTCAAGAGGATATAAGTCTAGAGTGAATCCTGGGTCCTTGAGTGATGGAGAGGAACAGATTAGGCTCTACTGTGATACAGATATGTTCTTCAAATCTGAGCCCTGCTTTGGCTAGCTCTCTGACATCAGCAGTAAGACATTTCCCTGAGCCTCAGTTTCCTCATCTGTCAAGTAAGACATTTATGTTCCCATGAAAGGGTGGTTGCGAGGGGGATCTGGGCTATCCGCAGAGCAGATCTGTAGTTCAGTCCTGGAACTTGGAAGATGCTCCAACATATTAGTATTCTCCCCAGCTTCCGCTTTCCAGCCTGAAAAGTAGAAATCTTCTACAGCAAGAAAAGACCAAGTGCAATGCAGTGTGAGTGACAGGTGAGGAAAGACAACTGATTGTGGGACCAGGATGTGGATACTCAGGTCAATGCCTGGGAGCCCAGGCAGCGGGACAGGTCTGGTCCACACTCCTGCTTTGCGCGTCCTCAGGCAGGATTCTCCTTCCCGTGGAGCCTGTTATCACCAATGGGACCACTTCCGTATTCATCCAAAGCTCCTGATTAGAGGCTCATGAATATTCAAATTCTTGCCTCCCCTTATTTGCCTGACTATTAGCATTCTGTCTCTAGGCTTATTTTGCGGTTTTTCTCTATTGCACATTTGTTCAGTGATTCACACTTCATCGTCCGATGTGACCGGTGTCAAGACAATCCCAACTATTACCGGTTCTCGGAAAGCCTGGGTCTCCTCCCTGCTCTGGTCGCCAGCTTTCTCTTGCTTTCCCACTCCCGACGGTGGGCGGGTGGTGGGACAGCCTGCGGAGTGCCACTTTGGGAACTTGCTTCTGAATTTTTAAAATTCATATTGATAATAATAATTCAGTACATGTGTCTATCACTTCAAATTTTACAAAGAGACTTCATATCATTCTGTTTTACAGTCTGGCTTTTCTGCAAATGCAAAATGCTAACATTCTTTTCTGTATCGGGCCATGTTTCTTTTCCTTCTGAATATTTAACGACAAGATATGAACAAAACAGAATCTGTTTTAAAGCCCAGCTGTACAACGATTTCTCACAATGGCACAATGTAGAAGGAGACTTGTCCTACTCTCTCCATGTGCTGGTTGGAGACTTGTTTGAAGTATGTTCAGCTCTCTAGGAGATACACAGTGCATTAATTTCCTAAGGCTGCTGTAACAAATTACCATGGACTTGGTGGCTTAGAAAAAACACAAATTCATCCTCTTATTGTTCCAGAAGTCAGAAGTCTAAAAGGGGTCAGCAGGACTGTGTTCCTTCTGGAGATTCTAAAGTAAAATCTTTTTCCTTCTCTTTCCAGCTTCTAAAAGTGACCTGCATTCTTTGGCTCACAGCCCCTTTCTCCGTCTTCAAAGCCAGCATCTTCTCTGTCTGACTTCAGCTTCTGTTGTCTCATCTCCTCTGACTCGGACCCTCCCTCTTAGAAGGATCTTGTGATGACATTGCATCTGCTCAAATAATCCAAAGTAATCTCCCTATCTTGAGG
The DNA here is from genome assembly GCF_022355385.1 of Mustela nigripes. Lineage (NCBI taxonomy): Eukaryota > Metazoa > Chordata > Mammalia > Carnivora > Mustelidae > Mustela > Mustela nigripes. The sequence continues at coordinate 54,115,083 of NC_081573.1, forward strand.
TCCTTAATTGAATCATATCTTTACAGTCACCTTTGCCATGTAAGATAACATGACCACAGGAGGTGAGGACATGGATACCTTTGGCTAGCCATGGCACCTGCCATAATGTCTTTCTGGGTTAGTACAAAAACCTGGATTGCTTGGGGCTGACACTTCTTTGCTTGTCTAGGAGATAGATCCTCTGGCTTCTTTTCTTCCTCTCTCCAGTGTGGACTACTCCTAATAGCTTCTGTGAGTTTCTTGGCTGCAGGATCACAGTGTCTCCATGGGATACACAGAAGGCTTGTGGTGTTGAGTCTGGCAACAAACACCCAACTTGCTAGGCAGATATCTCTGTGCCCAAAGCATCTTCCTTAAATGCAATACCAATTTGATCGCTACAATCACCTCTAAAACAGGAGTATCACCTCCAGTTAAAGCTAAGGTGCAGAGAAACTAGATAATGTGCTGCCTCTGTCTTGTGTAATATGGTGCATGGATGCCGGTGCCAGATGGATCTGGGTTAGAATCCAGGTTGGACTTTGTTACTTTGTGCATGCTACTTCCCCTCTGAGCCTTGGGTTCTGCATCTGTGAGTACCTAGGTGTGAGTGTTAGATGAGGAAGGGCTTGTAAATGCTCAGTGTAGAGCCTGGATCAAGGCACGTTAGCTGTTGCCTCATAATTATCGTTACCGCGAGGGCGAGCACTGTTACCAAGAGATGCATTTCCGTGCTTGCTGAAAGTCATAAAACTACTGAGTTGCTGTTTTTATTGGTACAGACTGGGAGCGTGCACAGAGGTGATTCCCTGAAACCTGGAAGGTCTTACTGGTTGGGCATATCCTATACAGCACAGCACAGGGCAGGGTGCCTGCCTGCACTATCACACTTGATCCCCAAACCAAAGCCAAGAGGTATGTTCAAGTACTGCCCTCGCTTTACGTACCAAGAAAATGAGGCTGGGGGAATTGACATGGTTTGTCCTTCATAATACCCATGCTGATGGTTAAAATCAGAACTCCCTGGGTCTGCCAGTGCCTGGCCTCCTAATCCTATGCCCTCTGCCTTGCCGACTTGGTCCCTGGTGGGCATCACAGGCTGTGCTGGCCTCTCTCATCTCTGACGGTAAATGCACCCTGCAGCTTGGAGGCCTGAAAGAGCCCAGGGAGGCTGAGAGCCAGCTGTCAATTAGCGCTCATTCCGATGCCGCTGTCTCAGGCAGACATCAGTACTTGTGACTCAGTCCCCGTCTCACCGGGCTCCCTTCCCACAGAGCCGTGGGAGCAGTGGGACCCCTGGGGCATTTTCTCGCACCTGCCCACGGCTGTTTCTCCTCCTGCGTGCCCTTCCTGATCACCATAAAAGTCAACATTTACATGGAGACTGATATTAATGCCAAAGCACAGGGAGCAACTAGGGGAATTTTCTTTAGAACAGAAAATGTCCAATTTCCAAAGATCTGGCTGGCGCACAAATAAGCGTTGACTTCAGTCCTTCTGGGAGCCGCTGCTGTGCATACCAACAGGGTCCCGGCACTGCGCCGAGACAACCCCGGCTTCTAATGGGGTGTTTGTCAACAGGAGGATCTATGTGGGGCTCGCAGAGGTCTTGAATAATGTATAAAATCCACACGTTAAGGTTGATTAAAATCCTAAGTGCATTATCCAACTGGAGCAAAAGGCACTTGAGTCTCTGATCGTTGAAAGTCATTGATCTTCAAGGACTTTTGTCCTCATACTGTGCTCCAAGACAATGAATCATGGGACCATTGGATCCATGGGGAAGCCAGCATGAACACAAGAACTTATGGGGCCATCTCCATGTCACTTCATATGGAACAGGAATGCATCATATAGTTGATCTTCATAGAGCAAGTAAGGAAGAAAAAAACAACATTTAGAATTTGTTTCTTCTGCTACTTTTTCCTAGACAGAAACTTCAAAGCAAGGAGGGAGTGAGGAGCCAGTTACTAGCATATCAAGAATGATGCTCTGAGCTTCATCACGGGCCATGTGCTTGCTTTTCGAAATTTCTTACATTATCAGAGCATTGGGAATTCCTGACCTTTAATCTTGCTTGTGGGAAACAGACTACAAGCCTGAATTTCCTGGAAGAGTGGTGTTTGAAAGAGCACCAAACGAGGGTGTGGTCCCACTAGGAAACTACTCACAAGAAGACCTTGATAAAGGCAGATGTCAGGATATCCAGACTCCAGGGAGAAAACTCTACCCTGCCCAGGACACTGTCTATCCTATGCCTGTCCCACCATTATGTTTTAGAAGCTTAAAATAACTCATTATCTGATTTCACAGGTTCATGGAGGGAGAGGAATTTTGCTCTAGGATGAATCCTACCCAGAGTCTTACCCATACCTGATTTAGATGAGATTCTGGACAAAGAGTTCATCTTGGAATGAATCTAGAATTTGGGGGATACTGGGTTGGGGTGAATGTTTTTTTTTCATACCAGAATTCAGAGAATTCAGGGAATCAGAAGATAGAGTATTATGGGTTAGTTTGTATCTACCTCTAAATTTACATCTTGCAGGCCTAACCCTTATACCTCACAGTAGGACCTTGTTTGAAGACAAGGTCTTTTTGGACATAATCAAATTAAAGTGAGGTCTCAGTGTGGGCCCTATGACCCTATGGGCCCTAATCTAGTATGACAGATCTTTAAAAAGAAGAAAATTGGTCGGCATCTAGATGCCTCAGTCAGTTGAGTGTCTCACATTTGATTTTGGCTCAGGTTTGTGAGCCAAACCCTGATCTCAGGGTTGTGAGCTCAAGCCCTGTGTTGGGCCCCATATTGGGTGTGAGCCTGTTTGGGATTCTCCCTCTCCCTGTCTCCCTCTGTTCCTTCCCCTGCTCTCCCTGTATTTCTCTCTAAATAAAATCTCTGTAAATAAAATCTTTTTTTTTTTTTTTAAAGGGGGAAATTTGAATGCAGAAAAACTGTAGACAAGGAGAGCGCCAGGTAAAGAAAGGGTAAAGATTGGTGTGATGCTTCTACCAGTCAAGAAATGCCAGAGGTCTCCAACCAATCATCAGATGCTGAGGGAGGGCTGGGACGAGTTTCTCCCCACAGCTTCAGAGGGAATCCACCCCGACAACACCTTGATCTTGGACTTCCAGCCTGAAACAACACAGTTACGTTGTTTAAGCCACTCAGTCTGTGGTACTTTGTTATGGCAGCTCTAGCAAATTTTGCTGTGTTAGCTGAAGGATTATTTTGTTCAAATAAAATTTGATGAGAAGTCCATTATGTAAAGCAGACAAAATCTCTGGTTGAAGTGGGGTTTGGAAAACTGGAGACTTATTTGCTGTGTTCTCTTTTCCCTAGGGTAGCGCTGGAGGGGTTCTCTACAAGCCCCCAGAATATAGTTTGCAAATCACTGGCTCTTCTAAGAATAGTAAACAATGCTGACACATCTTGGCAGCAACAATTAGTGGAGGAGAAGCAGCTTTAGGAAGGCCTGTGTGGGGGAGGATTCAGAGGCTTTGCTTAGCCTCAAGGGGAAAGAGTAGTAATTGGTTAGTGATGTCTGTCACAGGCATAGTCGTGGGGAAGGGAGTAATATGTACCAACTGTGTTCCATCCCTGAAGCAGTACAACTCCTTCATTTGGCAAAGAACCTGTCCAACAGCCTAGAGAGAGGAAAGGAGTGGCTCAAAGCCACATACCGTCTCTGGCATCAGAAAGGATAGGTGGTGTTTCAGGTCTGTTTCCCATATGCACGAGATTCCTTCTCTGTCTGTGGATTCCCACTGAGTCATGGAAGAGAACATACCATCCATTCAGGGAAGTCCATGTTTTGAAGATCTTTTGACGTAGAGCTGACCTTTGCTTCTGTCTCTATTCTTCTCACATTGCTGGTTATATTAGAACACACTTTGCTCCCAAGTCTCTCTGTATTGAGACTTTTCTGTAGTTCAGTCTACTTCCCCTCCAGGAGACATTGGTTCTAGACCAGTGGTTCTCAATCAGGGGTAACTTGATACCTAGGGTACCTTTGCCCCAGGGCAATGACTGGGCACATTTTTCTTGATCACAACTGCAGGAGAGACTAGTAGCATCCGGTGGGTCAAGGTCATGGGTGCTGTTCAGCATCCTACAGTGCATGGGGCAGCCCCCACAGCAAAGAATGATGCAGTGATGCCCCTTCACATGTCTCATGCCCAAGTCAAGAAACTCTGCTTTAGAGTTTTACTCTTTGCCCCTCATATTTCTGGAAGCTTCCTATGAGTTGCCTTATTTTTTCTTTCTTCTTCTCCCAGAGCCCCACTTCCTTGATCCTTCTCTCTAGTCACCTTTCCATAGAACTTCCCAGCCCATGTCGGCCTAAAAGGCAAATCTGTGCTGAAAGTGGCTGGGAGGCCTTGCCAGGGTCTTGACCATGCTTTCCTGGGGAGTTTCACTAATGCCCTGGAGGCTTGAAGGAACAGGTTCTGGTGGAGGGAACAGCGAGGGGACTGTAAGGACAAGCTGCTCTCCTGAAAGTTGTCTTGCAGGTCCTGCTTCTCTCCCAGTGGAGTCATTGCCACTGTGACCACACGCATCAACCCCAGGGCATTGAGTTTATGAGAAACTCATTGGGAAAGATGCTGCAAGGATATTGTCTGAAATGGGACTTGCATCATGGAAGGGGAATTTAGTTACCCTTATGACTCTATTTTATAGGGTTTCTTGTTTCTATTTCTAGAGAAGAAACTTACTTTTTAGAATATTATAATTCTAGAAATAGGTTCTTAGAAGCTCCAGTTATAGGCTGTGCCAGAGGTCTGATCATCTTTGAAATTGTCTCCTTATGTATCTGTCATCTGTCTCCCCTATTGGACAAGAGTTCCTTGAAGTCAGGGAACACATTTTGTTCACTACTCTGTCTCAGTGTCCAGCATTATGCTGTGTGCAGGAGGCCCCAGACTAGGTTTGTTGAGTGAAGGGATGAAGGCATTGATTAGATGGGTGTTGAAGCTAAAACTTTGTTTCTGTGTGTGTGTGTGTGTGTGTGTGTGTGTGTCTATGGGTGCTGAGTCACAATTACAGTAACTGGCACATAGTAGGTATTCAGTAAATACTTACTGAATTAGTGGTTGGATTTTGTGGCTGCCTTAGTGTCTGTACTTAGCATTTAACATATAGTAACTAATTTAAATATCTAAAGTAACTAATTTAAATAGGACCACAAGAGGTGGGTGCAGTTCTTTTCATTTTATAGCTGGGGATGTTGGGTCAGAGAGGTTTAGTAACTTGAACAAATTCACACAGCTATGGAATGACAAAGCTGACTTGAGTTTTGACTTGGTGCTAAAATCTAAGTTTACATGTGCTACATCCTCACTTTGGATACCAAACAAGGACATTTAGGGCCTATTTTGTACTTCTTGGGGCCATAGAGAGCTTCTGCATAAGAGATGAGCCTAATGAGATCAACATTTGGGAAGAGGCATCAGGGAATAGGGGTAGATGCAGGAGGTTAGCACAGATTATGGGGAGAGTCATCTAGACCAGAACAAAGGGAAGGCAATGAGAAGGGTGAGTGGCTCGAAGGAAAGAGAAGTTTCAAGGATATGCATGGACCTGGGGGCTAGGGAATGCAGAAAATGAAGGTATTTGGGGGAGAAATAGCCAAGTTAGGAGATGTGGGTATAGGAACAGTAAGCAATGCTGAATTTATTTTAGAGTATGATGAGTTTGAGGCTACTAAGGAACATCTAAAGGAAGATGCAAAAAGGGTAATAAGTGATGTTTAATAACAAATAGGTCAAAATCCATTAAAATAACAGGTTTAATGAAGCATATATTGGCTTATGTAACTAGAAAGGATTAGGTGCTGCCTTCAGGCATGAATGGATCCAGGGACTCAATGAAGGCGTCAGGGCTCCACTCCTTTCTATCTCCTAAGCAGACAGGTATCATGGCCACCATATGCCCCAGACTTTTATCCTGGCAGCTTAGCAAACTGAGGGTGAGAGAAGGAAGAGGAAGAGGAGAGAGAGGGGGAGAGAGAGCGAGAAAGAATGCTTTGCTGGCTCTATCAACAACTCCCAGACGGTCAGGCCTCTGGCAGTCAATATCCCCTAATGAGGGAGGGAGGTGATGGTCTGTCTACTGACAGCCCCTCCAGAGTCACACAGAGTGATGGGTTAGCACCTCAGCATCCACTATAATGAGCAGATTGGTGATTAGCATCTATTCTACAAGAAGCACATCCTAGAAAGTAGATCATTCAGAAGACAGGATCAAAGGAGATGGTCTGAGTTTATGACTTTTTAAAAAGCACTTCCCAGCTGTTTCTTAAGTCCCTTCTTGACTTTCCCATGGGTCTCCAGGTCGCAGGTGCTTCTAGGGGAGTAAGGAATGGACTTCGAAAGAGGAGCTTATGCCACAGGTAACTGAGTCAATGTGTAGGAAAAAGCAGCAGCCCCTTTGCAGTTTTATTGCTTGTTTTGTTCACAGTTACCTGCAATATGGCAGGGCTGCAGATGGATAGAAATATGCTTCTGTGTAACACATTTACAGCAGGGGGAGAAACGCCCCCCCCAAAACACAACTGCTCAATGCCAAAAGCAGTCCTCACATTTCCTAATCTGTGTTGCTCTCTGAATACAAAGAGACAGATGATTATTGCAATAATGGACAATTGAGCTGTGGTCAGACGCTCAAGAGGTACTTTAAACAGTTGGTTATAAATATAAAAGCAGAGTATTATGATTCACAGAAGAGGAAGATGAAAGCAGATCCTGGTAACAGAGTCTGAGATCGTGTTTCTAGCAGGGATTCAAAGCTGGGGAAATGTAATCTTTAAAGGAAAAAGGGGGAGCTGGGCTGCGCTGGGCTGGGATGAACTCGAAATCTCTGGATGTGTGAGGGGACATGAAGATTCCCCCCAAATCCCCTTTCAGGAAGGACTTGTGGCCTGGGCTGTATGGTCAGCAGATGGCCTTCAGCTGTTATCCCCCTTCAGGGGTCGATTCAGCTGGAATACCCACAAACAGTGGGTAATTGAGGGGATCTGGGGCAGCATGAGTAATGGCCCCCAAAGACATCCATGTTCAGAGTCTGCAAATCTGTTGCCTGACATGACAAAAGTGACTTTGCAGATAATTAATTGATTAAGGAATTTAGATGGAGAGATTACCCTGGACGATCTGGATGGATCCTAAATGTAACCATCAGGGTCTTGTAAAAGGGAGGCAGGGGTGTCAGTCAGAGAGAGTGATGGTGATGGGGGCAGAGAGAGAGAGAAGAGGTGTGATACTGGGAGCAGAGGCTGGAGGGTCGCCTTTTGAAGATGGAGGAAGGGCTACAAGCTAAGGAATGCAGGTATCTCTAGAAGCTGGAAGAGGTAAGGACACAGATTTTCCCCCAGTGCCTCCAGAAGGAAGGCAACTGTGCCAACCCGTTCATTTTAGCCCCGTAAGACCTACAGGAAACTCATTTAGGGCATAAGGAAGCAGGCTTCCTGGCCCAAGACAGGGCACTGTCACAGGCAGAATGTTCTATCTCCAATGTGCCTTGTAGGGACAGCCAGGGCTATGACTGGCTTCCCTTCTGCTCAGTCCTGCTTTCTGCTTCTCCCTTTCACAGGTGTTGATCCCAAGGACACTCCCTAATAGACATGCTGACCTCTAAACCCTGTCAGCAAGTCAGTTTCCTGGGGAGCTTATGCTGTGCTGATAGTTAGTGTTCCATACTGATCTAGAACCTGAGCGCTGGGTCTGTCTTGCTTCCCAGTTTGGTAACCATGGGTATGTTGCCTCGCCCCTTCTAGAGTCAGTCTCCTTGACTGTAAAATGAGGGTAAAAAGTCCTACACAGAGACTTATAGTGGGGATTAACTGAAAGCCCCCTTGTGGACCATGTGGTACAGAACCTAGCTTGAGGTAAGGTCTCTTAACACTATTCTTGATGAGATTGATGATGGTGGAATGGACACTGGTAGATGTTGGCGGTGGTGGAAATGATGTTGAGGGTCAAGACAGTGACTTGTGGACAGGTCTATGGCTCATACAAGACAATCTGTGTGGGAAGTCCATGGGCTGTTCAGCTATTAGTGCTCGGGAAGGTCGGGGAGAAAAGTAAGGAGAAAGGACGTTTACAGGCTGATTTTCCATATCTGCCCATACTTTGTCTGACTCTAGAGTTCTGGGTTGGATTCTAGATGCTGTGCTAGGATCCGAATACACAATGAGAACCAGGTTCCAGGCTGGGCATTCGTTAGTCTGGAAGCTATTCCTGGAGTTCATTCTGGCCTTAGCTTCTAGGACTCGGCTTTACTGTTCCAGGGCCCAGGTTCTGGGCCTGTGTGTCCTAAGAGAGACTGGGGACTGTGTTGAGGCTGGGGCATTACAGATCATGGCCTACCTACCCTGGAAACAGAGGTCGTGTGAGGATCATATAAAGAGAGAAGACAGGAAACTTTGAAATGGTTATCTGAGTTTAAGTGACACTTTTTTTTTTTCATGAAAAGAAACATAAACTATATTTATGGATTTCAACTCTACACCCCCTCCCCAAAATAACTGTTAGAAGAGTATAAAAAATGACTCTCTGTGGGGGCACCTGGGTGGCTCAGTGGGTTAAAGCCTCTGCCTTCTGCTCAGGTCATGATCCCAGGGTCCTGGGATCAAGCTCCGCTTCGGGCTCTCTGCTGGGGAGCCTGCTTCCTCCTCTCTCTCTGCCTGCCTCTCTGCCTACTTGTGATCTCTCTCTGTCAAATAAATAAATAAAATTAAAAAAAAAATGACTCTCCTGCTTTTGATTGTGGCCTTGGAGTTCAGCCCGTCAGGAAAACACAATTTGCAGGTGGCATAGTGAGGGTTCTCCAAACAAGAACTGCCACAAAAGTGCCAGAAGACCCAAACTTGGACTTAATTCATAATTTCCAAGTCCTCAGCATGGAACTGGCCATACAACTCCAACTAAATTAAACTCCACACCATTCCCCTGGGCTGGCCTGTGGGTGCTAAGCCCCAGCTGTCAGCCCAACTTCACAGCCGAAGACAAATGACTGCAGAAAATGGACTATAATGAAAACACTGACAGACCCTTCAAAGTAATGGAGCTCGAGGGTCTCCCTTTTGTCACATTCCTTATATTATGCAATTACTGCCTTGAAAATAGCCTTTTCTTCATTTCTGAGAGGTGTGTCCTGGTTTTGGAACAGAGGCCCTGGAGCTAGAAGATGCCTTCACGCTTGGAACTGTAGGCATGTTGGGCCCAGGCTTGACCAGACCTATTGTTAGCAATTGCAGCAATTTCCTGTTTCACAGAGGCTGGAATTGGCCACGTCTAATCACTAGAATCATCGCACAGGGGGCTGGATCATGCAAGCAGGTCAGACATCCTTCCCATCTGCAGCTGAGCTGTTGACATCCCAAGAGATGGATATTCTGCTACTTTCCTGTTCTGCAAGAAGGGTCTGACTGAATAAAGAACAACTTCCCAAGGGTATTTGTTGAGGTGGCTATGGCCGGAGCCATGGTACAGGAGGCACTTGGCACCATAGGGTCCAGGCACAGCAGATACTGTGTTAAGGCACAGCTGGGATTTTCCTTTAGGACTTACAAGTTCTCAAGAAGCTCTGGGCTGCTGCCTTTCTCTGACATGCCTCCAGATTTCCTAACTGCTCCAGTCTCTGGAAGTCTCTAAGTCCACAAGAGGGCTTCTTGCTGACAGCAAGTGAAACGTGTCCCTGAGGAAGTTTTGTATTGGGAAACTTTCAAAAGACACCCCACCCGCCAAAGCTGACTTAAGTTAAAAAGGGAAATGCATTGGGGCGCCTGGGTGGCTCAGTGGGTTAAAGCCTCTGCCTTCAGCTCAGGTCATGATCCCAGGGTCCTGGGATCAAGCCCCGCATCGGGCTCTCTGCTCAGCGGGGAGCCTGCTTCCTCCTCTCTCTCTGTCTACCTCTCTGCCTGCTTATGATCTCTGTCTGTCAAATAAATAAATAAAATCTTAAAAAAAAAAGGGGAAATGCATTGGATTACATACATATGAACTCCATCCAGCTTCAGGTATGGTTGGATCAAGAAAGCCAACTGTGTCTTAGAGTGACCCTTTCCTTCACTTCATGCTGGCTTCTTGCCCACACTGTGGGCCCTTAGAAGTTCCAGGTGACATGCTCTCAATTCCAGGATCAGTGGGGTAAATACATCAAATGATGTATTTACATGAAACATGGTTCTACCATGTTTCAGAACTGAGGCCCACTGAACTGAGTGGGCCATGGGTACTTCCCTGAACCAATTGCTGTGGTCAGTGAGATGCAGTAAACTGGCCAGGCTTGGGGCCATGCCTCTTCCAGAGCCAGCTGCTGTGGTGAGGAAGTTCTGTGCTCTGGTTGGCCAAGTCTGGGTCATGCCTCCTTCTGGAATAAATGTGGGACATAGTTGGGATTAGAAAGGGTAATTTGCCGAGGAAATAGGGTACAGTTACTCAGAGAACTGAGATTCGATGCTAGGCAGGCAGAAGTAAAACGTGCTCCCAAGAAATGACACCAGTCTATAGAAGGAGCTGGATAAGTATTTGGATGATTTTCTCCGCAAGTGGTTAGTCACCGTCAGTACTGGACATAAGCTTGGTACTTTCTAGATTTCTTGGGCTACTTCTTAGGGTCTTTGCCTTCTTAGTCAACTCCTTGCCTATACTGATGAGCACGATCTGCTTTGGGGTATGAGATATGTATTCCTAGCAGCTGCCAAGGGGCTGGAAGGTGAAAACTGGAAGGGCGGGGAGTTAGCAACCCAGGATGTGGACTTTGAGGAGTACAACTGAAAAACATTTGGAAGCAACTGGACAGATATGTTCCCGAACTCCATGAACTCCTTTCCATAAGATTCTTCTAGAAAACTCTTGGGTCCCAAGTGAACACATGTGCTAAGAGACCTGTGTATCCGATTCCTATGGCTGCTGTAACAAATTACCATGTAGTTCCTTAAAGCAACACAAATATATTCCCAAGGTCAAAAGTAGAAAATGAGTTGACAGGGCTGCATTCCTTCTGGATTCCTCCTCTTCTCCCCTGAGGAGAATCCATTCCTTTCCCTTTTCAGCATTTCCATTGCTTCATCTCCTTTTCTGGCTCAGACCCCCATTCCCTCTCTCATAAGGACTCTTGGGATTCCATTGGACTCACTTAGATAATCCATGACATTCTCCCCACCACAAGATCTTTAACTTAATCGTATTTGTAAAATCACTTTTGTTGTGTCAGATAACATATTCACAGATTCTGGGAATTAGGATGGGGACCATTACTCAGCTGAGCACAGCTGGCAATGGCTGTTTGCAGCTCATGGTGGAGCAGTGGCTAGCATAGGCCTGCAATGCTTCATATTACTGTTTTTCTCATTTCACTTCCCTTTTCTTCCTCACACTTACCCCTCAGCTTATACATCCCAAAGAATCTTTTCTTTGATCCTTACTCCAGGCTCTGCTTTCAGAAGGACAAGGGTGAAGGAAGCCTCAGCAGACTCACATGGTGCCTTGCACATCCTTCTTTTGCAGAATGTCATCCACTGCATGGCCACTTGTCCATTTCTATGTCTGGACAAGGAGCCACATGCAAAAATGTAGCTGGATCTTTCTCATCAATATCCTCAGCCCAGAGATGGATCCAGTAAGTCCATGGATCCTTGAATGAATGAATGGGAGAATTGTCCTTTCAACTTTCCCAGAATTCTTGTTTTAAAGCTTACTTGCTCTGGAAATGTGCCTACTATGGTTTCCCACAAATGCTTGGTGTGTGTATTGAATTTTATCACATATTTGTACTCAAGAGTGGAGTCAAAAAAGAGAAGTAGGTAAATAAATGTTTTTTTAAGATCTAGGATAAGGACCTGATTCTGCCCTTCCTGGCTAATGACCTTGGATTAGTCACTTTACTTCTTTCTACTCAAGTTTCTGTGTCTGTGAAATAGTGCTAATAATTAAATTCATCCCAAAGGGTTGATGAGATGATTAATTCTGATGATATATAGGAAGTATTCAAGGCAATATAACTCATTTGTAGTTTCCCCAGCTCCTGATTTCAAGCACTTCTTATAAATCCATAGCCCCTAAATTTCATAACGATCTCATGAATATCTGTTTCTTCAGTAGTATTCTCCATACGGACTGCTTCACTGACTGATCCCACCCATAACCCTTTCCTTTATGCCATCTTCTAGCTAGAAGTAGCTATGTGCCAGTGTTCCGGATAATTAGATAGAGACTGAAACCTCTATGACAGAAGGGCTTTTCCATTCTTTACTGAGTCAGATTCAGGTTGATAGGACCATCAACTTTCATCTCTCTCCTTTCTTCCTATGTCCTGAAGGGAAGATGCCTGGAGTTCCTGCAGCCATTTTATAACATGAGGCATTGGCCATAAGAAAAAAGAACAAGAGAATCTCACAAAATCCTGTCCTTGATTGATAGTGACCCAGGAACCAACACTGGCCACCTTCTGCTTCTAGAGTTTATTTGTGTCTACTCAAGGATGATACCAGAAATTTGGAGAAAGAGAAAGGGACGGGAAAAGTGAAAGGAGCCAAAAATGAGAAGAAAGGAAAAAATGGTCCAAGAGTTCAGTATCTTCCTTCAGATTTTTAAGAATTATAGAAAGGGAGGAGGAGCACAAAATCAAAACAAACCCATACTGATCTCCTGCAGTGAACAGGAAAAAACTTGAAATCAGTGAATGTGGCTGCTTGGCGTTTGTTGTCACGTGTACCCAGATGGTGCCTGGCACAGGTGTTGTTGAAGAGACAAGGGAACCTTCCCATCCCTTTTAACTTTGGCCACGTCTGTCTGGATCATCAGAGCGGTTGTGATGACAGTTGATTGGTAGGTTTCCAGAAAGTGTACTATTTAAGTATAGCACAGGGTCTTAGGGGGCCAGGCAGGCAATTGGATGGCTGAACCCAAGTGGTCAGACTTCTGTTAACACAACTTACACATTTCATCTGAATCTTTATTTATTTATTTATTTATTAATATTTTATTTATTTATTTGACAGACAGAGATCACAAGTAGGCAGAGAGGCAGGCAGAGAGAGAGGAGGAAGCAGGCTCCCCAGCAGAGAGCCCGAAGCGGAGCTTGATCCCAGGACCCTGGGATCATGACCTGAGCAGAAGGCAGAGGCTTTAACCCACTGAGCCACCCGGGCCTCTCTACATTTCATCTGAATCTTTAAGAGGGAGGGTTTCCCCAATACTTGCTACAGTATATGGTTCTCCTTGGATGATATTGAAGAGAAGCCAAATTTAAGGTGCGGAAGGAAGCTCACTCACCAAAGTTTTAGCCTCTGTCCCAAGGATCATGTAATCCAGTGGGAGACATACATATGTCAACAATTTTCAGGTTCTTATCCAAGCTTCCATCCTGGACAGAAGGTGCAACTACCAGCATCTCATCTTTACCAAAAAGCCCTTCCTTATTGTGGCCTCCCAAAAGGCAAGGACAGGGTTCTGCTGACCTTGGAATGTCTCATTCCACTCCACTAACCCTCTACCTCATTCATGGCTGGGATGCATAGCCAGTCTAGTGAAAGGAAGATCAACCCTTGATCACTTATAATCTCTTATGGGGAAGAAGCAAAAGCAAGAGAACATGTTCTTGAGTAATTTATTTTGTTCCCTGGCATTGATGAAAGGGATAAAAATAAATCAGTGTTTCTACTCAACTTGTTTGAAGGACAAGCCAAGATCACACCATTAAAAATTAACATGTAAAACAGATTGTACATTACTAGGGATGAGTTCAGACCCAAAGTAGAATAATTGGCCAAATGAATCCACAGAATGTTGGATATGACAAATTCACTCTCATTTCCAGTGGTTAAGAAATGAGACAGATTATCTTCATTTCAAGCCAGGAAGGTTTAGAGGAACAGCCAGCATGTCTTATTTGTTAACAGAAGAACTGTGATCAGAACTGCAGGGTTTTCTGGAGCACCAGATTCATCACTTAGCACAGCCTACCATGTCCTGTGAAACTCGTGTCAAAATTACCAGATTGATTCCCTTCTTGGAGCCACCTAAATTCCAGGTTGGAAAATTAAACCATTTGTTAAGTTTATAATGGCCAAACAACTACCATTTATAGGTGTCAGATTTATCTAATCCATCCATCCATCCATCCATCCATCCATCCATCCATCCTTCCTGCATTGGTATGGCACCTGCCTATATGCTTGCCCTGTGCTGAGGCATATGATGCAATGATGGATTAGATGGAAAGTTTACTTTCAAATAAATTAGTGCAGGGCATGGCCTTAACACAGAGCTTCTCTAGCTCTGCATTAACATTTTGGGTTGGACAATCCTTTATTGTAAGGGTTATTGCGTGCATTACAAGATGGTTATCAGTGTGCCTGGCCTCTACCCACTAGATTCCAGTAGCACCTGCCCCTCCAGTTACGGTTACCAAAAATATCTCTAGATGTTGGTGAATATATCCTGATTGAGAAGGGCAAAACTGTTCCCAGTTGAGGAGCATTGCTTTAGAGCCAGATCCTAACTTCTATTCTTGCCTTACCCCTTTACCTAGTTTTTTTTTTAACTAATTATTATAGAAAATTTTTTTTATTCCCCATATTGAACACAGTTTCTGGCACAGAATAGATGCATGATATGTGTTTGCAGGTTAAGTGAGTGAGTGATTGAATGAATGAATAGTATATATTTGTAAGACCAACCTTTCCTAAGTTGCTGACAAGCTGTTAGGAGAACCTTAAGTCTTGGCCATACACAATGCTAAGCAAGCAATGTATTCAATCAAAATATGCTTCAGCTAAGTAGGGAAAAAAGAAAATCTACTTATGGGGTGTGTAGCTGTGTAGGCCTGACAGATAACTGAGCGGCTGGATTTTTCAGTTTCAACAGATTGGTTTGCCATTCTGTAGCCACAATAACAGAGCAAAGTAACAATCATGTCTATGTTTAATTTTCCAAAGAGTGTTGCATCGCTGAGGCTCACAGTCTGCCCAATTAAATGTGGCCGATTGGCACTCCCACACAAGTTTGGGGGCATTGAAAATAGCTCTCTGCAAAAGAAAAAAAAAATTCAAGCTGCAGAGAAAGTTGTAACTCTCCCAAGATTTCCTACTTCTAAAGCAGGCTTGTGATGGTGAAATTGTTCTGGGTGACAGAGACTAGACAAGCCATCCATTTTGAGTGTATTAGTGTCAAACTGAGTGTTGACTCTGTGGCTGGTGATCATGTCTATTGGTGGAATTGGATAATTTTTTTACATTCAAGGAAGTCATCAGGTTTCCACTTGCGGGGCTTCGGCTACGGGGCTCTTGACCATGGTGTCAGCCATTTGGAGGGAGACATGAGTGTGGTTTACCAAGTTTACTTTACTTTCTAAGGCTTAAATGAAGGATAGCTGATAGGAATGGAGAAAGGCTCTCCGGATTCTCTCATTCTCAAGTCTTGCAGATACAATCCTTGTAGATTGACGTGGGGGAGGCTGGATCATTATCGGTTTCCACAATAATGCCACGTAACGGACAGCCATAAAACATTCTTGGTATATGGCAATAGCATTTGTTTAGCTTAGAAATCTGTAGTATTTAGCTGATCTTTGCTGGACTCAGCTGGTTTGGGGGATCATGTGCAAATGGGGTTGGCTGCAGGTTGGCTAATGAGCTCTGCTGATCTTAGCTGGGCTTGCCCTTCTGTCTAGAGGTTAGATGGCTGTTGGTTGATTGAGTGGTCTTGGGTGGCATGAGTGAGATGACTTGCATCCTCTAGGGGGCTCACCGGAAAATATGCTTGTGGCAGTGCTTGTACTGTGCCTGGTAATATCCTGTTAACCAAGGGTATCATGTGGCTGAGTCCAGAGTTAAGAAGTCAGGCAGAATACTTTTCCCAGAGTAATAAGACCCTGTAAAGTTACATGCATGGTCAAGGGTGTGGGTATCAAGAGGCATGTCTAATTATAATTGATTAATGCATCAATGTATTATAAAGGCTAACTTCCAGCAGGTACTTGGGCTTCACAATCAAGCTAAATATGATTGGAATATCCTTATAAAAAGATCTTTTAGAAATGTTCAGAGAGGGGTGCCTGGGTGGCTCAGTGGGTTAAAGCCTCTGCCTTCGCCTTGGGATTGAGCAGGGAGCCTGCTTCTCCCCCACAACCCCACCACTGCCTCTCTGCCTGCCTCTCTGTCTACTTGTGATCTCTGTCTGTCAAATAAATAAATAAAATCTTGAAAAAAGTTTTCAGGGAGACATGAGGAGGGAAGTGGAAGATTCATGGCTTGGGAATACCTCAGCTACCAGTCCTACTTGGGCTCTATTTTCTCTAGCTGGGAAGAGTTTCTTCATGCTGGACGGGAAAGGGTAACACAAATATGAATGAATTAATTCAGGACCAAAGTAGATGGGGAAGCAGCTAGCTCTTTATAGAGTCCAAGTTTGCCATCCATGGGGATTCCATCCCAGGCCATTGGAAGATGAAGCCACAGGACTTCTGACAGTGACTGGGGGACATCCCAGGGTGGAGGCTTCCAAAGAAGGCATTTGGTTTCAAATGGTTGACCCTTCACATTTGAAAGGAACACCTCCAAAGACATCTGCAAATTTCTCAGTTGACAAGTATGCTGGACCATACAATGCCTTCCTAAAATACAGCTAAAATAACTAAAAGTGCAGAATAATATTGATGTGTATGGTGTTACGTACACAGGGCTAAAGTAATTAAAATTAATTTCTCTCAAATCGTGGTTGTACCTAAGATCACATATGCTCTCATAATAGTATTTATGTATTCAATATAGTAATAATGGAAGCTAATGCTTATTTATTTGCTTTTTTTGTGTCATGCACTGTGCTAGGCCATTTATGTGTGAGGCTGCATTTCATGCTCACCACAGTCTCGTGATACGGGTGTTGTTATCACCACTGCACAGATGACAAAAACAGAACCAAGCTCAGAGAACTGGGCCTGAAGCTCACACCCAGGTCTGCCTAGTGACCACCTGCACTCTTGATCTCCTCACGCTGCTATCTCTGGAAAAAGATAAGTTGTGACAGGATGAGAATAAATAGAATTCCAGCCCCCTAACTCCAGCACGGCAAGTAGGAGATGGGGACCCCCAGGTTTGCCAGCAGTTGCTGTGAATGACTATCTCAGAGCTTCCGTGGACCCCACGTTCAGTGGGAGTCGACAGAGTGAGGGTGCGGCCGAGAACACACACGTGAGTCTCCCTTCCTCTGCGGGGTGTATGAGCGTCTGCCTGTGGGCTGTGCCCTTTGGGGCACCTGGTGTTATTCAGCAGCTATTATTAGACTGATGGGTTGACTAATTGGATCTGCAGATTTGTGTTCCTGTGGCACATTTTAAGAAGGTCATTGGCAGTTTGGAGTGTGTCCACTGTGGGAGAATTCCCCCAATACGTGAGAGAAGTTTAAAAAGGGAGTGTACGTAACCCATGAGCAGGAGGACTCGGGGGGGGGGGGATCGGCGTAACTTTCTTCAGCCACTTGAGGGGATTCCATAGGGAAGATGGCCCAGCCTTACTGAATACGGACCCGGAAGGGGTCAGAAATGCCTCACAGCCGGCCACTGCCCGAGCGGCTCCCAGTCCCTGTGTTGACTTGCACAATGATGGTTTCAGTGCTCATGGCCAGAAGTACTCACCTGTGTGCTCAGCCATTATGATGCGACCGATACAGTTAGGAGATTGGTACGTCTGCTTATGAAAGGATGAGTGAAAATAGCGATTTAAAGGAGGAATGTTCGTTCCCCGACTCCTGATGTTTGACTTCATTTCTGTGACACCCCTCAGCTGTTTCTGCTCCTTTGCTCCCTCTGCCCCTTTGAGGGGTGAGAGAGGAGAGGCTTGCGCATCATATGATTTAAAAATAATAAATTTGACTTTCTCAGCTCAGGGAATCCTCCTTATATCTTTGGGGAGTGAGGTGCCCATGAAAAGTGTGATTTCTCCATTCTGTTTTGGGCTCAGAACACCCAGTCCGTGCCCTCATGTCGGGAGGCTGCCATTACTGAGTAGATAAATCTGTCGGACCTTGAGGTTTGGTACTTAGGATCGTGTTTGCTCTCACCTTAAGTGACATCTTCGATTCAGGCTTGTTTGGGAACAAAGGGGCTGTGGCGGCTTCCCTATGACACTCCTTCGTCTCAGGTCTCAATTTGTTTGGCACTCAGGAAAAGAGGGTGGCGCTACTGATTAGGCCCCGGTCAGCCTAAGCAGTATGAGATGGATGACAGGACATTGAGGTCCCATGTGTGAGATGTTTCTTGTCTAGGTCTCAGTGTGTTACACTATCTCCTCTCCGTGTGCCAACACCTCTGTTATTACCTCCCCCAGTTTACAGATGAGAAAACTGAGGCCCGATCCAGTTGGGAAGTAAGAAAGCACATTTCATCCCATGGCTGCTTGAGTCCCGAGTCAGAACACTCAGTCCATATACAGTGAAGAGAGAGGTTTTGAGCTAGAGGATATTAGCAGTCAGAGAAGGGAACGACTCCCAGGGGCGCGCAGGAGGTGAGAACTGTGGGGCCATTAGGTGGTCAGAGTAGCTAATGGATGATAAGACAGGAGTGTGAGCATTCCAGGGACATAAGCAAGGAGCAGTGTTCCCTCCCAGGAGCGACAGCAGCCGGAACGCTGTCAGTATCGTCATTGTCAGCTTCTCCCTCCTCCTTGTAAAGCCACCGTGAATATATTGACTTTTTACTCTATACCACATGGCTCCAAGCCCTTTACCTGTTATCCTGTTTAGTTTTTAATGATTTTGCTGAGGTATAATTGTCATTCTATAAACTAAGTGTATTTAAAGTGCATAATTTTGATAAGTTTTGACATCAATACACCCATTAAATCATCACGGCAGTGAAGATAATGAACATATCCAGAATCCCAAAAGGTTTCTATACATTCCTTTCTAATCTTTCCTTCATTTCTTCCTTCCCTAGCCTCCAGTGCTGTCCCCAGGCAACCCACAGACATGCTTTCTGTCACTAAATTCGCATTTTCCAGAATGTTACACAAAAGAAATCAAACAGTATGTAGTTTCATTTTGTTTTGTGGCTTGGCTTTTCCCACTTACTATATTAAGATTCATCTAAGCTGTGATATATATCAAGAGTTTAATCCTTTTTGTTGCTGAGTAGTAGTCCATTATATGAACATAACACAATTTGTTTATTCCTTCATATATTGGTGGATTTCTGGCTTGTCTCTAGTATTTGACTATTACACATAAAGCTATTGTGAACATCTGTGTACAAGTCTTGGTGTACACACATGCTTTGAATCCATACCCCATGTTTAATCCTCACATCAGATAAATGACTAGTACTGTTACAGTCCCCATTTTGCAGATGAGAAGCTGAGGTCCACCAAGGTCAATGACCTTGCCCAAGGCCAGGGACTAAGTGGCAGCAGGGCTAACATTTGAGGCCAGATCTGCCTGATAACCCCATGCACAGAGTCTCCGTGCAATGCTGTACCCCCACCCTGAGAGAAATGCCTTCACTTGGAAAAACAAAGACATTTATTTTTTGGCTATAAGCATATATTTCTCAGCCTATCTCCACTCCCTGTCATGGTTGTCCAGATTGGCCGCTGCGTCCAGACTCTCAGAGGGCAAGATGAGCATTCCTACTGAGTTTTTTTAGTTTACCTATCAACCAGAGATAAGAAAATCCTACCAGAGACCAGAACCTTTTCCTGTCAAGAACAGGAGATTGTATCTTCATTTATGGAGTAACTTTTGGACCCTGAAAATGAGAGTTAAAAAAAGAAAGCAGATAGAAGAAACAAAGAGAATGCAAACACCTTCGGACATGCTCCCAATCTAAGACCTCGGGAATTTGTGGATGAAATTAATCCATAAAGAAAGCTCAGCTACAGAATTATGGCTCAAGTCTTCAGAGGTTTGATTGCTGCCACTCTCGAGGGCTTCCAAGCAAGCATTTTGAGGAAGGCCAGCCCACGTTTCCCCATGTAAATATGGTCGGAGCCTTTTTCCTGTGCTCGGATTCTCCAGCTGATTAATTCATTCGTGTGTTGAGCAGCTACTCGGGGCAAGGGGGCCGTGTGAGAGGAAGGGTTCCACGCGGTGCCCGCAGCAGGGAACTTACAGAAGGGGGTGGGGAGCAACAGGAAGCAGAGGCCTTGTAGCCCAGGGTGACAGCTACCACTGACAGAGGGTACCTGAAGGACATTGTGGCAACACTGAGCAGAGAGACACACTGGGAGAACCAGAGAAGGCTTACCAGAAGAGAGGCCATTGCATTTTTAATATTTTTCTTTTGCTCATTTTTTCAAAATGCACGTGCCTATTATTAAAAGTGATGGAGCCAATGGGCTGGTAAATCCTTGACAAGCAGTTCTCTGGGAAAAACATACGCACATACATACACACACTGATTGTAAGTGCTGTGATATAAAAGGACATATAGCATACAATTTACGAGAAACAGTATAATATATAATGTTCGTTACTATAAATTCCATGTATGTAGCCAGCTGATTTTTCACGGAATGTTTTCATTGATTTTGGCAAAACTCTTTTATCCTTCGCCAACATGTGGTTAACTAACAATTGTTAACAAACAAATTGTTAACAAACAAATACACTTCTGACATGTGTGCTGGTTAATAATTTCATTTATGTTAACAAAGAAACAAGGTAATGTTACAATGTTATAGAATACCAACATGAAACAATGAAAACATGTTAGAACTTCCCTCCTTCATCGTTGATATTAGGCATATGTTGCTAAATGGGGTAATCATTTTTGATAACTTGAAGAATATTTTCTCATTGTTTTGTACTACTCACAAACCACAGACATGTCTACTTTTCAGTTTGTCTGCATGATAACATTTTTCTCCATCATTTTCTTAAATCTGGACAATTAGTGAAACCATAAGTCAAGTTTGCCAATTTCTATAGTGCACATATGCCCCCCATGGCTGATTTCAAACTGTCAATGTGATATCACTGAACATGGTCTTGGGAAGAGATGTGCTATTGTACCCAATTATATAGTATTTCTACCATATAGATACTATAGGTGTAAAATAGCTTCAAGAGCATAGATAATAGTAAAAATAATAAAATAAGGAGTGATAAATATTGTCTATGAATTAACTTCTAAAATATAATTTATTTCACTATAAGTTTATATAATTTAATTTTTAATAATGGCTAGGTTTAACTTTTGTTTTGCAAAATTCCTGAATAAAAGGGAATTGGGGGAAATCAGAGGGGGAGACAAACCATGAGAGACTGTGGACTCTGAGAAACAAACTGAGGGTTTTGGAGAGGAGGGGGGTGGGAGATGGGTAAGCCTGGTGGTGGGTATTAAGGAGGGCACGGATTGCTTGGACCACTAGGTATGGTGCGTGAACAATGAATCTTGGAACACCGAAAACATAAAACTAAATTAAAAACAAAAATACAAAAAACAATTCAGGAGGGCCACATGAACAGGTCCATCCATAAAGTATAATCATCCCCCTCTCCCCAACAAATATTTCTTTCCCTTTGTCTGCCCATCGTACCCCATGTAAGGTGTGTGCCAGTTTCCACACCCTTCTCTTCACACCAACGAAAACAAATGCAAGCACATGAATAACATATGCAAGACATCTATGCACACACCTAACGCATGGGGATTATTTAAAAATGTCTTGTTTATTAAAGCATGACATTACAACATGCATGCTACCTTGCAGTCTACACTCTTCAATAGTTCTAATCTCGACAAGTACACGAAATACCATTCTTCACTTATTTGCATAGTATCATGTTTCATAATGTGAATGGATTATAATGTAATAAGTATGTCTTTCTGATGGGCATTTAGTATTTTCAGTACTTTCTTCTTCTTTGAAGAATGCTATAATAAATGTCCTTGAAGATCTATCTTTAGATACCGAAGATTTTATTTTTGCAGGGAAGAATCCTAGGAATGGGGTTTCTGGGTTGAAGGGTGTGTGTATTTTTAATTTTAATAGATATATCCAGATGGCTTTCCAGAAACACTTCACATTTCTACTGGCAATAAGTGAGAGAACTTCTCCATCATACCTACCAGCAATCCGTCTTCACTCTCTTTCTAATTTTTGCCTGGGACATGACTGTAAAGTAAAAACTTAGGGTTACTGTAATATACATTTCTCTATCACTGACCTTGAATATCTTTTTGTATGTTTATTAGCAATTTGGGTCGGCTCTTCAGAGAATTGCCTATTTGTATCGTGTGTTAATTTTTCCTGTGGGATGGTTTCTGTTTGTCAGATTTTAAGAGCTCTCCATATAGCATGGCTATTAGCCTTTACACCCTCCGTATTGAAAATATCTTTTCAGGTCTCCGGGTCTCTGTTGTAAACTGTTACCTTTAGTTTTGTTTAAATAGTCTGTGGTTTACAGTTACATTATATATGCTTTGTAGCTAATGTTCATATAGAATAAAAACATCCCCTGTGTGTTTCCTTTAAAACATAAGGTTCCTCTTTTGCATGTGAAGTTCTACCCCTAGGCTATAAATATACATAGTCTAGCAATTTTTTAATTTTATTTTTAGGAACATAGGGTTCTTCCTTTGGGTATGAAGTCCTACCCCTAGGCTATAAATATACACGTTCTTGCTTTTTTTTTTTCAGGGGCGGAAGGAGAGAATCTTAAGTAGGCTCCACACCCAGTGCAGAGCCCTACGTGGGGCTCGGGCTCGATCTCACAACCCCACCCAGATCATGACTTGAGCCTAAATCAGGAGTTGGAGGCTTAACCAGTTGAGCCACTCAAGCACCGTGCAGTTTTTTCCTCTTTCTTTCTTTTTTTTGGTATAACATTTTATATCTACACCTTTCTTTAACCCATGTAGATTTATTTTTTATATGGTAGCAGGTAATAGTCCAACTCCTCATTCTTTAAATTCAATAGCCATTCATGCAGGGTCGTTTATTAAATAAACAATCCTTTTCTTATTGACTGGAGATACCTCTTTCACCGTATTTTAAGATCTTATATTCAGTGGGATCCATTTCTAGATCTTTTATTCTTTCCTCCTGATTAACTTCCCTATTCTTATGCTAATTTTGTATTGATTTGTGAAGAGTGGCTTTGTAGTCTATTTTGGTGTCAGATAAGGCAAATCTCCCATTGTTAGCTTTTATATGTATGTATATAAATTTTAGTATTCTTGAGCATTGTTCATTTATATGAACTGAATGTTATTTTACCTTCAAGGAAAAGGAAAGAAAATGCTATTCATATTTTAATGGGAATATCATTAAATTTTATATATTTATATGTAAAATTTTGACACTTTTATGATATTAGATCTCCTATTGAAGAACCCAGTTTCTCTTTACATTTGTTCAAAATCTATTTTATGTCATTGAATAAGATTTTACAGTTTAATTCATATAGGTCCTATGGCTTTCTTGTTAAACTTTTTTTCACTGTTGTAATTTTTTTTTATTATTTCCAATTTTAAGTACTTATTGTTAGCATATAGAGAATGTATTTCCCCCTCAAATTCTTATATCTTTGAAACTTCTTAAATACTCTTATGAATTATATAATTTAAAAAATTAGCATATGTAGTAATTCTAGATATGCAATCAAACCATCAGCCAAGAAAAGGAGTTTAACCTCTTCTTCTCTGGTTTTAGCTCTATTATTTAATGTCCTTACCTTATTGCACTGGCTAGACCCATTTAGGTCATGCGAACCAATTTATTAGTAATGGTTGGCATTTCTACCCAGTTTCTCATTTTTATGGAAATTTTTTCTTTTAAAATGTATCATTAATTTCTGTTAAAAAGTAATCACCATATTTAAATGTTTCCTTTTTATTTCTGTTTTACTTAGAGTATGTGTTAAGAATGGCTACACAAGCTTATCAAATTCTTTTTTGGCCGGTGTTAATATGATCATAGAGTTTTCTCCTTTTATTGTTGATGTAGGGCATGTGGGAACAAGTTATTTTGTACTGTTAGTTGAGTGTCTAGGGATGAAGAGTCCCTTTGGTGAGAAGAAGAGACTAACAGCAAAGTATGGGTAAGAAACTATTAGTTAAGGGAAAGCAAGGAAGTTAGGGTTAAAGCTAGACATAAAACAAAGCTCCCCACAATCTGAGAGGCAGGCCACCTGCCCAGCAAAGTAAGCACATGAGGACATTCAAGCTGCAAAGGGGGAATTTCCCAGGACCCAAGGTGGCCATTGCATATACCAGGGTTGTGGTCACTGGAATGTTTTCTGCTGGAGGCAGAGCAACATGCTACAAGTCCAGAACTTGTGATAAAAGTGATAAAAGATCACTAATAATGGAGAAGCAGGAATGCTCCAATGACAGGTTTGAACAAAACATTCAGGTATCAAGTCAGAAAAATATAAGCCTATGGGTAGAGAAAGCCAGTTCTTTGGCTACTAAGGACAGAAAAACATAGCTCATGCTAGTATCAGGGAGGTGGGTTAGAAACCACAGATCTAATCAGATAAAACAGAAGTTGTTTCTTACAGGTGAATCTTTTCAACCACGAAGTCTTTATGGGCAGACGCTGTCTTTGAACTCTTTTCGGGGCTCAACATAGAACATCCTACACAGAAGTTGGTGAGTGAATGCTTGTTGAAGACAGGTGAATGCAGCTTGGATGATAGGGAGAAGGAAATGAACTAGAAAGAAGACCATTGATCCTAAAACATTAGAGTTTGAAGAAACTTTGGAAACTTATTCCTTCATTCATTTACTTAGTATTTCATATTTATTTGACAACCTACCATGTGCCAGTAGCTAGGCACTGGAAATGCAATGATAAGTAGGACATGGAGGTCCCTGCCTTCATGAATCTTTCTTTTTAGTTGAGAGTGAGATAAATAATTACTAAGTAAGCAAATGAGACCATTAGAGGCTGTGAGAAGAGCTCTAAAGCGGTGCTTCTCAAACTTGCAAGTCCATATGGGTGGCCTGAGGAACCCTATTAAAATGGAAATTTTGATTTGGCAGGTTGGGGTGAAGCCAAGATTCTGCATTTCTAACAAGTTCCCAAGTGATGTTTTTGTTCCTAATCTGGGGGAATCAGACTGAGGATTGGCAAGATTAGGGGGATACAGATAGAGTGACAAGTGAGGGGGGACAATTTACAGACTGGATAGTTAGCAGAGGCCTCTCGAGAGAGATGCTTTTGAGTGGAGTTCTGAAGGAGCCATTGGCTACTCAGCTGGGCCAGAAATCAGCCCTGCAAACTCCCAGAGTCTTGGGTGTGACTGGTGTCACCTGTTGTTGTCCTTTGGCCGAGGGCCTGAACACATGAGTGATTGAGGACAGTGGTACTAAGAGAAAGTGGTTTTGTTCTGGAAGTGATGTGCTCACGTGCTCGGGGACCGTGGGAGATGCAAGCGGGGGGGGGGGGGGGTGCTCCGAAGGTGAGCTGGAGGTGGGGACGCTCGCTCACCAGACAGAAGGACAAGGAGCGCGAAGCTGTGTCTCGGTCAGACTCAGATGTACAGGGATTCTGATGAGAGGGAGATTCTCATTAATGACTTAAAACTATTGCACGGACACACACAGAGCCTGCGATGGGTCCACTAGAAGGCCCTCAAGGAGCTGGAGACTGGGAGCCCTGAGGATGGGGTGAGCACTGTTCATTGAGGGGCTATTGGGCAGGGGTGAGGAAGCCCCCTGTGAGTTCTCCAGCTCTGCCTGACCCTGAGGGCCTTGCCCACAAGTGAACCCTGCTTCCCCTTACTTCCTTCTTATGCAAAAGAGCCAAATGTAGGGCTGTCTTTACACAATCCCTTTTTGAATGCCACAATGAGGAAGGTCTGTTACCAGGGCTCACTCTACACAGAGCTGAATTTTGCTCAATAATAAGGGCATTCAACCTTCATTAAGTATGTATCATGTACCAGGTGCAACGCAGTAAACTTTTCATCAGGAATTAGTTCTTTCAGTCTTCCCACCAATGCTATAAAATAGAAAAAGGGGAAGAAAATGGAAAAATCAAAATAAACATGTGTATAGCTTTAGTCAACGACAAAAGGTTAATTGAGCAAATATGTATAGAGCCTCCTCCATGTGCCAGGTAAGTTGACAGCCCTGGACAGATACTAGACAAGAAGCCCTGTTGTCATTGGGCTTGCATTCTAGTTAGAAGAAAGATAAAAAATCAAAGAACGAATCAGAAGAGAAGCTATTTCAAATGGTGATAAGTGCCAGCAAAGGCAAAGCCGGGAGAGGGAGAGTCAGGGCGGAGGGCTTGCAGTTTGCAGGACACACAGAGCTCTGGGACACTGGGGCCCCTGAGCCACAGGGTGGTGGTGGGCAAAGGAGCAGAGTGTGGCTGGGTGGAGCCAGGGAGGGACATGGGGTTGAAGTTAGAGGGGTGGGTTCAGCCTTAGAAGCCCCGGAAAAGGGAGGCTTTGCCTTTTACTCTGAGCATGGTGAAAGCCACCTAGGTTTTGAGCAGGGGGTGATGACCCTGGCATCATTCTGAGTGCTTGCTGTGGCTGCCCCATCGGGATGAACATCTTAAGGGAGCAGGGTCGAGAATACACCTTATGGGAAACACCTAACTTCCACTTTCCTGCACCCTTTAATGTGCTCGAGCTCCGTCTGGTAAGATTCTCTGGAGTTTGCGAGGGAGGGAGGGAGGGGGAGGGGGAGGGAGATCAAGTTCATAAATGAAAGCAGGTACCAGACCAGGATGGGTGAGGGCTGCCCTCTTCCCCTGCCGGCGTGGGCTCCCCTCAGGCTGCCTGCCGGCGCCTCACACCTGGGGCGTGTTGATAATGTGCTTGATTATCTTTGTTCTCCCAGCCTTCTCCGAGTTTGGCGAGTTTTCTATTTGCATACTTTCCCTGAGCTTTTTATGATTATCTCCCCATCTTTACGGTTTGTGCCATTATTTAAATGAGCGTGAGGTAGATGCAGAAACGCCAGCTGGATGAGCACGTTGTTATCAGTGCTGTGGGGAAGGAAGGTAGTGAGGATCCCGGGCCTGCCGGGCTGCCAGCGGCTTCTGCAGCCATCCTGCGCCCCGGGATCCGGGCTGCCAGCGGCTTCTGCAGCCATCCTGCGCCCCGGCACGGATCCCTGCTGCCCCCGGGGCAAGCCCCGCATCTTCAGACTTACGGATGCCTGGGGACTATGAGGTGCACATGGAACCAACGAGCATAACTGTCCACGTGACCTCTGACTGGGAATTCATTTGTGGAGGCCCGGATTTTTTTGCCCCATTCCTTAAAAAAGACTCTGTGAAGTAGCTGGGTTTCAGTCTCCTCTCTTGTTTCCAAATGTGGCCTGTCGGAGCTGTTGGTTTGGTTTTAAATGCACATAGATGATGTATTCATCAAATGCCTGGCATTGTACTGGGTGCTCTGTCACCGTGTCCAGTCCTCACAACAACTCTGGAGATAGGAACTGTTGTTTCTATGTATCAGGAAAAACAAACTCAGCTGCAGGAAAGAGAAGATAATCCCACTGCCAAAACTTACAAAGCAAGGAAGTGGAGAAGCTGGGGTTCAAACCGTGGGCTGGCCGGCACCCAGGTCTGTTGCCTTCTCTGTATCTCCTCCTTTGGGGACAGAGAGGTAGGCAAGGCTGGGCACGTACAAGAGGGAGCCAAGGCCGTACCTCGATTCTCCCAACTTGGTTAGCAGTACAAGCAGGACCAAAAGAGGGAAGGGCTTGCCTGCCACCACCCCACCCCCCCCTTGCAAGGCAGAGGGGGTGGTGGCGGGCCGGGGCAGTGTCATGCCAAAGGAAAGAATCAGGATCCCAAAGATCTCAGTGGACTGGAAAGAGAAGTTGAATCCAGCACAGTGATATTTAAATCTAATAAATGTAAGATCTGATCCTGGGGTGCGGTAAAATGTGAGGTATGATGCTTGCCTCGGGATGATATTCATATGGGCAGCTAGGAGCAAAACAAATAAGAATACGTAGTAAGTCGCTAGTGCTGATGCAGGCTGGGATGGGGACAAGCGATGAGATGGGGACATTTGTCATCGAGAAGCTCAGTGCACGTTAGCGGCTTCCAAAGCCGGGTCTTCAAAGGAGGGGCTACAGGGCTTAGCAGTTTTCCTAGTAGCTTGAGAAGGAGTCTTTTAATGCATATTTATTGTACACTAAATGGCAGGCATACTTCTAAGCACTGGTGATAGATTGCCGTCCTAGCATTTATATTCTAATGTGAGATAGAGACAATACACAAACACTCAAGCAAATTTATATGTGATATTGGGAGTTAAGTACTATGAAGAAATATTAAATAAGTTAAGGAGGTAGAAGATGATGGAGGCTCTTTTAGGGACTATGGAATAGGGGAGAGAGCTCTGTGGAAACGTAACACTTGAGTAGACACCTGAATGAAGAGATGAAACAACGGTGAGAATATATGGAGAGTAGTATCTTGGCAGTAAGTGCAAAGGCCCTGAGGCATGGAATGAGTTAGGGGTATTCTGGGTCTATGACAAAGCCTTTGTCACTGAAGTGAAGTGAGCAAGACAAAATTGGGGAATGAGTCTGGGGAGTGCGCAGGATGGGTCCATGAGCCCAGTGGGCATGGAAGAAGTTTGGCTTTTTTTTTTTTTTTTTTAAGATTTTTTTATTTATTTATCAGAGAGAGAGAGGGAGAAAGCGAGCACAGGCAGACAGAATGGCAGGCAGAGGCAGAGGGAGAAGCAGGCTCCCTGCTGAGCAAGGACCCCGATGTGGGACTCGATCCCAGGACGCTAGGATCATGACCTGAGCCGAAGGCAGCTGCTTAACCAACTGAGCCACCCAGGCATCTCGGAAGTTTGGCTTTTATCATAATCGAGAGGGGAAGACATTGGAAGACTTTTGAGCAGGACAGTGTTATGGTTCATTTGGAGCTTTGAAAAGCTTACACTGCTGCTATATGGCGCGTGTATTCTAGAGACAAGGAGACCAGTTGTCAGGAGGTAGTGGAGAGAGGGGCTTGGACCAAGGCACGTACTGACAGCATCAATCCTAAAGTCCCGTCCTCTGTCTCATGTGCCCAGGCAAGGCCTCACTGGGGACCCAAGCTGCTGGATTGGAATCTTTAGGGCTCTGAGGGCTAAATGTCACTTCAAGAACAGCTTTCTTGGCCAAGAGAGATTTCAGGCTCTTGGGTGCCGTGACATGTTGGTGTCAGCCCGTGCGGCGCTGATTATTTATAGCTCTGTTGACCTCACACATAGTTGTAGAATCAGAGTCAAAGCAAGCTTTTCTTCTGAAGTTCAAGTCTGCATGTTTTTTGCTTAGTTGCCATTCCTTTTGCTCTGCCACAGGTATCATAGGGCTCTCCAACCCTCAAGCTCAGAATGAAGATACCTCAAGTGTGTCCTGGAGTCCCTGAGGGTGTCCCATATGGCACCCCACATGCATGGGGTTGTGTTGCTCTGCCGGGAGCTCGGTGTCCTTGTCACACCCTTGTCTCATAATGAGAGCCTATTTTCTTCTGCTGGAAAATAGAGCTCTGCCCTGGAGGCTGCTTCTGTCGCAGGGCAGAGGGCAAGAACTTCCCCTTCTCTGCTCAGCCACCAAGTTCCTGCTGATCCAGCCTCTGTTCCCCATGGAGAGCTGGGAGATGGCTCTTCCCTCCGGCCCTCTGCTTCTTTCCTTTACTTCTGTCTTGTGCAGCACAGTGGATTGCTGGGTCCCAGAAGGAGGTGGGCATAATGCCATGCCTTTCTCAGTCTCCCCTGGCTGTCCAACAGGTGCATGCATCCTTCACTCAGGAGGCTAACAGCCCTCCTGCAAGTCAGTCCAGAAGAACTGATGCCTGAGGACTGAGCGGAATGCCCAGCCTCCGCGTGCAATTTTCACTTAGTTTTGCCTAAAACCCCCAGCTCAGTATCTCTCTTTGGAGCTATTCATTTGAAGTTAAACTCAGACCATTCAGTATTATTGATTATGTTTTTCTAAGTCCTTGACTAGACTACAAACACCTAGAGGGCAGGATCTGTGTCTTATCCATCTTGGTATCCCCCAGAGTTTAGCGCGTGACTCATTTGTGGTGTGTGTTCGGTAAGTACATGCTGATGGACTGGCTGCTGCGCTAGTCCCAGTCGCTGAAGGGCTTCTGTGGGGGTCTGCGAGGGGACTGAGTATTTGTCTCTCTGCCTATTCACTGGTAACAATGGATCAAGGCAACACTTCAATTACCCTTCACTTTCATTCCCAAACTCTCTTCTCTGTTCATTGTATTGAAAATGCCTGGTGACCGAGAGTGAGACGCTGCGAGAGGCAGAAGGCTTTCAGAGCCTTAGGAAAGCTGTGTAGCAGGAAGGACATACTTCAGTGGAGTTATTTCCACCAAGGCTACTATTGTGCTTTAGCACTTCAGGCTCTAGTGAGCTCATCAACAATGTTTGCCTTTAATTTTACCATCGGTATCTCGTCATATGCTACTTGCACGGTTTCTGTCTAGCTCCATTTTATCGAAGGGATCTTAGGGCTTTTGTTGTCTTTGGAAAGTTGCTTTAAGGGGCACATGCATGGATATACATCACATTGAATCATCTCCTTCATCCCGTTCCCTCAATCATCTGTTAAAGGATAAATTGCTTCATATAGTCATGAGAAATTGGAATTTTTGTGATTGAGAGAGGAAGGAAGTTGCATATTGGGTTGGAGTGTGGGGAACCTTCTGCCTCATTTCCCCTTGGGAGGACCTGTGGCCTTTCCCCAAAAGAGCACATGGCCAAGGCCCAGGGAGTCCATGGGGCTGTAGCTTGCAGGAGAGGGGGATGTGTGTCCGCTCAGAAAGGATTCCTTACAGCTTTGTGAAAGGCTTTCAACTCCGGAATGTGTCTAAGAGTCACCTGGGGGATAGACCCTGGTGCCCCAACGATACTTGAATAATTAAATAAAAATCTCTTTGTTGGGGCTTGCGATTGCTATAGTTTTTTTTACATTAATTTATTTTATTTTAGAGAGAGAGAGAGAGCACAAGTGCTCTTTTAGAGAGGGAGAGGGGCAGAGGGAAAGGGAAAGAGTAAGGGAGAGAAGCTGACTTCCCACGGATGCGTGGAGACGGATGTGGGCTGATCCCATGACCCCAAGACCACGACCTGAACTGAAATCAAGAGTCAGACACTTCACTGACTGGACCACCTATGTGCCCCATCTGGAGGCATTTTTGATTGATATTTTGATTGTTAGGGGCATCTGTTATGGGTATCTAGTGGGTTGAGGCCAGGAATGCTGTTAAATGCCCTGTAATGCCTAGAACAGCCCCACCACGAAGAACAATCCATGGCAAAATGTCAGGAGTGCTGAGGTTGAAAAAGCCTTCGCTAGAGCGTTAGAAAAGCAAATCGAAGGGCACCTGTATGGCTCAGTGGGTTAGGCATCCTAACCCAGGGTCCTGGGATCTAGCCGAACGTGAGGCTCTCTGCTCAGTGGAGAGTCTGCTTCTGCCCCTTACCCCTACCTGTGCTCTCTCTTTCTCTCAAATAAATACAATTTTAAAAAGAAAAGAAAATCTACACACAGTTATTTAAATGTAGATATTTTTGAAATTACATAATCTCACATATTA
Source organism: Mustela nigripes (assembly GCF_022355385.1). Lineage (NCBI taxonomy): Eukaryota > Metazoa > Chordata > Mammalia > Carnivora > Mustelidae > Mustela > Mustela nigripes. The sequence goes on from NC_081573.1 coordinate 54,146,594, forward strand.
TGGTTCCCCAAGCAGTTTTACACACTGAATTTGAACTTCACCAGGATCCTACAAGGGAGATGTTATCAGCCTCTTGATTGGATAGACCGGAAGCTGAGGCTGGAGACAGTGAATGACTTTCCCAAGAACACAGGGTTCAATTCCTCGGTTAAGTCTCTTTTCACCAGAAGAAATGTCAATGTGTGTACAGACATCCTCCTAGACCCATGGCCTCCTCCCGGCAAGTATTGTCACTAAGCGGTCGCCACTCCCAATGAGCCCAAGCGCAGCCTCAGAATCCTTCTCAACACAGCATTCCAGGCATCCCCAGACAATCTGGGTTGGCATATGAGATAAGGTTTGTTTGTGACCTCGTCTCTCCAACCCAAACACTGTACCTCTCCCGGAATTAAGATGGTCTTGTTGAATGAGACCTCAAGGAGAGTGCTTGAGAGGAGGAGGGTCCTTGAATGCCTGCAGGTGTTCAGACAATCTGGGAAATTGCAATGTTAGCAACGTGCGCTCCTGCCAGAGCCCAAGAAGGAACGACAGTCTCCCTAACCCTTAGATTGCTTTGTAACTTTATTAGTGTGCTTGGCTCGCACCATATGCCGCTAAGTGTTATACAAAGGAGGTATGCACAGTTGTATTCTATTTGGTACAAACTTACTATTTTGTCGCCTTCTTGAGTTCGTTAGGATCTCAAGCCTGAAACCGAGGTAATTATGAGAACGTGTTGGACTATGATTCACGAAGCAGGCAGGACAGGAGTTGGTGTGCACCCAGTTTGCAGAGGGAAGTACGTAGAGCCCGCAGCCCCTTCTTAAGCTTCAGGCATAATGAATTGTGGCATGCACGATTAAATGCCTACTGCCTCTGAGAGAGCTGCAGTGGGAGGGATGCAGGCAGAGGGAGGAAAGCAAGCACATTTAGGGACTACCTTCTCCATCTCCCAGGGAGGCAGGTGATGGAGAAGGTGCAGGCTGCTCCCTATCACTGGGAAACAGAAGTACAAAACAGGGCGCTGAACAGCTACCCATCCAGGTGTGTGCCCCTCAGTTTAAATAGTTGTATGAATCTTTTGCATGAACAGGGCTCTAGGCTCTGGGTGGCCAGTGGCTGTCACCCACAGGTATCTGTGACTCTAGTCTCCAACATCAAACATGGAGAGCTCATCTTAAAATTCAGGTGAGGAGAGGCTTTGACCTGACTGGTCTCATTTAGTCTTAGGCCCTTACCACAGGGCTTCCGGGCACATGGGCCCCGAGGCATTCCAGGCTGCACGGTTGTTCTCCTGCTATGCACTTCCATCATGGGAAGGAGGAGGAGTCGGGACATTGTCCCCTGTTAGGCATGCTGCAGCCACGGTGCAGAGGCAGTGTTCAGGTAGCTCCCCGTAACAGGAGAACTCACAGCTTCCCCATCATTCATCAGGAACATGGCAATGGACTTCGTACCAATAGCACCTGCTCTTGCCCTAGAGTTCTGGTGCCCACGCTGGCTGCCCCTGGGAACCACATGAGAAGTGGGTTCCATTGAAGTTTCTTTATTCCTCTGCTGGGCTGGTATCTCCCAAGGGCAAGGACTTCTGTTTGCTGTGTTTACAGCTCCGTCTGCAGATTCCTCATCAGTGCCTGACACTCCATGAATGACCTATCACTTCCCACGTGACCTTGTCATGACACTTCAAAGTCAATCCCTACTGTCATGGTTAAGTAGTCCATCTAGCCCATCTACAATGTCATTGTTCTTATTTTTATGGATGAGAAGACTGAGGTCGAGAGATAATTGACCTGCAAATGTTACACATATAGGAAGGTTCAGAGCTGAGACTTGTACCAAGTCAGGCTCACAGGAAAGCCCAATCTCTTGACTCTGGTGTGTCTGCACTTATGAGGAGCAGAAGAGGGTGTCTAAATAAGCTTAGACCTTTCTCTACTATGGTAGACCAGCCATTTTAATTTGAGCAAGCTGAATAGTTTAGAAAGTGCAAGGATCCTCATGATTTGGTATTTTTAATAACGGCATTTCTAAAACTGTGTTCTTGGAACAGGCAATCTCTAGGTTGTTAAATGTGTTCCATCAAATATCTAAAACGTGTAGGGTTTTAAGCAATAGAGAATTTGGGGATTACCATCTTTCGATACCTTCTTTTTAGTTTCATATTAGTATAACAAATGTTCTGAGCAATCCTGCATTGAAGAACTTTCTGTTTAATGTAGAATTTGCAATATCTGTGTCTTCAGAACCTCTCTTTTCCCCCAGAGGCACCGACCAGTAGCTCCCAAGACACTAGTACCCCATTTATGACAGTATCATGATCTGGAAATGGTCTGGCATGTTCTATTATGCCAGGCTAATAAAAATAGAAAGCTTAACAAAATGCAAGCACACTCATGTTAGCAAGCAGATGTTCCAATGACAAATATGACCTTGATTGATAAGTTGGAATTGATTCAAGACTCTTAAAAAACAAGGCTAAAAACACTTAGAGATTGAACTAATATAGAACTTTCACAGAAGACGTGAAGAGTGTTGAAAATCCTAATTCATCTCAAGCTAAGTAATATTAGCTTCCATTTCACAGAAAGAATCATTTGTTCCACAGTGATTTATTGAGCACTGCTAGATGCCAGATTCTGCAGGACACTGGAAAGACAAGATTAAATGAGGTAGGCATGATATTGATTGTCACAGGGTCAGCAGGTTAGGTGATTCCCCGTAGGTGATTCTGAGGGGTAGTGAGGAAACAGTTATTTTTCTGTCTCTACTTGTATCCAGTTTACATCTTTCTTCAACCAAACCTACGTTAATTTATCCATTCATTGATTCACCCAAGAAATCTTCACTGAGCACCTACTGTGTACGGGCAATGTAGGTACAGCAGTGAATGATACAAATAAAAATTTCTGCCCTAGAGAAAATTTCTGCCACTAGGGAAAAGTGGAACTTCTATCTGATTATTCTAGATTTACTTAAAGGGCTACCATCAATTGCAGGTCCCATGTGGCACCTTTTTAAATGGACAGCCAGGACCGTTTCATTTGTTTAGGGTTTTAGAGCTCATCTATTGATCCAAACCTTCCTGGTATGGCATTTCATTGTGTCCTTGTCCCGATGGACCCCATTATGTTATTTGCTCCCCTTTCTTGGCCCGTCAGGGTTGACTATACCTTCCCACTCCTGAACGATTCCTTTTTCCAGTCCTGCAACCCTTATAGGGATGTGCTAGGCACCAAGCCCCAGGCACTGTGCAGAACTACCTGGATGAGCAGGACATGGTCTTGATTCTTGTATTAGTTAGAGTTGTCCAGAGGAACGGAATCAATAGGACACATTTGAGCATATGCAAAGAGATTTATCATGAAGGATTGACTCTCACAGTTGTGAAGGCTGAGAAGTCCCATGGTCTGCCATCTGAACGCAGGTGGTGTAGCGCCATTTGAAACCCAAAGGCCTGAGAACCAGAAGAGCCATTGTCCTAAGGCAGGAGAAGAAGGATGTTCTGGCTCAAGAAGCAGGAACAAATTTGCCATTCCTCTTTTTGTTGTATTTAGGCCCTCAATAGATTGGATGATGCCTACCCTGCTTTGGTGAGGGCTGATCTTTACTCCGTATACAAATTCTGATGCCAATCTCTTCTGGAAACGCTCCTACAGACACATCCAGAAGTCATGCTTTACCACCATCCTTTAACCCAGCTGACACACAATTTAACCATCCTAGTTCTCAAGGAGCACAGAATGTTGAGGACAGGATGCACGGATAATACAATGAACTCGGAGATGGAAGTCAGCACAGGCAGCAAGTACGGAAGCAGTCAGGGCTTCCCAGGGAGGCCACATGGGTAGGATGTGGTACGAAAGGACAAGGGGGCAGCTCCAGAGTGAGGAGGGAGTCTTGCAGGTTGAAGGAGCAGGAAGAGCCAACACTGGAAGAGAAGACAGGAATGGACAAGGAGGCGGGGATAGATTAGGGCTTTGTGAGGAGTTCAGACATGGTCATGAAGATGATGTTGGAGGGACCCAATCATACTTTCATTTCATTAAGGATAGTAATAATGATGGTAATAATAGTAGCGTGATGGATAATGTTAAAAGAATTACTGATAATTGTTTTGAGTGTGAAAATGGCAAGGGAGTTAAACAAATCGTTCTTTTCAGTTAGAGGTCCACACCAAATTATTTTCAGGTGAAATGATATGAATTGGCTTTCATATGGTCCAGAAAAATAAGTTAGGGAAGAGATTAAACAAGGTTGGCAAAATGATAATTGTTGAAGCTGGATAAAGTTATGTATGGGTGCATCAAACTATTCTTTCTACATTTGGGGGGTTTGAGATTTTTCATAAAAAATTGTTTTAAGACTTGTACAAAAACATGTAGTTAGAAAGTGCTCAATAAATGAGGGATTGATATTAACAACGCGGTTTTGTTTTGTTTTAGAGGATGGGTGAGAGGTAGAGGGAGGGGGAGCAGGAGAAGCTTAAGTAGGTTCTGTGCTGCTCCATACCCAGCACAGAGCCCTGGGTGGGGCTTGATTTTACAACCCCAAGGTCATGACCTGAGCTGAAATCAAGAGTCAGGTGGTTAACTGACCGAGACACTTGGGCAACAGTTGCCTTTTTTTTTTTTTTAATCACTTCAAGTATATTCTTTATAAGTGACTTTATTTTTCTCTTTTCATATTTTTTTAAAATTTTTTATTTTTTATAAACATATATTTTTATCCCCAGGGGTACAGGTCTGTGAATCACCAGGCTTACACACTTCACAGCACTCACCAAAGCACATACCCTCCCCAATGTCCATAACCCCACCCCCTTCTCCCAACCCCCCTCCCCCCAGCAACCCTCAGTTTGTTTTGTGAGATTAAGAGTCACTTATGGTTTGCTCCCTCCAAATTCCATCTTGTTTCATTGATTCTTCTTCTACCCACTTAAGCCCCCATGTTGCATCACCACTTCCTCATATCAGGGAGATCATATGATAGTTGTCTTTCTCTGCTTGACTTATTTCGCTAAGCATGATACGCTGTAGTTTCATCCATGTTGTCGCAAATGGCAAGATTTCATTTCTTTTGATGGCTGCATAGTATTCCATTGTGTATATATACCACATCTTCTTGATCCATTCATCTGTTGATGGACATCTAGGTTCTTTCCATAGTTTGGCGATTGTGGACATTGCTGCTATAAACATTTAGGTGCACGTGCCCCTTTGGATCATACGTTTGTATCTTTAGGGTAAATACCTAGTAGTGCAATTGCTGGGTCATAGGGCAGTTCTATTTTCAACATTTTGAGGAACCTCCATGCTGTTTTCCAGAGTGGCTGTACCAGCTTGCATTCCCACCAACAGTGTAGGAGGGTTCCCCTTTCTCCGCATCCTCGCCAGCATCTGTCATTTCCTGACTTGTTGATTTTAGCCATTCTGACTGGTGTGAGGTGATATCTCATTGTGGTTTTGATTTGTATTTCCCTGATGCCGAGTGATATGGAGCACTGTTTCATGTGTCTGTTGGCCATCTGGATGTCTTCTTTGCAGAAATGTCTGTTCATGTCCTCTGCCCATTTCTTGATTCCAACAGTTGCCTTTTATTGAGCAACTACTGCATGGTAGTTTGTGAATCAATTGCTTTATTATGTATATTAGCTCAGGGGTCTCCATGCTTTTTAAATGGCATACCCACCAATAAAAATGATTTTAAGTACATATCACTAACATTATTACATTTGATTAGTTACTTATACACTGCCAAGTGGTGCTTTTTGAGTACCTTATAAAACATACACAAAACAAATTTTAGAAGGATGAAATTACCTCAGAATAAACAAATTTAATGTCTCTCTAATTGTGGTGGCTTTGTACTATCATTAGCTAGTATCTCCAAGTTGCACGTAGAGAAAAGATTGTCATTAATTACAGTGTTGTAAATCCATATTCCAAACCTTCTTACAGTGGTTTCATTTGGGTGGGTAGAGGTCAGCACTTTGTCACCTTGGGTTATGTCATCATCTTGTTTGCCTTGTGGAGTGGTCCATGAAAAGCCCTGATGAGTGTGTTCACTCATACTTACCTCGTTAGTGTTTTTTTCTAAATAGATCCTTAGCAGGAATGTTTTTAAGTTGCTTGTCCATTTTGTGAGTTTGTTGCTTAAACACTGGTTATTACAAAGCCTTAATCCATTTTCCAGACACGTATAAATTCCCACATAAGGCAATTTGCTAAAAGCAAATGGATGAATGTGGGGGTGTTACCAGCCATTCGGCATTGTAGAGGAAAGAAAAGAGCTAACATACATGTCAAATATGGGGGTCCCATGTCTATGCATACATTAAATATTATTAGTGGAGCCTGAATTCCTTTGTTGTTTGGAGATGAATTAAATAAGTTAGAAATCAACATGCTGATAGTTTTCTTCCCACACCCCACTTTGGAGACCTCTGCGTTTGTTGAGAGTTCTCACCCTACAAGGCAGACATTATTATCCTCCGCTTCGCAGATGAGGAAACTGAGCCCAGACAGGTTAAATGACTTGCCTGAAGGACATAGCTGTTGAGAGACAGAACAAAACTGGAGCTCAGGGTTGCCAGGCTCAAAATTCCTTATTTTTTTTAATTTTTATTTATTTATTTATTTATTGCTTCTTAATCATAGTGTTAGCTGCTAGTCCTTAACCTTGGCCATGGTCTTGCTGTTATAGAGGACAAGAGGATCAGCAAAGCAAGGTACTGTACTCAGGCTGGTCTCTCTGACTCTAGAGTTCATCAGTCTGTCTATGAATCATAGTTCAGTGCCATGCAGCTTGGGCCAATGACTTCCTCTCTCCAAGTTTCAGTTTCCTCATCCTTAAAATAGGCCAAAAGGAACAACCACCTCTTAGAGCCTTTGAAAGATCTGGATGAGACAGTGGATGAAAACATGATATTATCTATAATTATTATTGTTCTACGGGCTGGAGGTAATGACATAGAATAGACTTAAGTGAAAGAGTCAGAGTCACTCTCAAGTATCAATATATATTTGAATGAATGAATGGATGAATGAATGAATGAATGAATGAATGGACTTGCCCCAATGTTTCCAACATATCCTCAAACACATTCTATGCCTGGACTCTGGTCTTGCATGTCACCTGTGGGGAAGCCGCCAGAGGCTCCCATGCTCTCTTGAGCGGCGGGGGGGGGGGGGGGGGGGGGGGGGGGGGTTTTATTTGTGGGGGGTCGCTTTTTTCCTACCCCACCTTCTTGGGGGGTTGCCCCTTTTTTTGCGACT
>NC_081573.1:54153949-54294618 GCF_022355385.1 Mustela nigripes
GGGGGGGGGGGGGGGGGGGGGGGGGGGGGGGGTTATGGTGATTTCCATTGTTGAGTCTGAATCTTTTCCAACCACGTCTGCAGAGGATGTAGCCCAACCTTTCTCCTCTTGTCACCAGGAATAAAAATCGGGCTCATGCATTCTTTTTACTGAGTCAGGAAACTTGGAGAGAAAAGGGCCAGCATGGACATTGCTTCCAAATTTATATGACAGGGACACAAATAATGTCTTGCATTCCCAGAGCAGAAACAGACCTGGAATTTCTTTCAAACTCAGAACATATTTTAACACCATATTTGAGCTCTGTGGCAGAACAGTTATCTCTAGATATTGGAGTGTAGCTGTTGGGGGGAAAAAAAAGAGGCTTGATCTACTCTTAAGATCCGTGTATGCTCCAAATTAAGAAGGGAGAAAATTTTCAGGTGGCTCATTTGAAGGAAGGGTCATCTGTTCAGAAGATCCAGTGAAACAGCAATTCCCAAAGAGGCCTCATGAGAAGGCTGTGATTCCCTGAACATTCACAACGTGCCTTATACTGCGCCGAGTGTCTCTATGATTTCATTGAAACCTAGCAGCCTTACGAGATTGTTACTGATACCACACAGAATCCCAAGAGGAAACAGATCACCTAGTTAGGATTATTTGAAGAGAGCTTATTTGAAACAGGTTCTACAAAGTTTACAAAGTCTACAGGTTTACAAAAGTGCAGCAAAGTACAAAGGAACCTCAAGAAGAAGTGTGGTCTTCCTGGGGCCAGGATCAGGGGATCCTGATGAGCTCAGGCAGTAGCTACCAGATTCTAGAAAGAGAAAAACCTACCTTGAGTGGAGCAGGGGTCTACTGGGACAGACACAGCCAACCTCAGGTAACCTCTTTGAGTGGGATTAAAGGGAATGGACAGCCTGACTTAATCTTTCCTCTCTTGATTCCTGCTAGAGTTCCCTATTGGCCAACTCCAACTAGAAACCGGAGGGACAGAAACCTATTGGTATAGTCCAGGGTTACTCAACCTCTGCAATGTTGATATTTAGGGTTGGATAATTTTTTGTTAGGGAATCCTCCTGTGCACTAGGAAGTTTAACAACATCTGTGGTTTCCACTCACTGGATGCCAATAGCAGCTTCCTTAGCTGTGATACCAAAAATGTCTCTATGTTTCCAAATGTCCCTGGAGGGGACAGGATTGTGCCAGCTGAGAGCCACTGTAGTAGTCCATATAGGTTGGTCTCCCAGGTGGAGAGAAGGAGGTAGATGTGTAGAGAGTGGATCTGGAGAAAATATCCAAGAGAGAACTTACTTTAGTCTAACTTCACTGCCAAGGAAACTGAGGCTCAAGCAAACTAATTAACTTCCTGAAACACAACGCAGATTGCAAGTGAAGAAGCCAATCTGCAAACCCAGATCTGTTTGATCCCAGTGCCAGAACTTATACTCACAAGTTGTAATCTGTATTCGCAAGTGGGAAGTGTCCCAGAGAAAGGACATGGGGCTTTGGAAATTGAAGCCTTGGAAATCCTGGGAGAATGGGAATGCTAGTATTTTGGGGCACTTATATTCTGGATCTAGGGGGCATGTTATCCTGTACTGCAGACCTCTCTGTGGGAGGGGACCATCAGAGGCATAAAGGTGTTGGACATTTTGGAAACAGCCTTTTAAAATGATTATTGTCCATAAGAGAGGGGCAAGAAAGAAGCAGTCTGGGTGGGCTAGATCTCTGTCCACCATCAGTTGAGGAGGTCATTCCATCTCAGGTTCATATCACCATGGGGCCGAATGCTGGAGGCTGCCCAGCTACATCATTTTGTAAAAACCACCTTAACTATCTTTAAGTGCGTAGTTCAGTGGCGTTAAGTATATTTCAAGAAGTGGAAGCAATCCAAATGTCCAACGGTGAATTAATGGGTAAACAAAATGCTGTATATACATATAATGGAATACTATTCAGCCTTCAAAAGAAAGGAAATTCTGTCACATGCTACAGCATGGAAGGACCTTGAGGACATGGCTGAATGAAATAAGCCAGTCACAAAAACACAAGAAGACCCTATGGTTCCAGCCACATCAGAATGGGTCGACATGATGAACACTACCACTAGGGCTAGCCCATTAAAACTCTCCAAGCATAATCCTTCATTCTCTCTCTTCCTCGGCTGTTGGTCAATGCAGCAGATCCAGAGAAGGATAGCGAGCCCCAGAACCACTAAATGGGAGAAGTCTGATTCTTGAGTCAGTATGTGCAAGGCTGCCTCCCAAATATCCGAGTACATTTTAACCAAATGGCAGGGGGGGGGGGGGCTTATGGTGGATTAATCCCCCTACTTCCTCCCCGGTGTCCCTGGAGTTCTCAAACATCTTGTGCACACTCAAACCTTGATCAGGGAAGGCTTCTGCAGGAAACCCAACTATAGAACTACAGCTGTAAGTGCAGTTTAATTTCCTTAAAGGAGTTTAGTCAAATTCGTAAGTGACATTTACATTATCCAAAGTGTTTGTTTTTAAAAATTTGCCTGTATTCTAGTAGATGATTTTAGTAAATGGAATATTAAGCAAAACACAAGTATTTGTGGTTGTTTGTAACCAGACAGCAAAATCCCTCAGACATTAAAGAGTAGATCAGCATCTGATAGTAAAACTCTTAATCCATTTTCTAGAAACAGCGCAAATGCTAGGGTTTCATGGAATCCTCTAGGGTGAATTAGCTATTCCGTTCTCCGTGCTCTCACAGCATTTGAGTCGTATTTCTGAAACAGTGTATACCATGCTGTATTGTAATTGATTTGTTTACATAATATGTGTCTCGAGGATTATAGTCAGAGTTCCTCAAAGACAAAGACTAAATCTCATTTGCCTTTTTCATCCCCATACCCTGATCCGACCAGCCATATCACTGACTACAGTATTTGGGTGTTGAAAAAACAAATGAATGAACAAATAAAAGGATATCTTTCTTTCTTTCTTTTTATTAAAAATTTTTTATTTTTTAATATAAACATATATTTTCTTTCTTTCTTTTTTTTTTAAAATATTTTATTTATTTATTTGACAGAGAGAGATCACAAGGAGGCAGAGAGGCAGGCAGAGAGAGGGAGGAAGCAGGCTCCCCACTGAGCAGAGAGCCCAATTCGGGGCTCGATCCCAGGACCCTGGGATCATGACCTGAGCCGAAGGCAGAGGCTCTAACCCACTGAGCCACCCAGGCTCCCCAAGGGGTATCTTTATTGTCCAGTAGATTGCTATGTGTCCTTAAGGATTGAGACTATTTTGTTTATCATTAAAAAACTCTAGCACTGTGCATAAGCCAGTTGGGGATTAATAGCTAAAAACTAAGTAAATGGATGAACGAAGGAGTGAATAAATAATGAGGGCAGCATATGGCCAACCACAGATTATTTCTGAGCGACTGCCAGACCCAGTTTTTCCGTCACTTTGTTGGTAGATTGTAGCTTGTTTTGATGTTTATGATGTTTTGTTAATCAAAGAACAATATACTTTTATGAACTTATATCACATTATTTGGGCTGCTAGTTTTAGCTTCTCAGCCTAATTTTAAATCTTGAACTTGTCATTCCTGTTGGATATTTTTACTAGCTTTGTATCACTTATGAATGGAGTCAACCTGTTCTCATGTTGCTGCAGTAGAGACTCTCTGGCAGTTCAGTCAATGGCACTCTTAGGCTATAGTCATTCCGCTATCAGGGCTGGGGGTTAGCAAACTATGGCCCCTGGGCCAAATCCAGCTTGCACCTTGTTTTTATAAATAAAGTTTTACTGGAACACAACCACACTTATCCATTTCATATTGTCTATGGCTGCTTTCACACAGCAATGGTGAAATTGAGTAGTTTGACAGAATCTATATGGTTGCGAAGTTTAAAATATTTACATCCTAGCTGTTTACTGTGAAAGTTTACTGATCTTTGGTCCTGGTGATTAAATCCATCAAGTGAAACCACATTTCACTATCTTATGGGTAACGTCTAAAGGGGGCCTTGTTATGTGCCCTGTTAAAATCAAGGTATATTTTGCGTTGCCTACAGTTTTCTTCTGTTGTCTCAGGAACATTTTTAAGGAAGGAAATGCAATTATGTAGTACCCATTCCTCCTGGTGAACCAACATAATTTCTAGTGGTTGCCACATTAGGAAATAAAATGTTCACTGAGCATACACCTAGTCAGTGTTTCGGGAATTCTGTCTCTATGGTAGTGAGTTTGGGGCTAACCATCCTTAGCTAGAAAAAGCTTGAAAAAAGTGGGGAGCAAATCTCTTTGCCTATCCTCTGGCCTAATTCTCTTTATACCATTCCTACAAATGAAACCTCTGAGATGTTAGATCAAGTTAACAACTGGCTTTATCTCTATAGATCGCATTTTCCTCATCTGCAAGATATTATTTTTCAGAGTTAATAGATGACCAAAGGAGAAAATTGATGGATATGAAAAACCCTACCATTGGCTTCATCTGTTGAGTACTTTTTACCAGGCATGGTGCTGAGGGTTTTATATACATTATCTCACTTAATTCTCGTACAACCCGGTGAATGCGGTCCCATTTTACAGACAAGTCAGAGTAATTAAAGAATACCATTCATTCATTCATTCATTCACTCATTCATTCATGTTATTCATTAAGCACCATAGAGTGCCAGTACTATTCTAGGCACTTTGAAGACATCTTTGGACAAAACCAACACACACTCTTGCCCTGGTGTAGGCGGGGGGTTGAGATGCACAATAAACAACACACTGAGCTTCATAATAAGTACATTCGGGATGACAGAAGATGGTAAGTCATGTGATAAAAGAAAGCCTGGACCAGGAGTCAGATGCGCTACCATTGCACCACGAGGTCACTGAAAGCCTGGAGCAGGAAAAGGGAGTTTGAAAGTGCTAGCGTGGTGGACGGGATGGAAGGGGGTGCGAATTAATAGGGTGATCGGGGTAGCCTCATTTAGAAGGTGACAGACAGCATGAACCAAGACTTGCAGGAAACAAGGACATTAGCTTTGTGCCTTTCTGGAAGAAGGGCATGCCCAAGGTCTCTAGGTTAGTTTACGGCACAACCAGGATTCCCGCTCAGCTCCATCAGACTCCAGAGCCCCAAATGGGGTCAGGGCATGTTGGTTCCCTCCTCAGGGGTCATGGAATGAGTGCTGTGTGCATGCCTGGCCTTTCTTTGGCTGTTGCCTACATTAATTTGGGGCTTTACCCTTCCCTAAAGCATTTGTCCTGGTCGATGTGGGTGTCACATCTCTGTCCCTCTCTGATCACATGCTCTGTCTTTGTCACTGGGCCTTTTAAGACCCAATGTCTCCAGAGTGCCACAGGGCCACTTTGCTGGCTTCCCCCCTTTTTTTATTCCTCACTGGGGCATTTTGACATTTCATCTTTACAACCTTTCTTTAGAATCTTTCATCTGTTTTAAGTCCTGTAACTATTTGGCCTCTAAAACTCCGTGCCCAAGTTTCTCTGTGTAGAGTGGACAGCCATACTTCTATTTTCATTGTAGTAGTCATTGTTCTTTGCTGAAGGAGCCAGAGTCACCCACTGCTACTTGCCACCACAAAACTCTTCTATGCCAAAAAAAAAAAAAGAAAAGAAAAAAGAAAAGAAAAAAAGAAAAGAAAAAAGAAAAGAAAAAAAGAAAAATCTATTTTCAAAAAAAAAAGTCTATTTTCAAGCCTTCAGAATTTGTACCTGCCAGTGCTGGTCCTTCTTTTCTTACATGATGAAGAACCTCTGAAAACAGAGTTACTTTGCTGAGGCTTCTGCTCCCGCATCACTAACTCATCTTTCTTCTTTAACACAGGCTAACCCCTCAGTCACAGGTCACCTCATGGCTTCCTTGACACTGAAAGGATGAAGCAGTGCCCAGTGCAGTGACTTGCCAGACCCTCTATTTTTAGCCAGATTCCCAACAAATGTCTGGAGAGTACAAGTCTCCCTTAATTACTATAACTTGTCTGCTTGCCATTTTTGAGCTCTGCAAAACAGACATTGAAAATAGAACCCACCTCATGAGGTTGTCGTGAAGATCAAATGCAGAAAGTGCATACAAAAATAGCGCAGAGCCTGGTGTGCGGCGACGATTCGGCATGTCAGCTCTTACTGCTGGGGGAGGCGCTCCGTCTGTAGTGGAGAGAGCAAGGGCGCTGGGCCACGCACAGGCCTGCCCTTCAGCCTCACTCACCAGCCTCGTGATTCTGAGCGCTGACCCTCCCTGGGCGTCAGTACCCCATGCTGTAAAGCCAAAAGGGGAATATCAGTTTCAGTATCCAAGGAGATAAAAGGTATTAGAAGGCATAAAATTATATGTATAAAAATGCTGACATGCTAAGTATTAAATGAGATTAAATGTATGACATGTGAACAGGGATAGCGTAAAATATTGGAACAATACTATCACTTTTAAATATTAAGATAAAATATATAAAATAAAAATCCTGTGATCGTAATAATATCAATTCGAGTATTAAATGAGATGTGTATAAATTACTATTAATCAGATCAATAGCGTATTAATGAGATTAATACGGATAAAGGGCCGAGTGTAGCGTCAGGCACTCAGTAGGCGTTTGAAAGTGGATCTCTGCCAATGGTGCTGTCGTTGTGCGTATCACTGGCATTTTCTTGCCATCCACATCCTCCTCAGTGGTAGACTGCATTGCTCTCAAGGTCGTCCTTCGCTGTAAAACTCTTCTTCTTGGCGGTACCAAATGAGTGTTTAATAGTAACAATTCTGCTCATACATCATTATCCCCTAGGCATTTATTTACTATTTTCAGATTGCCTTTTCTTCAACTTCCTCATGAGCTCTCATTTGAAAGTGGCTCTGAACACAAATTGGCAGTCAGATTGGGATTTTACAGACTTTATCCCCATCAGTATTTTCATATCAGAAGGCTAAATATGATGCTTGAGGAATTCCAGCATTCTCAAAGGGAATAATTTGCTCCAAAGAAATAGGTCACATGGAAGGAAAGGGGGGGTGAGCATATCAAGAAGATATATAGGATGGAGAGGAGAAGGGAGTTGGAGGAAATTGGAGGGGGAGATGAACCATGAGAGACTATGGACTCTGAGAAACAGTCTGAGGGTTCTGAAGGGGCAGGGGGTGGGAGGTGGGGTGAGCCTGGTGGTGGCTATTATGGAGGGCATGTGTTGCATGGAGCACTGGGTGTGGCACAGAAACAATGAATTCTGGAACACAGAAATTTTAAAAATAAATAAAAATTAAAAAAATAAATATATGCCACTTAAAGAAAAAAAAGAAGATATATAGGAAGACAAAAACATCTTATGTGGGATGGCAAGAACCCATCATATAGATTAGAGCAGGTTATTTGATTCAGAATTAAATGGGACAAAGTATTATGCACAGGTGACCAGGGACACTGTGAGAGCATCCCATCCACAAGCTGTGGATGCACCATATTTTAGTGCTTTTCACCAGATTATGCTTGGGGTCCCAGATGCCTGAATCTTTTCTTCTGTAGTATGGAGTGAGTGAGAGTATCCTGGAGTAGTTTGTGGAGATAATACTTACTCATCGTCATCCCTGGATCATGACCATGTGCTGAGTGTCTTCCACTGTCCCTCCAGGTCCACTCTGCTCCTTTCTTCTCCTGCTCAGTGCCCTCAATGGCAGCCCATCAGTAGGGCTCCTTGGCCTTGTGGCTTCTGGTTGGATTAGCCGATGGAAAGCCTTAAGAGGGAGTAAAAAGGGTGAAGGTGCCTCAGTATGACTGTGTCCCTTGACTGAAGTTCACGTGTTTTGTAGGGGCCACCTTTTCTCCACGATTCCCCCCACCACCACATTGGACCTGGAGCTATTGAAATGGAATTAGACCCTAAACTCTGTAAGAACAGACAAGACCTGCATCTACTTTGTTCACTGTTATACCTTAACAGCATTGCTGGCTCCAGAGAGACATTCAAATAATACATTTTGATTGAATGAATACATTGGATATCCCCCCACTTAACTGCATTCTTAGAAAAACCACCATCTAAACCTACCTTGTGCACTAGTTGCAAAAAGGAGCCATACTCTTTCTGAGCAGTGGTTCTTAGAAATAAAAGCTCTTAAAATTCCCATCCACAAGCTGTGAATGCATCATATTAGTACTTTCCACTGGATTGTGCTTGGGGTCCCAGATGTTTGAATCTTTTATTTTACAGCATTTCCTTTTCTGTGAGATTCCAATTAATTGAATTGGGAAAAGCTGTAAGCCTTGTGACAGACGAACTATCTCTTTGACAAAACCCACATGCTGTAAAGCCCAAGAGTACCGTCTCCTCTTTGCATAGGTCCATAATCAGTTTGACTGATTTTCTGTTTCAATGTGTTCGGCTGAGTAGCTAGAGATTTTGATATCATACTTATAAAGGCCAGAGTAGGTATTTGTGGGAAACCCTGTTCGGTGGCTTATCAAAGTAGTATCCCTGCACCATCAAGGGATAGGATGGGAATCTCAGGGATGCCTGCTTTACCATTCCAGGTTATCTTTTCCTGGAATTTGAAAATTCATTTTCACTGTCTGTTTTTCTCCTCAAAGCATCCGTGAGTGTTGTTTTCAGTAGCAACACTCAATTCTACGGTCCTCATAATAATACCTTCTCCCCACCCCCTTACCTTTCAAACACCAGAAATACTGCATGAGGTAACAGATACCCTTCCACCTCTAGCCTGTTCTGGTTCATCCCAGGAGAAGTCTTTGCATTTGAATTATGTTCCTACATCAGGGACAGTTGATGTTCCCTAGAGCTCTAATGAAGGGAATCTTTATTGCCTACCAACCAGCAAATGGCTCATCATCAAACTCTCATTTTCTCGGGACCACCCCTGTTTGTCAGTTGCCTTAGGTTTGCTTTCCTGGAAGTCAAGTCTGACCAGGGTTCATGTATATGTGATTTACTAAGCCTGTGAAGGAGTAAGAGGCAGCAGGATAGGGAAGGGGAGAAGACTGATCAAGGATTCAGTCCTAGGTAAACTCTAGGCTTGGTGCGATCTGAGGGGGCAAACATCAGACAAATCTTAATTGAGGGTCATTCTACAAAACACTTGACAGTACTCCTCAAAACTGTCAAGATCATCAAAAACAAAGAAAGTCTGAGGAACTGTTACAGCAAGTGGAGCTTAAGGAGACTTGAGGACCAAATATAATGTGGGATCCTGAATAGGATTCTGAAAGAGAAGGGAAATTAGGTAAAACTAAGAAAATGTGAATAAAAAGGATAGACATTAGCTAATAACTATGTATCAATATTGGTTCGGTTATGACAAGTGGACGGTGTTAACGATAGGCTAAACTTGGTGTAAGGTATACGGGAACCCCACCTATGGGAAGTATGGCATATTGTACTATCTTGTAGATTTTCTGTAAATCATAAATTGCTTTATTGGTTTTTTTAAAGCATGTTCTGTTAGCTACTATATAGGACATATCAGTTTTTGAGTGGTGTTTAATGATTCATTAGTTGCATATAACACCCAGTGCTCATCACAACACATTCCTTCCTCAATACTCATCAACCGGCTTCCCCATACCCCTTCCCCTTTCCCCTCTGAGACCTTCATTTTTTCCCCTGGAATCCATGATCTCTCATGGTTCATCTCCCTCTCTGATTTCTCCCCCTTCAGTGTTCCCTCCCTTTCTCTATGGTCTTCCACACTATTCCTCATGTTCCACACATGAGTGAAATCATATGGTAATTGTCTTTCTCTTCTTGACTTATTTCACTCAGCATAATCCCCTTCAGTTCCATCCATGTCGATGTAAATGGTGGATATTCATCCTTTCTGATGATTGAGTAATATTCCATTGCATATATGGACCATATATTCTTTATCCATTCATCTGCTGAAGGGCATCTTGGCTCCTTCCACAGTTTGGCTATTGTGGACATTGCTCTATGAACATCAGGGTGCATGTGTCCCTTCTTTTCACTACATCTGTATCTTTGGGGTAAATACCCAGTAGTGCAACTTCTGGGTCATAGGTTAGCTCTATTTTTAGCGTGTTGAGGATGCTGTTTTCTAGAGTGGCTGCACCAGCTTCCGTTCCCACCAACAGTGTAAGAGGGTGGGATTTACTCCTGGGATGCAAGGGTGGTTCAACATTTGCAAATCAATCAACATGATAGAGCACATTAATAAAATAAAAGATAAGAACCATATGATCCTCTCAATTGATGCAGAAGACGCATGTGACAAAATACAGCATCCTTTCCTGATTAAAATTCTTCAGAGTATAGAGATACAGGGAACATGCCTCAATATCATAAAAGCCATCAATGAAAAGTCCACAGCGCATATCATTATCAATGGAGAAAAGCTGGGAGCTTTCCCCTTTAGGTCAGGAACACGACAGGATGCCCACTCTCACGACTATTGTTTGGCATCATACTAGAAGTCCCAGTGTCAGCAATAAGACAATAAAAGCTATTTTAAGATAAAACGTTTATTATAAGAAAAAAAGACAGTGTTCCCTGGGAAAATGGGTGGAAGAGTGGGAGAAACAGGATGGAGCCATGAAGCAGCCACTCGAGGGTTAAATTTTAGCCTCAGCCTGATCCCTTGCGGCAGCTCTGGAGGCAAATCAGGCAGCACTGTCCTGCACAGAGTCCGTCATTGGACTTTGAGACTCCTGCAGCAGTCATGGACTGCAGCTGCCCAAGGCATCGTGAGCTCCCAGACACTTCTGACTCTCTCGGTTCCTTTAGGTGAAGTGGCTCCAGAAGTCCATGGAGGTTTTCTGAAGGGCATGGGATGAAAGGAACAAAGCAGATCAAAGCGGGGGGATGGACACGCCACATTAGCTAAGGGAATAGTACTCTTTCAGTGTCCACTGTGCAGGAGCCCAGCAAGAATAAGTAGCAGTCTAGTCCCAGTGCTAGCAGAGGGCATGACCAGGATTCATGCCTGCACTGTTGGGCCTGGGATGGCTCCCCAACACTACTCTGTACTGTTGAAGTCTTCAATGTCTTGAAGGCTTTGGTACTTTCACCAGGTCATGAAATCAAGAAATACATTTGATGATTTCCTGCACCCTTGAGGGGCAAAGAGATAGCAGTAGGCATCTGAACTATGTCCTGGAGACCTGAGTTGTTCCTGCACAGAAATCTCTGAATGTCTCACATATCTGGGGGGACAGGTGTTCTTAAATATTTATTAAACAAATGCACCTTTTTTAGCAAAAGATGTAGTGGATCTTAGCTAATGGTGTCTAACTGGCCACTGACTCTTTAAGCTGGGGAGGGACGGAGGACTGGTGGGACTTAACAATAATCATAGTCAGGAATTGCCTTTAGCAAAAGGGAGTACAGTTTGATAAGCTGTGGCCGTAAATGTCTATTTCTCACATTACCCCCAATACCAAAGGTTCACATCTGTCCCATTAAACAATTGCCAAGTGACAGCTCCAGGGACGTGGGGCTGCCAGAGGAATCACCGCTAATGCGGGTTTTATAATCTCCACTTATGTAATGTAATTGGCTTAAGACTGTGGCTAAAGGAAAAAAGCAAGATGGTGTTTAGTGTGGGGGAAAACTTGCCTTTAGAAGCAAACTGTAGGATAACAGAATGGAGATTACCATCCTAATTATCTGCTATTATGAACCTGGAGGACACTTATTGTAAAAAATGGCTCCTCACTCCACCAAGGTAACACATAAAAGTCAGTGCTATACTGTCAATGCTACTGACAGAGAAATCAGTGTTAATGGAATGTATTGTCTAGTTTCTCGTCTCTTTGGATCCTGCTGCTTCTGCTGCTTCTTTGTTGCTCTTACTCTGCCGAGAATTCTGAGCATGCTCATTGTTATTTTCGTGGGTCAGCCTCAGCAACGTGATGTCGCTGTAACAGTTAATCCTGCAATCTCAGGGGCACCTGGGTGGCTCAGTCAGTTAAGCGTCTGCCTTTGGCTCAGGTCATGATCTTGGGGTCCTGGGATCGAGCTCCACATCAGGCTCCCTGCTCGGCGGGAAGCCTGCTTCTCCTTCTCCCTTTACCTGCTGCTCCCCCTACTTGTGCTCTCTCTCTCTCTTTCTCTCTGACAAATAAATAAATAAAATATTTGAAAAAAAAAATCCTGCAATCTCAAAGGCTTGGAGGATTGAAGACTTAGTTCTCTCTTGTGACTTGCCTTCTCCTAACGTGCCAGTTGTGTCGTTTGGAACACACGGCCTCTTAGGGGAGAGAGGGATATTGAGGTATGCTGAGCCTTAATTGCCTCAACCTTAGAGCCATGTGGCACTTCAGAAATCTTTGGCCACGTCTAGTCACGTGGCGCCAACCTACCTGCAGAGGAAGGTAGGAAATGTAAGGAGCACGTGGCTCCTTGGCAAGCGTTCTTTCCTCGTCGCATTTTGATTTCTAACCTGTAATCTGTCGTGTGATTTTTGAAGACTTTTGTTTTTTAGAGCATTTTTAGGTTTGTAGTAAAATTGAGAGGAATGTACATGTGTCCCTTGCCCATGTACAGTGTCCTCTGCCCCCTGACATGCGTAGCTTTCCCCATTATCCATATCCCCCCACCAGAGTGATACAGTTGTTACAATTCGTGGGCCTGTACTGACATATCATAATTACCCAAGGTCCATAGTTTACATTGCGGTTTTTCTCTTGGTGTCATAAACCATATTCTGTGGGTTTGGACAATCGTGTAATGACATATACATCATGATGGCATCATACCCAGGATTTTCACGACTTTGAAGTTGTTCTATGCTCAGCCTATTCATCCCTCTCCCACATCAACTCTTGGCAACCACTAATCTTTACTGTCTCCATGGTTTTGCCTTTTCCAGAATGCCAGAGAGTTGGAATCCTACAGTATGCGGCCTTTTCAAATTGGCTTCTTCCACTTAATAATATACATTTAAGGTTCTTTATATCTTTTTAAGAGTCTATTGTGTTTTGAAGACAATGAGGAAGTCTGAGATAGAGGCTGATATAATAAGACCAACTCATAGTTTGTATGGCTATTTAAATTTAAGTGTAAATTAAATTAAAAGCTCAGTTTTTTTCATTACACTAGCCACATTTTTAATGTTTAGTAGCACATATGGCTAGTGACCATTTTATCGGACAGCCCAGAATAGAGTATTTCCATCATTGTAGACTTTCCTAGATATTCAAACATGTTCCAGAACATCCTGTTCTATTCTAGAACAAGTGACTGATTACTGCGAGTCTAACAGGCTTCTAAGGGTTCACTCAAGCCTCTGACTTAGGCCTCTGCTGGTGAAAATTAGCCTGATGAGCTGCAATGATTTTGAAGCCATGTTAGGCAGCGGTCTATTCTTATTTTAGCTATATTGCAGGCATCCGCATTAGATTGAGCTTAAACAGTAGACTTCATGGCTGAGAAAGCTTGTACACCATCAGAGTCATGTAAAGAGGCATGAGGCAAAGATGCCTAGTTCAAATCTTTGTCTTTCCATTTATGTGCTTCGAGATCTAAGATAAGTGAACTGATCCTCAGAGCCACAGATTTATCAACCCCTGAGAAGAAACACTCACCTCATAATGTTGTGAAGGTGACAGGAGTCAGCATGCAGGTAGGATCCCATGGATCTGCCGCTTTGAAGTAAGGGGTTAAGAAACGACAGATACACTCGTCTTTGT
This sequence comes from Mustela nigripes, assembly GCF_022355385.1. Classification (NCBI taxonomy): domain Eukaryota; kingdom Metazoa; phylum Chordata; class Mammalia; order Carnivora; family Mustelidae; genus Mustela; species Mustela nigripes. The sequence continues at coordinate 54,167,577 of NC_081573.1, forward strand.
CATTGTAACCGTGTAAGCTTCATCAGTAATTTAGAAGAAGACTAACCGGAGAAGACATGAAAATAGAGAAGGATCTTAAAGAGGTTGAAATTATGGGCTTAGTTTACAAAAGGAAAACTAGAAGGGATAAACATAACATCTCACTTTGGAGTCCACGAATGGGAATAGATAAGAATAAAATTGGAGATTACATGGTCTGATGGCACCATGTCGAAGGATAGTAATTTCATTTTTGTTCAACCCTATAACAGGGCGATATTCAGAAATGTGCATGTCCTTCCCCTGTTTGTCCTGGCAGACTATGTATGTGTGAAGCTTTAGGTCTTGCTGTTTTAGTGGAGGTCAAGATGAACTAGAGTAATTTGCTTCTTTCAGTAAATATTTATTGAGCATCTCCTGGGGTCTAGGTACTCATGCTACAGAGATGGACCATTGATCTCTCCGAGCTCATAGTCTAGGGAAGGAGAAAGATACTAAGCAGCCATCCAAAATAAATATAAAATTAAAACTACAATAGGTGTCAGGAAGCAGCAGTCCATGGTGTTCAAAACACTCTACTGAGAAAACCTCCCTTCTATCCAGGGAGACCAGGGTACGTTTCCCTGGGATTGAAGATTGAGCTTATACCCAGCAGGAATAAAGGTGAGTTGGGAGAAAGAGAAAAGTGTCCCAGGGGAGAGGATCATGCTTGTAAAGAGTGGGATGGGAGGGAACGAGGAACACTCAGTGCAGAGAGGACGCCTCTTGCTGATGGAGGATACATATTGGGACGTAGGGTTGAAGGGGAAACAGGGGCCAGATCATGGAGGGTCATGTAGACTGTGTAGGATTTACATCTTTATTCTAGAAGCAGTAGGAAGCCCTGGAAGGGTTTTGGATCAGGAAGTAGCCTGGCCATGTTTGCCTTTGGGAACATTACTCCGGCTATAGTGTCGAGAGTGGATCAGAAGTGGAAGAAAAGTAGATTTCAACATTTGACTTTGAATAGTTATTCTCCCACTACCAGTAAATGAAAGACCCTGCTTCACTCTGCCCCAAAAGCCCAGAACATGATCATATATATTGTTTTATTTTGCATTTTTTTTACTGGAGAAATCAAGTCATTTTTGTTTATTTGGACATTTGCATTTCTTTTGTAATTTGGCTTTTTGTGACTTGGAATTTTAAAAAATTGCCTGAGGAGTTTTTATTAAAGATTTATAAGTGCTCTCAATGTATCGAGGCTTTGTCAATTTGTTTACTTTTGAAACTCAGTGAAATAAAATTAATATATACACAAATACATGCATTCATATGCTTTGTGTGGGCTCTAAAACATTTTCCCTGTATTTCATTGCTTTTAAAAATTAAAAAGAACTTTAATTTTTGTGGAGACAAATGTGTTTTTCCTTTTTAAAGGAAAAATATATTTTTCCCCTCTTCACTTTTTAAAAACTTAAAAATGTGTCCTATGTATACGTTTAACTCTTTATTCCATCTGGGACTTATTCAATGGACTAGAACCCCCAGAAAAATATTTAAAATTATTTTGGATGTTACATACTTTTACTTAATTTCTGATTTGGGGAGAAATATTTTACCACTAAATAAAATGACGATTGATTTAACTTTGTTTCTCTGTCCTGTTAAGTCAATTTTCTTTTACTCCTAACGTGCTAAATATTTTTTTGTTGTTGTTTTCAATTATGACTAGGTTACATTTTGTGGATTTATTTTTCAATTTATCTTTAAAATGTACCTATTGATATGATGTATTATATTACAGATTTCCTATTGTTAAACTATCCTTGCTTCAAAAGAGTAAACTATGTTTGGTTGTAACAAATTTTTCTTCCCTTGACTTATGGAAGCTCTCATGTCATAAGTACTCATTAACTGTCTCCTACATGCCCAGCACTCCTTTAGAGGGTAAGGGCCCAGCAGTAGGCAAAAAAGGACTCCGTCCCCATGAGGTTTCCAGTCTGGGAGACAATAAACTTATATGCACATAAATATGAAGAAAAGCACAAGTGTTTGTAAATAGCAAAGGGGAGGCTCAGTTATGACTCAGCAGATAAGGCATCACCAAGAAAATGACCTGAGTGATGAGAAGCAGAGAATCCTCTGGAAACAGTGCCAGCTTCCTCATCCCTCCGGAGATTCTAGGCACTCACAGGCACGTCCCTGACTTAATTTCCATGTCATTCCTTCGCTTTTGACTGTCCCTGAGGAGGACCTAGGTTCTGTTACTGAGTGTCCAGATTCCCAGTGAGCCTCCGTAGAGAGCTCTCCGCATGCTGTGTTTCTCAACCTCCCATGGGGTCTTTCGTGTGGCTCCTGGCCTGGCTCTGCAAAAACCCAAGCTTTGCCCATTTCTTAAAGAACATAATTTCTAGAACCATGTTCTTCTTTTTCCCTATGCCTCTTGTCTCTTCAAGTTTGTTCATTTTATCCCTCATTCATTTCAGCATTCTCTTATTCACCTGCCCCACATATTGTTTCCTTAGTGGCCTCTTTGGTCCGACTGTGGTGCTGCTGTAATCCCGTGAGCTCTTCCTTGGAGAGTGAGGGCTGCTTTGTCAACAGACTGACTTCAGAGCCCACGCGGGGTTGCTTTTCTGTCTCCGATCAGATCTCAGGGCTGTTTCATGGCACAAGCTCATGTTTCACGCTTAGCAGGCAGGTAACTCTTCAGTGCAGGCCCATTGGAGGGAGGGGACTTTCTTACCTAATCTGGTTGCTCAGACACTGTAATTTCTTCTTTGTACAATGTGTACAGGAGAGACCATGTTGCTAGGAACAAGGTTTTTCCTGTAGGTATCCAAGCATCTCAGAATTAAAACTAATTCTTGCCAAAGCATGTCAATGTTATTGTCTCACAGTGAATGGACATAAAAAGGAGCCATTGACGTAGACAGAAGAAAGGACCTCAGATGACCCCAGTTATGATCTCAGAAGGATGCTTCTGGGTTTTGCCTTCTGTTTCTTTCCACTGTAGAAAAAAGGGCACAAAGTGAAACTTAATGGACTAAGTGGTTGATGTGTTTCCTACTTTCTTTGGGAGCATTTATGCTACTCTGAATTAAAGGTTAGGACTTAAGGTGAGTATTCCAAGAATGTGCTTTTCCATTAATCCCCATCGTTAATGCAGTTAGAAAGAATTCCCCTTGGATTTTTGTCATGGGGTTTTTTTTGTTTGTTTGTTTTTGCTTTTGTTTGTTTGTTTGCTTCCTGCAAGGACCATCTGCAGTCTGTTGTTCATACTTTCAAGCAATTTTAATAAAAATTTGGAAAGAGGTAAGCATAGTAGGCACAAGTGTTCCATCACTGTGTTCCCCCAGAAGTGTCCCTAAAAACGTTTTCTGATAGTTATGAAGAATAAATATACTATCTTTATGAGAATGTATTTCTGGTTTATGGAGCTCTTCAGACAAGAGCTGGGTCATCACTTGGCTGTGATGCTGAAGTGGGTGATTCCAAACGTTTTGAGTCAGAAAAATAAGTAGATTCTACCTTAGGGACTCAATCTGATGGATATTTCCTAGCCATCTGGGCTCAATGGGAAGGGTGTCCTGATCCGTTCACAAGGTATGTCCTAGGCACGGAGAGTAGTGAGGACGAGGCACACACACCATGCATATGTCATTCCAAGAAAAGAAATGGAGCTAGAAAGTCTGTAACGCACTTCGAACACTAAAAATTTTAAGAGGAATAGCTTCTGTATCCCTATCAGATTAATTTTAGGGGAACACGATGAACAATATTAGGGCAGTGCTTCTGGAAGGATCCAGAACACTGGAGTTAAATGTCATAAGCGTTTCAAAGTGGACTATTTTAGAGATGATGAGGTTATAAATTTGCAATGGTATTATTTCCAGAAAGTCAGCCACTTGGAGGGCCGGTGGTTTTCTTGATTCTATTGCTTTGTCATTGAATTACTAGTGTATGTTGGCTAATTAACATATGTATTTGTGATAATTTACTGGGCATTGACTTCATACCATGCTCTGTCATAGATCTTCTAGATAGAGATGGATCAAAGGATGAACAATTCTTAACTTTATGGCTTCCTGAGAAGTTGGGTTACCAGAGGGTTGGCATTGAAACCCTTGGGCTATATGCAGATTTGGGGGATTTAACTTCTAACAGAGCCATTGGTTTTAACCCTGGATTTTTGTTGGAACACGGTCAGAACGGGCTGGTGGAGGAAGAGAGGCTGCGGCAGGATTTAAGTAGCCTTACTTTTCACAACTGTTAAAGCATAGATGTGGCAACACAGAATTCACAACACTTCCAATTCCTATCAGTAGATAAGGAGTTGGTGTTTTCTTCTCACATTACGGAAGAGCGGTCTGCCATGAGGTATAGCACGCTGCTTACAAATGCGGGCTTTGGCATGTGAAGCTGGCTCAGCCAGTTACTTGAGCAAGTCACTTGACCTATTTGACCTCAGTTTCCTTATTTGTCAATGGAGATAACAACAGAACTTACCCAGGTAGAGTTGATGATTAAGTAAGATAACGCATGGGCAGCGTTTAGCACCTATGAAGCAGAACTGTAGTAATCACCTAGCATGGAGTGTATGTGTGTGTGTGTGTGTGTGTGTGTGTGTGTGTGTGTTAGTTAGATCCTAAGAACTTGAAGTTCCATGCAGAAGCCCATTTCATCCTGTAGCCGCTTTAAAATTTTAGTAATCTGAGTTTGATGACAGGAAAGAGTAAAGGTGGTAACTACAATCTTATGACCTTCTCCTGTCCAAATGCCATACTCAAACTTACTCTAAACCTCCTGTTTCTTCAAGTGTGCTGCTCACTTCCGAGTCTTAATAGTGCCCTCTGCTGCCCACAGCGTGGCAGCTTAATGGGAGCTCCTGGGGCAGGCGGGTGGGATACGAGTCTGAGCCCCCAGCGCTTCCACATCTCCCTCTCATCCTCAGACGCGTTTTCCTCCTAGTTCATAGCTCCATTTTCTGGGCTGCGTTTCCAGCTAAGCTCTGAGTCATCAATTTTAACCTTTAATTCAAGTTTGTGCCTGGACCTGAACCAAACCATAGATAGATACCCATAAAGGTTGTGCAGATGAGAATATACGGTTCTCTTGCTTTTGATCCACAGCAGGCCAAGATTGGTTCCAGGGTGGCAGAAGCCAAGTCTATTTTCTTGTGTTACAACGCAGGACTCAAGTTATGCCCAGAGCTGGCTGAGTGATTATCTAAATCGGAGCCGTGTGCAATGTGCCTCACCATGTTTATCGACTGAGTTCACAGCCAAGTGCAGTCGGAGCTTCCATGAGATGGTCTCGAAATCTGCTCCCTTTGTCTTTTTGTGGTGGTGTGGGGATGTGTAGAGGTTAGAAGGAAGCAGGAGTATGGGCTTCTGATAAATTTGGGCTCCGTTTGACTGCCACCCATTTAGACCTTTTGGTGTAATTACAACTGCTCTCATGGGAATGAGTTGTGAAGACATTGATGAGGAAATGATTGGTACATGGAAAACCCTTGTATTCACGCATAGCAGAGTGCAGGCTACCTACAGGGAGATGGAGGAAATGTGAGGCGGTGAATTGCCTTTCGCAGTGGGCTGTGTTCTTTGAGTAACGAGACAAGAGGTTGAGAAGGATTTGCCCTGCACCAGCCACACTGTGTGCTCCCATTCTAGCCATGTCAGCTAGGGGCATGGCACAGCATGGGTCCTCTGGGTGAAAGCTCTAATTAACTTCCACCACATCAGACCTGGAGATATTGGCACTCCTGAATCATATATCCCAAACACCAGACCTAACCACCCAAGTGAAAGACAAATCTGCAACACTGTGTGTAATTTTCACACCTACAGTGTTCCATTTGCTTCCGCATGGCTGTACCATATGCTAGAGCACAGCGTTATGAACACACCTTTGGAATCAGACTGACCTGGGTTTGGATTCCAGACCCGCCACTTACTAGCTCTGTAACTGGATAAGTTGCCTCTTGATTTTCTTATCCCCACTGCAGGAATATTTATCCCCATCCATCAGAGTTACAGTGAGAAGAAACATTGTAGTGTGTGCAGACACTTTGCACGATTAATGCTAGCTGCTCTTTCAATGATGGTGTCGTGGTGGAAGGAAGCTGGCCCATTCCTTTCAGAAGGAACCACTCGATGAGCCCAAGGAAGTGACAGAACTGAATTACTGCCCTCACTTGCTGCCCCTCAAACAGCTTGTTCATCTGTACATTTCTTTTTGGTTTTTAGGGGTTTCCAGGTCTCATGCCATTAGGCGAGTATCAGATCTGTAGTTCCCAGACATGGAGATCTTTTAAATCTATAAAATACCTACATGGTAAAATAGTTTTAAGGTCTAAATATACTATTATGTGTAGGCACATTTGTATAACTCTAGGGAACTTAGATAGGATTATCAACTTCTTCTCAGGCCAAGTAAGGACATTCAAAGATACATGCACACTACCAGCTCCTCTCACCATCATTTCATAGGGGAAAGGAAAATTATATACAGTGTTGGAGAGTTTTCATTTCTCTTGAATATGGATGGTTAGCTCCAGCGTTTGAGACATGTGGTTCTGTGACTCCAGATCCCCTCTTCTGATATGGTAGAAGTTACAGTTTTCACCCAAACAACATGGGCTGTAGTCACTGGGGCATTTACTCCTAACTGATATTGGTTGCAGTGTTTATGGAGAGTGTGGCTAGAGCATCCAAAAGGCCACCTTCTAGATTGAATAAATTTAGCGTGATGGCAAAACTGAAAACATCATTCATTTGTTGAGAATGGGTGAATATTTGATCTTTAACCAGCTCTTAGGGAATTGTTGGGATAGAGGGCAGCAGGCCCTCACCTTTCAGTACAACTCGGGGCTCCCCCGTGACCTCCTCAAACGGGGCGGAACAGGGGAATAAAGAGAGGCCACCAGCTGCTCTTCCGAAGATCACCTCCGGCAGACGTGCTTTCAAAAATGGCTCAAGGGTAGAGGAGCAGTAGGGGCGGGATGGAGGTGTGTGGACTCGAGCCAAGCAATTGAAGGTGATTTGGAGAGATTACCAAGGTTTATGTGTCCTTTGCTGTGGTGAATAAGCAAGTGGTGTACTGTCCCCAGAGACCGGCACCAATTAGTCATTTCATTCCCTGAGGATACCCTAGACTTGCCAAAGTCTGGTCTTAGGTAGAAAGGACACATGAGCCTCTGAAAAGAGTTTATCTTCATGCCTTTATTGGGGAGGGAAGGGAACTGAGGAGGTCAGCTGTCATTCCTTGTTTAACAGAATAAGAGACAGAGGTCCCCTTGCCCCCCAAAAGGTGTGTGTATATTAGTAGGAGAGCAGTTGGCTAGAAGAGATGGGGGGACAATCTGCAAGCTTTATGAAGGGCTGGGTCTCCAGTGACTTTAGAGCATGCTAATCCTTTTGCATGGAGACCTAGAAGAAATAAAACTAGGCCCCTGAGCCACTCTCTGTTTGTGTGACTTTCAAAAATCGTGGCAGGCTTTGGAATAAGACACAGTTTGAATCCTGGTTGTACCTCTTCCAAGCTATGTGGGCTGGGACAGCTGACATAGCCTCCCTGATCCATCTCCATCTTCTTTGTCACGGCCCTCTTCCGCACCATAGCCAACAGCCACATGTAGGAATTGAGCCCTTGAAATCTGGCTGGTGCGACCCAAGATATGCTACAGGTATGAAGTCCCCACTGGATGACAAACACTCAGTATTAAAAAATAATAATGATAAGGCAAACATTTCATTAAGGATTTTTACATTGATTACATGCTGACATGTTGAAATGATAATAGTTGGGTTACATTGGGTCAGATAAAATTTATTGTTAGACTTAATTTCACCTGCTTCTTTCTACCTTTTTTTTTTTTTAAAGATTTATTTATTTATTTATTTGACAGACAGAGATCACAAGTAGGCAGAGAGGCAGGCAGAGAGAGAGGAGGAAGCAGGCTCTCTGCTGAGCAGAGAGCCCGATGCGGGACTTGATCCCAGGACCCTGAGATCATGACCTGAGCCGAAGGCAGTGGCTTAACCCACTGAGCCACCCAGGTGCCCCTCTTTCTGCCTTTCTTAAAAATTTGGCCACTAGAACATTTATTGCCCTCTATGGTTTGCATATAAGATTCAAGGTCCCTGTTGTTCTGTTTGACAGCTTTATTCCCCAGAATCAGGAACAGCAGAAGACGGTGGGGAGAGACAGTAACTGCAAGGAGAATCTTACCATGTGTCAATGTTACACCCTGACCCTAAACCTCTCTGAAGCCCAGTATAGCTGATACTGTGTTTGTTTTACCATTTTTCAGCTGAGGGTCCCAGAGAAGTAATGATTTGCTCAGAGACCAACAGTTAACAAGTGCCAGGTGGTAATTTGAACCCAGATATTTGGATTCAGTAGCCCAGGGTCTTACTGTTAATTACTGCATTTCCCGCAGCCAGGGATGCTCAATAAGATCTACCTTGCAATCATTTCAAGGATTAAATGTAATGGTGTGGGTAAGCCCTTGGTTTAGGGCCCAATACTTACTAAGAGCTCCGGAAACGATAGCTGCTATTAATGTTAAAATGGTAAGAAAAAGGAGGAGGCGGGGTGGGGGGAGAGAAGGGGGTCATGTAGCCATCGTCACCACCACCATCAGGTGCCAGGTACTATCTTGGGCACTTTAAGTACATTATGAAATTTAATGCTCACAGCAAGCCTGGCCAATGTTCACCCACACTTTCAGTCTCTCATTTTTGCTGCTGTGAGTGTAGCAAAGTCTGCCGGACACCCAAGAGCTCACTTTCACTTTATGGACCTTGCCTGTGGCCTGTTGGGTGGACAGGAAGCTCAAGTTGGCAAAGAAAGGTACTGGCGGGTCTGGTAGGGAATGAGCACACTGTAGAGAGGAGAGGGTTTTGGTTTTATAGGAGGAATGGAGGCTCTATTTTTAGCATCTGATTCACCAGTGGAAATTTGGAGCACCGTCCCCAGCACTCAGAAACGGGGCATACTAAGGAAGGTATGACCAGTTATTGAAGACATCAGTGAGGGCAGGGAAGGACACAGAAATAGGATGGAGACTCACTAACAAGGCTCCTAATTCTAAACCAGTCAAATGCCAATAGGAATGGAAGACTGATATTTTTCCTTAAGAAATTCTAGAAACTATTTTGCACAACTGGCCTTACCCCAAAAAGAAGAGGAAACACTGTGTACTTTAATTGCACTAAATAAAGACCAAGCTTAAGTGGGCTGTGAGGCACTTGCATTAACACAAAAACCTTGGAATAAGAGAGATGTGAAGGTAGCCTGCATTTACCAGGGGTTTGGAAACTTCCAGTTACAGGATTTATACCCAACCCTGTCCCTGTTCAAGGGATACAGGGTCCAGAGCTGGTAGGCAAGCCATTCCTGCCCCTCTCCCCTGCTTATTGTCAGCTCGCGAAGGACCAGGACAACCTCCTCCTATCCTCCAGAGACCATAAGCAGGTGGCAAGGGTGAGCATTCCCTCCGTCATATTTCATGCCAGGCCCGGTCCTCGCGGGATGTTTACTACGTGGTACCTCCTTAAATCCTCACTCTTAAACCTCTAAAGTATTTATTTGTATCCCTTATTTTATAGGTGAGATGGAATTATCCTGCCAGGCCATTTAATTATAAGTTGGCAGAGCCAGAATTCTAAACTAGGTCGATCTGACTCTGAGTCTTGCTGATTCTACCACACCATGTGGCCTTTCCTTTCAATCCCATGGTCACGACCAGAGATTGCTCTACCTACGCTAATCGCATGAAAAGGGTCTTGCTGCCATGACCTCTCAGAGCACAGGACTGACTCAGTTCAACCCACATCCCTGAGAAGTCAGAGAGGAAGGTGGGGAGTAGGGTCTGCTCTTTGGATAAAGGCAACTTGTACTTGTTTGGAAGATAGTAATAATAATAAGAAGTAAAAAGAAAGAAAAGAAAGAGAAAAAAGGAAAAAAAGAAAAAAGATTCTCAAAAAGACTCACAAGTGATTCTTTATATTCTACAAAATGAAATTAAGTAGTTGTCGATAAATTCATGCTATATATGTATATATATATGACTTCATGTGTATACACACACACACATACATATATGTGTACACAGTTGGATAAATAAGTGGTTTTTTAAATCTTTTCAGTGTGTTTGTTATTTTTTATAAACTATAACTGTCCCTTTATAGCCTCTGAAAAATCCATGTAATTGCCCCCTGCCTTTTAAAAAATAAAATAATTGACATGATGATTTAAATTATTCAAGTAATGGGGTGCCTAGGTGACTCAGTTGACTAAGATTCCGACTCTTGATTTCAGCTCATGATTTCAGGCCATGGGATTGAACCCCATGTTGGGCTCTGCACTCAGCCAGAGTCTGCTTAAGGTTCTCCCTCTCTCCCTCTCCCTCTGCTCCTCCCCCGGAGCACATGTGCATGTACTCTCTCTCTCTCTCTCTAATAAATAATTTTTTAAAACCTTCAAAAAAACTGTTCAAGTAACAAGAGAACACATTCCAATCATCAGAAATTAAGACAATTCCCCAATTGTGGACCTCTCCATTCACTGTCCTCTGCTGCTTCCAAGCCATTTCCCCCTTCCATAGGTGACCACTGTCATCAGCCCAGGGTAAATTTTTGTACCTTTTTTTTTTTTTTTTAGATTTTTAATTAATTTATTTGACAGAGAGAGAGATGACAAGCAGGCAGAGAGGCAGGCAGAGAGAGAGGAGGAAGCAGGCTCCCTGCTGAGCAGAGAGCCCGATGCGGGGCTCGATCCCAAGACCCAAGATCATGACCTGAGCTGAAGGCAGCGGCTTAACCCACTGAGCCACCCAGGCGCCCCTGTAGCTTTTTTTTTTTCTTTCTTTCTTGTATTAAGAATGGAGCCCTATACTATGTCTACCATGTATCATTCTGCAACTTGTGCGTTCCGTTCTTCTTGGTGGCTATGAACTACCTCAGGGTAGGAAGGTACCAAAATGCATTCAGGCACCTTCTTCTGACAGACATTTAGGGGTTTCTTGAGTTTCACAGTTATGAAGGCAATTGTTTATTCTTTCATTCCAGGGAATGCTTGCTGTTTTACAGTCAACATATGGCTAAGTAAATATTTAAGATTTTATGTTGACATTTTGCTGTCAAGTTCAGAACTTTTATTACGCCATTCACCTCTTGCATTATATAATGTGTATTCTCACTTTCCGAGTTTTCATTTACAAGGCCACAACTATAAATGTTGATTGTCTTTTCTAGACCATACATCTTTAGTTTCCGTAGCTAAGCGCCAGTAAACGATAGCGATGACCCTGCCTCGGATAATCAAGTGATGGTTTAGGGATGCATAAAGAGGGGAAAATAGAGAAGGGGCATATTAGAGATTGGAGAAATCTAACCCTCCCCACTCCCTCCCTGTGAACCCATACCCAACTGAAAACAGACATGAAGAAGCAAGTGATTATCAGGTGAAACCTCAGATGTGTTAATGAGCAAGGCCAGTGCCAAACCCTTCAAACTGAGGGTCTTTGATGAACTGTGCTGGAGAACATGGCTGTTGAACATGGACCATGTTCAACATTGGTTGGACCAATTGTGTTGGTTCAACATGGCTGTTGAACATGGACCATGTTCAACATTGGTTGGACCAATTGTGTTGGTTCAACATGGCTGTTGAACATAGACTATGTTCAACATTGGTTGGACCAATGGTGTGACCCACCATTGGTTGGCATAGGAGGTATGCTGCCTGCTTCTCTACCTTCACTAAATGGCTTAGAGGATGTTGTACCTTCCCTAGTTTCCACAGAAAAATGACCCTCCCATAAGAATGAATGAGAGAGGTAGTGTAAACGGAGGGCAAGAAGAACTCCAGTCCCTCTCTCTCCCTCTGGAAGCATGCAAGGAGGGGACATGATCTGCCCCTCTGGGCATCTTCCTTAAAATAACAGATTTTCCCCCAAAAATATTGATATTAATTTTTGTTTACTATCATAAATAAAAATTTATGGGGTTGAATAGTGGCTTCCAAAGAGTTAGAACCATATCCTAATAGTCATCCCCTGTGAATGTTCTCTTATTTGGAAAAAAAAAAGTCTTTGCAAATAGAGTTAAATCCTGGATTAGCAAGGTGGGTCTTGAATCCAATGACAAGTGCTTTTATAAGGAGATAGACGACACAAACGAGAAGGCCATAGGAGGCTGTGGGCAGAGGTGGGAGAGAAGCTGCCCCAAGCTAAGGGACCTCTGGAGCCCCAGAGGCTGGAAGAGGGGAGCCAGGAGTCCCTCCTGGAGCCTTTAGAGGGAGCACGGCCTTGCTGACACCTTGATTTCTGGCTTCTGGCCTCCAGAACTGTGAGAGAATGAATTTCTGTTGTTTTAGGCCATCCGGTTTGTGGTTATTTGTGACAGCAGCTCTAGGAAAGGAATACATTTACCATAAGAATGCAGTAAGGAAGTAGTAGTCTGGTCCAAGGTAGAGTATCTAGTTAAGTCTGGTTGCCTTTGCTCTACACTTAGCTGTTTCCTATCACTCTTGAGAGCCGTAGTTGTTTCTCATGACCCATTTATCATTTTCTTTCACTGAAGAGCACTTTACTGGGGTTTATTCATGGCCCCGTCCTGCTGACGGCTTGCTGCAGCCCGTGCCGTGCTGGGAGGCAAGCTGGGCTCTCGCAAACAGGACTTAGCTCAGCCCTCCGCTGCTCACCAGCTTTTCCAGGCAGGTCTGACTTTCCTGCATCCTTGTGTTGGTTGCCTGTCAGTCTAACTTCCAGCTCAAGCTCTTCCTTTTGGCTAAAGCAGAGTGGGGGGCTAGCAAAGGCTCTCTCTGTTTGCTGATGGCCTGAGTCCTCCCACACAAGCTCCTCTAGTTAGGGGGAATTTACTCTGGAAACTCTTATCACTGTGTATCAACTCATTCAGTTCTGAGTTCATCCGCCTTGGCCCCTCTGTCATTGTACCAAATAGTTTTACTGAGAGCAACCGTCTTCAGCATCTTTACCTTCTTTGGTCCTTAGTTACCAATCAGTACTTTAAAAAAAGGATTCAAGTCCTTTATCTTCTTGGTGGGAAATATATCGGACGACAAATTGAACAAAACAGAATGGTTGAGAATAGTTGTTCTTCCAATGTTCAGCTCATCAAACCTGTAGAGGCCATTAGCAGCCCTAACCCCACTGGGGGAGATGACAGGCAGGCAGAGAGTCCTTCAAGGTGGGTCTTCCTTCAGTGAGCATTGTCAGGTGGCTGGCAGTGCCGGCTTCCTGGAGGTACCACTAGTGGGGGCACATGTGCTCAGTTCAGGGCTCTGCTGATGCTGTCTTGAAACTGCTACTGATCTCTGAATAAGGGGGTCACACATTTTCATTTTGCACTGGGAGCTGTAAATTATGTAGGTAGTCCTGGTGGCTATCACAGGTCTGGGACAGCTGAAGTCCCTCCTATGGCAAACTACCTCCTCCATTATCCAGCACACCTCTGGCCTACTGTTGGCTTTATATTTCGCTCTATGCTGTGACCGGAAAGACTTCAATAAGCAACACTCTAAGTTTAGCATAGAGTATCAAGAAGTGGTTCTCAGGGGTGCCTGGGTGGCTCAGTTGGTTAAGCAGCTAACTTCAGCTCAGGTCATGATCTCTAAGTCCTGGGATCAAGCCCTGCATCTGACTCTGTGCTCGGTGGGGAGCCTGCTTCTCCCTGCACACCCCCCACACTTGCCTATCCTCGAGCGCTCTCTCTCTTTCTCTGTCTCTTGTGCTCTCAAGTAAGTAAATAAATAAAATCCTAAAAAAGAAAGAAAGAAAGAAATGGTTCTCAACTGGGGTGATTTTGTATCCTGCCACCCTGTCCAGAGATATTTGGCAACATCTGGAGACATTTTCAGTTGTCACAACTGAGGGGTTGAGGCCAGAGTTGCTGCTAAACATGTTATAATGTTCAGAACAATCCCCACAATAAAGAATTATCTGGCCCCAAATGTGAACAGTGCCCCTGGGCTAGAGGTCCAGCCACTTAAAGACAACCCTTTCACCAGCAGCCTCAGAAACATCCAGGAACTTCTCGGAAATGCAGAACCTCAGGCTACATCCAGACCTATGTGAGTCATAATTGGACTTTTGACAATATACCCTAGTGACTCATACCCACGCTGAAGTTTGAGAAGCACTGGGCCAGAGCAAAACTTATCTGGTTTATGGGTGTCTACAAAGATTCTGATTGCAGTGCTGCCCTTTGGAGTGGAAGTTCCCAAGTTTGGATCAAATAGGGAAAGTATGACTAAGGGAAGAAAACCTGAAAACTAGCTTAGTACAGAACAACACATCTAAAAGGCACGGCAGGAGAAGAAGTAGGGGAGATTCCCCAGGCGGGTTGGGGGGCAGGAGGGACTATAATGTGAGCAGTGGGATGGGACCAGTTGTTCCTCAGATCACGAAGGCCGAGGGAGAGCTAGAATCCCCATTGCATGTAGCTGGTGGTGTGGTGTGACGTGAGTAGGGATGCTTCTAAAGGAATTGTGACGGTGAGCACATCTATTTGAGACCATTAGAGACCACTCTGTGTCAAGTTTGTGTAAACTGGACTCTGGATGTGGATGCTACTTGAGTTTGCCTGTATTAGTTTGCTTGGCTGCCATAACAAGTACCAAGACTGAAATTTATCTTCTCATCTTTCGATAGGCTAGAAGTTCGAGATCAAGATGTCAGTGGGGTTGGGGCACCTGGGTGGCTCAGTCGTTAAGCTCCTGCCTTCGGCTCAGGTCATGATCCTATGGTTTTGGGATCGAGCCCCACAGCGGGCTCCCTGCCTAGCGGGAAGCCTGCTTCTCCCTTTCACACTCCTCCTGCTTGTGTTCCCTCTCTCACTGTGTCTTTCTCTGTCAAATAAATATAATATCTTTAAAAAAAAAAAAAAAAACAGATGTCAGTGGGGTTGGATTCTTCTGAGGCCTCTCTCCTGGCTTGGAGATGGCAATCTTCTCCCCGAGTCTTCACATGGTTTTCCCTTGTCATTTGTCTGTGTCCTAATGCCCTTTTCTTATAAGGATACCAGTTATATTGGATTAGGGTTCATCCATTGGACCTTGTTTTAACTTAATTACCTCTTTAAAGACCCCATCTCCAAATATAGTCATATTCTGAAGTACTGGGAGTTAGGACTTCAGTATATGAATTTGGGCTAGGGGACACAATTTTATTTTTCTAGAGGGCTAAAATAGTATTACTGATCTGTCCTAACACCACACTGGGAACAGAACCACCCCAGTACCTGAGCTGATCATACTCAGGCAGGCAATACATCTTAAGAAGTTTTCAGATCTGAATCCATGGCCACTAACTCAGTGGGCTTAGCTGTGGCCAATGTTATCATGGATCTTCTGAGACACAGCATTTCTTGTCTCTGTGTTGATGCCCTTCAGGCGATAAGCTTCTGTCTTTAACCTGTATCAGTTAGCTATTGCCGTGAAACAAACAACCCACTGATCCTTGCTCCCAGCTACCCTTCAACATCAAGGTCTCCCAATCATCTCCACTGGGCTCCCTTAGCCACCAATTTTGGGTCTTTTCCTCTATGCCCCCTCTCCCCACTGAGGTTCACTAGCTCTTGGGGGAACGAAGCAACCAACTGAATACTAAACCTATGGGCTCTGAACTCTTAAAAAACAAAGCAACTTATGAGCTAAGACTCTGTTCTTTCCTCCAGAAGGCATTTCCTTCCCTCTTTTAGTATACCACACCACATCGAGGACCCCTAGGTTAAACCAGGGCAATTATTAGTGAATGGTTAGAGCATGGCTGCCTCAAGGTTCTGGTAGACAGGTCAAAGGGGTATGAATGCAAATGCATTTTTAAAGCACAGTGCAGCTATTATTGGGTATAATGGAAAGTCATTAAGCATATTAGCTGCTGATTTTATAATCAAGTGCTAACATTTTCTGGATGCTAACCTAAGTAACAGGAGATATTGGCCATTTGCAAAACATGTTTAAACAAAAAGGATTCTGAGACAAGAAGTGCCTCTCATCTTAATTTTTTTTTTTTGCATCATAAAAACCTCTCGAACAATGCTTTTGCAAAGCATAATGGATGTGGAGCAGCTATAGAAAACATCTCACTTCCTTTGTTTGGAAACAACGTTTTATAGTTGGAAAGAAAAATTCTGTCCAGCTGATTTTATTCCAAGGAGAGGGTGAATCTGAGAGCAGTCTTTACTGTCTGAGGAGCATCTATCTGTGTCCGTGAAGTTCTGGTAAAACTTTAGAGGGAGTGGTTTGAAATTGTGTTTGTTTTTTGTCCATGCTGCTCCTTCAAGGTCTCTGGGTGGCTACTGAGGCTACCGGGGAAGGTGTCCTATGGAGGCTGACCTCTACTCCTTGATTACCAAGAAGCATATTCGGATGTGAGTGAAGGGAGAACCTCTTCTCTTTCCCTGAGCCATTTAGCACCAGCCCAGACTTATTTTTTGAGATGGCTACGTAATATTAGTGATCAGTTCAGACGTCACACTGGGGGTAGAACCGTCTCAGTACCTGAGCTTATTAGACTCAGGCAGGCCGTACATCCTACATTTCGAAGTTGTCAGATGTGAATCCGTGGCCAGTGAACTCAGTGGGCTTAGCAGTGGTCAATATGGTCACGGATCCTCTGAAACACAGCATTTCTTGTCTCTCTGTGTTGATGCCCTTCAGAGGATAAGCCCCTGTCTTGATCCTGTATCACTTAGCTATTGCCGTGAAACAAAGCATCTCAAAATTCAGTGGCTTAAACAACAACCATATCCTACTTCTTATGAATAACTGGTAACTGGTTTAGTCTGCTGATTCGGGTCAGGTGTAGCTGATCTGGTTTTGGCTCACTATTCTGTGCTAAGTTAACAGTTTTGCTTGAGGCCAGTGAGTCTGGATTATCTTTGTTGGGATCAGTTTATTTTCCCAAACATCTCTCTCATCTCTTCTATAGGTAAACCCGGGCACGTTCTCATGATGTTGGCATGGGTTTAAGAGGGAAGGGAATTGCTCAAGTGTTTTATCAGGCCTCTGGCTCCACTGGCCAGAGCAAGTCACAAGAGAATGAGAGGCTCTGATAAAGACTTAGATCTTTAGGAGGCATGGAAAATTAGGGTCTGTGCTGTCAATATAGGCACGACCTCCATGTCTACAGACTGTCCACTGACCATATTCAGTTACCCTAACTGAGGTCCAACTGGCCTGAGTCAAAGTAATTGACATTGCTCTGCTTCCCTCCCTTTCCTGCATCAATGAGATCCTACCCTTTGTGTATTGACATGAATAGGGTCATGAAGCTACCAGAACCTTAGGGGAATAGGCCCAAACTGCATCCGCCATGCCTGGAACATGGCGGGGACTCAAATAGTGCATAATACGATGAAAAGACACAACTTCTGCATTCCCAAGGTACAACTGAGTGAAACTCAATTTCATCATTGCCACAAGTCACCTACCAGAAAGACCCTTGCTCCTCCCTGAGTGTGGATATTGGCCTCAGTCACCCCTGAGTTCTTTGGCCTGCCTTGCTTGACAACCAGCTGTGAGAAAACAGGATTGTTAACCAACAAGCAGCTGAGCAGTAGACATGACTCAAGCCAAGGAGCCCTTTGGTTATCTTCATCAAGGTGAGAGAGTGTTTGGCTTCTTGATCCACAAATTCAATTTATTCATTCTCTCAGGGACTATTAGATCTGGAAAGCCCTGGTAGGTATTTTTTCCACTTGCTCAATGTCTATTTATCCCTCAAAATTTCGCCTGTTCTCTTTTCTATTAAATCTTCAATTAGCCAAATCCCTTGTGTGTGTCCCATTGTACTTGTGGAATAGACTTTTTATTCTTCTTTCATTCATCTCTTCACCAAATATGTATTGAATGCTGTCTAGGTGCCAGACACATCATAGGCACTGAGTTACATTTGGAAGGGAGCATTCCATAATGAATAAGTAATGAAATAAAAAGATGCTAATAATAAAAATAAGATTGGTTAAGATGGGTAAGCCATCTTTGGCTAAGACAATGATGGGGTGTGTGTGTGTGTGTGTATGTGTCTTTGAGATCTGTGTTAGATAGTTGGTCAGAGAAGCCCTTTCTATAAGTTGCATTTGAACAGAGTGAACTACATGAAGGAATGGCTAATGGACATTTAGGGGAGGGATTCCTAGGGAGAAGGGACATAATATGGAGCAGGCTTGGCCTTTTTGAAGAATAGCAAGAAAGCCAGTGGGGTTTGATTGAGCAGAGAGAGAGCGGTAGGGCATGAGATCAGAGAGATAGGAGGACTACAAATTTTGTCAGGCCTTGTAGGCTAGGAAAACAATTTCTGATTTTCTTCTAAGTGGGATAATAAGTGTGTTAGACAGAATAATGGCCCCCAAAGATAAACATATCCTAGTCTCCAGAACCTGTGAGTATGTTACTTTACATGGCAAAAGAGACTTCGTAGATGTGATTAAGCTAAGAATTTTGAGATAGGGAGATTATCCTGGATTACCAGGGTGGGCAGAGTATAATCACAAAGGTCCTTATAAGAGGAAAGTAAAAGGGTCAGAGTCAGAGAAGGACAACAGAAACGGTGGCTGAGGTGATGCAGGGCCTTGAGTCAAACAATGAGGGGACCTCTAGAAGCTAGAGAGGGCAAGGAACAGAGTCTTCCTGGGAGCCTTCAGAAAGGAACCAGCTCTGATTACACCTTGTGTTTAACCTATAAGACACTTCAAAACCCTGACCTCCAGAACTGTAAGTCGGTTCATTTGTGTTGCTTTAAGCCACTAAGTCTGTGGTTATTTTTTACGGCAGGAAGTCACTAGAGGGTTTTGATGAGAACTATATGGCTTCCCACTTACATTAAAAAAAAATCACTGGCTGGTTATACGGAGACTGGAATGAGGAAGGCCAAGTAGAAGAGTTTGCAAGAGTCCAGAGAAGAGATAATGGTGGCAGTGGTGGAGAGAAGTGATAGCACCTCCATGTGTTTTGAAAATGGACAGCACAGGACTCCGTTTGTAAGAGATTGGTTGAAGGAGCTGAGGGAGCTAGAGAATCATGGATGACCCCCAGACTCTTGACTTATGTCCCTGAAAAAATGGAAGTGGTATATATTGACAATGGTCGGAGGAAAATGAGTTTTGGAGGTTTGATGTCTATATGTGGGGTGGGGGGAGAGTGGATCAAGAATTCCATTTGGACATATTATCTTGGAAATGTCTATAAACCATCAAAGTGTAGGTGTCAAATAGACAGTTATGTTTTTATGAATTTGGAGCTCAGGGGAGCCTTCTGGGCTAGAGGTCTAAATGTGAGAGTTGTCAGTGAAAAGATGTTTAAAGCCATGGGAATGGATGAGATTGCCTAGGAAAAAGTGAAGATTGGGAGAGCATCATTGGGGAGGGAAAGTGGCAGCATTCCACATAGAACTTCCTAATGTTTGCAATATTCCCTTTTGTCTGGAACTCAGGCTAGGAAAGAGAGCACTGCCAGAGCATTGGGGTTGGGAATGAACAACTAGGGAGGTTTCCTAGTTACCCATTGCCCTCCACAGTGTGGAACACAACCAGACCCAAATGGATATTCCCTAGCATTTATTCATAATGGAAAGACACAATGCTTTCTTAAATCGATAGGCAAAACCACATACTTAAACAAAGGCGGCAATCATATCAACATGTGTACTGTGTGATAGCCTTTGGATGAGTATACCCATGAAAGTGCTTTAATATGGGTTCATCAGATAAATAATGATTGTAAGGAAAGGGTAAATACTTGGGGGAAGCAGAAAGAAGTGTACTATGTGGAGGGCAAGATGGCTTCCCAGATTGATTCATTTGCTCATGTTGACTATTTTTATGCTATAAATCTCAGTTGAAGAGTCTTGCTGTATCCAAAACGAGGGCCCAGAAACCCCAAACAAGAATACAATGGCTCACCAGGGAAAGCATTAACTAACCTAAATGCTGCTTTCCTTCCCCGAAGAAATCTCCTCCATCTGTGCTGGAGTCGTTATCTCTGCCTTCCTTGGAAAGGAGGAAATTTGCACTATCAAAACCAGGATTTGTGTGTCCAACCTGACTTCAGAGATATTAAATGATAAACTTTCCAAATGAAGAACAGAATGAACTCAAAGTTCCACTCCAGTTACTGGGTATAGGAAAATGGAGTCACATGGAAAACTTTCTGGAGGAAGGAGATCGTTTCTCGGTACTTGGCCCAAAGACATGCTCCAACAAGAGCTCTACTTCAAAGGCGTGGTCCAATATTAGGTCCTCTAGGAAACTCATGATAATTGCTATCCATTCTGCTATACTCTTGCCATATGGAGAGTGTCCCCTTTAGCTGTTGTCACCGTAATGCCTTATAGCAAGCATCCCCAAACCCAGTGGCGAATGACATTAAGTATTTATTTCTTGGCCATATATCCGTGAGGCATCTGGGGTTGGTGTTGGCTCAGGTGATTCTGCTCCACATAGTTTCATTCTTGGGCCCAGGACAAAGGGGTATCATCTCTCTGGGAGAAGGTCTTCTCATGATAGAGGCTGGAAGCTCTTAGAGAAATGAGCAGAATGACACAATGTCTCTTAAGGCCTGGGTCCAAAAGTGTTACACTATGGTTTCCAACTGCATTTCGTTGGCCAAAGTGAGTCATAAGACCAAGTTCAGTGTCAGTGGGTCAGAGAAATCTATTCCTCACATGAAGGCTCCCACTATTTATTACCCATAAATAATGAGTATTTATTAAGTGATAAGCTAATCTGCATAAGAAGGGATACCAGAATTTCTGGTTTCTTGGATCAGAAACCTGAAACCCAATGAGACTGGTGCAATGTCTGTGTGATAGTTCTCAGCTGAACTTAGAGAAAGCATTTTGTACTGACTACCAAAATTGTCATTCACTAAGCTATTTTTTGCATCTCTATGCCTATGGTCACCTAGTTATTTCTATAAGGGACCAGAGTGACTCTCCTACTATCTATGAAATGCCTGGATGGCACTGACCACGTGGGGTTGATCAGAATGACCCTCAAATCATTTGGATGATGGCTTATGATTAGATCACATGGCACAACTTTGAATATTTTGTCTTTGCAAAATGAGAGGGTTAAAACCCTTGTTCCTGGGAGGTCAAACCATAACCACATTATGGAATGAAACTATGCAAACATAGAAAACATAATTCATTGTTCAAAGATCAATTCATATTTTCCCAGCTGTCTTGATGAACTGCGAGTCCAGCATGGTGTCAAAGCCAGTCTGGTTGGCTGACTTGCCCAGAATAATAAGGGCATATGTTACCTCACAGCCTCACAGTGAAGACTGAAGACCCTTTGTGCCTTTGAAAGTTACTCAAAGTCCTGTCTTTGATACTGGCCCCCTCTTTTCTTCTTCACCCTTAAGAAAAGTCAAGGTCAGTGTTGCCCACTTTTCTTTAACGTCATGTGTTGGCTGTGCTACTCTTTCTTGGGAAAGGACCTGTCCCACCTTATTTTTCCTGCCATCTGCATGGACTTGGAATCTAAAGACAGGCCAAAAGGGAAGAAGGAATTGACTAGCAGTCACATGACTTTGATGAGTTCCAGAACGCAGGGTCTCAGCCGTGTCTTTCCACACAGAATTCCTCCTGAGCCCTGAGGACAAGCCTTCAAGAATGGGCCTGGCCTCTTGAGAAGAGGCATTTTAATTGTTCATTTCTATTCATTGAATGTGTTCAGCAAAGCCCATTTCCTTTTTCTCCTGAGCACACGGATATTTCCCAGGCTTCCCTGTAGCTCGATGGGGTCACCTGACTGAGTTCTAGGCAGTGGAGTGTGGGCTGCTGTGATCTGCATAACATCAGGCCTGCTGGATACAAACCTCTCGTGCACTTCCTGTGCTCACTTCCTTTTTACCAGCTGGATGTCCTCACTCTGGGCAGCAGGTTAAAGATGCAGAGCTGCCCTCCAACCAGAACACCTACTGTGACCTGCTATATGAGCAAAAAATAAACTTCCATTTTGTTAAGCCGTTGCTATTTTGGGGCTTGTTAGATGATTAGTGTCAGGCTCATTAATATTTTTAGTCTTCTAATAAGTCTTCTAATAAGTTATAATAGAATAACTTCCCCATGCCTCCAAGGCCTTGCTTGGACATGAGGGACCATTTGAGGACCCGAGCATGTCCTTCCCATCTCTAAGGCCGAATGAGTAGCCCCATTACCGAGCCTTACATTTTGTCAACGATGAGGCTGATGACAGCTAACATTTAATGAGGACTTACTATGTGCCAGGAATTTTATATACTTTATCCCATTTTAACCTCAACAATCTAGTGACATTTATCCTGTTCGTTTCACTTTTGAGGAAATCAGGACTCAGAGCAGATAAGTCATGTGTCAAGAGTACACTTAAACCTGGGGAAGAACTAGGGAAGTCAGAAATAGAGCCCAGCTTAGGGGACTCCAGAGCTCATGTGCCATCCTAATAGCTGTGTGGAGTTCCCAACTGGGCAGATCATTGTCCCTGCTGGCAGATCTTTTTCCAGGCAGCCGTAGGCTCCCATTATCTGAGGGCCATCTCTGGAAACCAGTGGCCATTTTCACTCCCGAGTGACAAAGCTCTCTATGCACAGCTCAGCCTGGGCCCATCCTTGACTTTCTTGAGAGTCAAACAGAAAGACACTCCTCGTGCTTCCTGCTGCAGTGCTGTTCCTTTTCAGATCACCTCTGTTTGAAGACAGGCCTCCATGAGCCAGCCTTTTCATTAAAAAAAACCACAGCCTGCCCTTTTGCTCACCCACACTGGGAGGCCACGGCCACAGGAGAATCTCTCCTATTCTCCCTAATGATGGAGGGACTGATTACCAATTGCACTGCTTTCCAGATTGCTGGAGCCCGCACAGCAGGAGGAAGGCCATCAAGGCTACCACATCAAAGCATGGACTTTCTGGAACAATGATGAATGGGCTTGAAGAAGCCTGCATGTACTCTCGCAGCATAACAAGGTGCTGGCTCGCAGACTCCCGCCAAGAGGGGTATAGATACTCCCCTGCTGGAATCAGGCCTCCTTTTTCTTCCTCAGGCAGGGATCTGAGCTCCTGTCACTGTCACTCAACTTTGTTGTCAATTTCCAGGAAATAGTCAAAGGTAGCTAAGGGCAGCAGTGAGGCCCTAGGAGGCAAGAGGGTGAGAGGGTGGGGTGGTGGTGAACACAGAGCAGGGCTCCCGGCCAGCTGAGCCTGGACTTGCCAGCACTCGCCAGGGTGGCCATGGTCTGAGCCTGGAGCTGATCCTATACTTATAATTGAGGGGGTGTAAGGAGTAGTGGTCAGGAGTCCATCAGCCTTGCCCAGAGTGTTTGCTCCATCACTTCCTACTTCCTACTTGCTGGGCCATAAATTAAAGTTTTCATCTCTGCAAGACTCAGCTTTCAGATCTTGGAGATAATTCCACCCTGGACGGTGAGGACCAATGTCTATAGACAGAGAGTGCTTGGCAAAGTATCAGCCTTTGTGATGTCCATCCAGGCGTAAAGCACCCTACAGAGGTAACTACTAAGCATAGTTTGGTCGATGATACTATTCGAGAAAATATTAGGGCCCTGGGGCCCTGGAATAACACGATGGAGAAGTTCAGGGGTGTTCGTGTGGTCCTCCTACTTTGGGGCTAGGATTCAGATGGAGAGGCAAGAGTGACTCTGGGAGCTGTCACCCTTATTTGTCTGTGCTTGGGAGGCTGGAGCTGAAGGGTGAAGGAGTGGGAGACTGCTGTGTGTTTCCCACCTGAAGGATTAACTGTCCCTTTCAACCACAGTGGCCTGCATCCGTGTACTTCCCCTGCTGGGGTGGCATCTTTCTGAGATGGGAAAGGCTGGAGAGTGTATCGCTGTAGAAGGAAGAGAGGCAGCGAGGAGGGGGAGGCTGACGACAGAGCAAGTGGGGAGATCACCGCGCTGGTGAAGCTGTAGATCCTGAGAAGGCGGAGGGGGCTGGAGTCTGCAGTGGAATCTGAGGTACTGACCTTTGTTATGAGGAGGGGCTCCTCTTCCATCTTATAAAGCTCTGGCCCAGGTGATCTCATCTCATGACAATAATGTATGTAAAACAATTCTAAAGTGCAGAGAGAAAGTCCCATTTTTTTCAATGTACTCAAACAAATAAGAGGGCTTTAGTCCGTCTTTCCACAGAAGCAGACCCTAAGACTAGGATTTTAGAGCAAGAATTTGGGGTGTGTGTGGAAATGATCCTAGGGATTCCAGTGGTGGGGGGGAGGGAAGAGATGCAGGTGTGGTAAAGAGAAAAATAGGCAACAGGTTTCCATGTCCTAATCCCTGAAGCCTGTGGATGGTAAGTTCTGTGGCAGAGTCATTGAGGATATGATTGCTGAAGATCTCGAGGTGAGCCCATGATCCTGGGTCATCTGGGTGGGTCGTAAATGCAATCACATGGGTCTTTATAAGGAGGCAGAGGGCGGTTTGATGCGAACAGAGAAGGCAGTGTGACCACAAGTCAAGGAATCTTAGCAGGCAGCAGAAGCTGGAAGGAGTCTCTCCTAGAGCTTCCGGGAGGACCGTGGCCCAGCTAACACCTTCTTCTTGGACTTCCAGGCTTCAGAACAGTGAGAGAATTAATTTCTGTTGTTTTAACCTCCCAAGTTTATGCTAATTTGTTACAGCGGACAGGAAGCTCACTCAACGGGGAAGGGAGGACATTACTCAGGGTGTGTGTCAATAACCTGGTTTTCTCGGGGGGCAGCTGGGGCCTCATCCCGCTGGAGCTCTCTTGGAGCTATGAGGCCACACCTCTCAGTGGCCCCACCTCAGGGCATGGAAACCGGAGTATCTGGTTGTGAAGTCTTCAGTCAGTATTTGCTGGCTACTCTTGGGGACATCAACTCCCTGGAACCCCCGTCAGCTCAGGAACGAGCTCTCTACCAGAGAACACCACCGGATAGAGGAGCTGTTGTGTTCGCTCTAGTAAACATTTTCCAGTAGCTTTGCAATGGTGAGGGCTGAGGATAGCAATTGGTCTTGGAGGTCACAATGGACCCTACTTATGTACATAATCCAAGTCAGCTGTGATTAAACTCTGCTTTTCTTTCCTAGCATCTGAAACTCTCACGTAGCCAGCAGTCTCTCACTCTCTTAGCTCAGGACTTCCTCACTCAAGTGTACCTGTTCTGTTATCTTGGATACCTCTAAGTGCTGTCTGGGTTGGGAAAGGGGAAAGTTGGTTAATTCCTACAGGTCAATCCTTTTGGTGCAATCACAATTAGAGTAGGAGGCAAAAATAAATGGACTTGGACATAGGATTGAGGAAATAAATTTCCTTTCTGCCATCCTAATTATGGGAGAGAACAACATCTGGGCTTTCTGGTGACACACTCCCTCCCCTGCTATTGCTCCTCTGGAGAATGTTTCTCTGGGTTCCAGGTGTGTTTGGGTGATGAACTGAAGACATCCAGGAATATTAATTACCTTTATAGGGTGCCTTACAGGTTACAACTCAGTTTTAGAATACGCGTTTCAGTTACTTCTTCTTTTTTTTTTTTTTTGATTTAAGAATTTATTTATTTATTTGACAGCGAGAGATCACAGGTAGACAGAGAAGCAGGCAGAGAGAGAGAGGGAAGCAGGCTCCCTGCTGAGCAGAGAGCCCGATGCGGGACTCGATCCCAGGACCCTGAGATCATGACCTGAGCCGAAGGCAGCGGCTTAACCCACTGAGCCACCCAGGCGCCCCTCAGTTACTTTATGATGAGAGATAATGATGATATTATAATCACATTAGCCATTTTAAACCATCAGCTATTATTAGTTATTAATCATTATCAACAAAATCCATTTTATAGCAGAGGAAACTGAAGCTTGTGGTCTTGCTACTTAGGTGTGTTCTGTAGACCAATAGCAACAACATCACCTTGTTAGGAGCTTGTTAGGAATGCAGACTCTCAGCATGGCTGCCCTGGCTCCTCCCTCCTCCCACCACACCCCCAGTCCCAAGACCCACCGAAACTACACTTTGACCCAGTTCCCAGGTGGCTCACTTTGAGAAGTGCTGATTTGGGACATCTGGGTGGTCTGGTTGGTTAAGCATCTGACTCTTGATTTCGGCTCAAGTCATAATCTCAGAGTCATGGGATCGAGTCCCCCACGGGGCTCCACACATCAAGGGGAGTCTGCTTGAGACGCTCTCTCCCTTTCCCGCTGCCCCTCCCCTTGCTCACCCTCAAATAAATAA
Source organism: Mustela nigripes (assembly GCF_022355385.1). Classification (NCBI taxonomy): domain Eukaryota; kingdom Metazoa; phylum Chordata; class Mammalia; order Carnivora; family Mustelidae; genus Mustela; species Mustela nigripes. The sequence continues at coordinate 54,193,752 of NC_081573.1, forward strand.
ATAAATCTTAAAATAACTTTTTAAAAAAGCTAACTTTTTCATCCTAACTGAGGCTTGGCCCTCTCTGTGACTCTGTCAATCTGGGGTCTTCTCTGCAGGTTCAAGATGAGGGAATGAGGTGACCAGAAGTAGATACCTCTATCTGCAAGAGGCCTCTTCTGGGGGATGCCCTAGAATGGTCCAGCAGGCAAGCCTCTCTGACCTTCCCACTCTTTTTTTTCTCCAAGTTGGTAGAAGAGGACTTTTTTACTGTTCGCCTCCAATCGCCAGCCCTCTGTAATTGTGTATTAAAAGGTGGGAAATCGGGGCGCCTGGGTGGCTCAGTGGGTTAAGCCTCTGCCTTCGGTTCAGGTCATGATCTCAGGGTCCTGGGATCGAGCCCCGCATCGGGCTCTCTGCTCAGTAGGGAGCCTGCTTCCCTCCTCTCTCTGCCTGCCTCTCTGCCTGCTTGTGATTTCTCTCTGTCAAATAGATAAATAAATTCTTTAAAAAAAGAAAAGGTGGGAAATTGCCACGTGGTATTGTGGGGTAAGGAAGGATAAAGCCACCTTCTAATTTTTTGCTGGTGGGGGAGAAGAACGTAGAGTCATATTTCAGTAAGCTGCTTCCTCTGGCAAACGCCCCTTGCCCTTTTTCCCTCTGTCCTGAGTCTCTGAGGGGAAGGGGACTAGGCTTTGCTCAGATTTGGAACCCCCTTGCTCCCCGTCTTGGCCCCCTGTCTGGTAGTGCCTGTCAGACATTCTGCTCCCTCAGCCTTCCCAGGCTCCAAATAATCCCCTGTGTTTTTCCCATAAGCTCTTTTGAATTCTCTTGCTCATGTAACATCGAGGAGAAGAGCTGTGTTGTTATGCCAGAGCCAGCTTCTCCCATGAGTCTTTGTCACACAAATAAAATAGATGTTTGCCTTTGTTCCTTGTGCTCTACTTTTTTACACTCCCCAGCACAGGCTTTTAACAGGGTTTATTAGAAATGGAAAAGAAAGCCGGTAACGGCAGCAAAGGGCTCCTGTGCTTGCTTCTGATTCTAGCGCCTGCTTTCCCTCGTGCCTCTGTTTTCCATAATGAATGTCCCAGGGAGATGGGAAGATCAATGGGCACTGATAAGTGCACACCATTATTGCATTTAGCTCTTGGGAGCTTGCAAGGGGTGCCCCCCCCGCCCCTGGGATCCTGTGCTGGGACAAGAAAAAGCACTTCTTTGCTGCCCTTCCACGTCCTCCACCCCATCCAGAGGGAGGCTGCTTTGGTTATAGGGCCGAGCAGTTCCAGTAAGCAAGCACTTGGAGTCCTCCTACTTGGGTCACTGGTTCTGGCTCTGCCACCTACATGCTATGAAACCATGGCCACGCGACTTAGCTGTCTGGGCTATGGTCTCCTTCTGTGTGGAGTGAACCTATAAGCTTGTGCTTCCCAGTTTGTAACTGTGCACAACCACGCGTGTGAAGATCTTCTTCCTTGGATAAAGCAAGAAATGTCTCACTCCCCTCATCGACTGCATGGTGCTCACCATGATTGCTTTCCCGTGGGGCCTCAAGGAACAGGGCTACCCTGATTTGATGGGGTAATAGGCTGACATACGCGCACTTGCTAAACTGTGAAGCACTGTGCCCATTTGTCAATGCCGTTATCCTTGGGTCTGCCGGGGCAGTAGCAGGGCTGTCGTGGGGTGTTAAGGGGGGAAAGGTGAAGGAAGCTGTGAAGGTTTTTCGGTGGGTCTGGTGAGAAGCTATTGATGAGGGAATCCAAGTTGGGGAAAAAGTGGATGCTGTGGCAGGGGAAGACTGAGGGAAGTGGGAAGAAAATCGGGCAGACAGTGTGTTGGAGATAATGATTGTCTTAGTCCGTTTGGGCTGCCGTAATGAAACACCACAGACTGAGCGGCTTGGAAACCCCACAAATGTATTCCTTGCAGCTCTAGAAGTCTGAGATCAGGGTCGCAGCATGGTTGGGTGAGGGCTGTCTTTCAGCTGCACACTGCTTGCTGTATCCTCACATGCTACAAGGGGCAAGAGCGCCCTGGAGAGTCTCTTTCACGAGGGTACCAGTCCTACTTGTGAGGCTCCACCCCACAATGACCATGACCTGACCACCTCCCACCTCCTAATATGATAGGCAGAGAGATTCAACCTGTGCCCTTTGGACAGGTCATAAATATTCTAATGATAGCAGTGAGTATAAAATGCCTGGCGTTCTTCTTAGGGTTTCCATTTGGATTTCACCCCTGCCCCCTCCTCTCTGAACCTCAGAGTCTGCCCTATTTCAATCATCAGTAAGATCACCACTTTCCTTGATAAGCACATTCCACATTTACTCGTATAGCCTAAGATTGCCGCAAATGTTCTTTGGTCTGTTTGTGTCAGTTGTGTTTGACTTCAGACCAGCTGAGCTTACGGTCAGCCAAAGCAGCCACATCTTTTCTCTCCTAAGCAGATGACAAGGTGGCTTTCACTGATTCTCCATTATAAATATATAGTTTTAAGAGAAGAGTTTTGCTCTAGTAAATAATGGCATTTTTAATAATTTAAAAGGTTGCAGCTTAGGCAGACGTGATGGGTAAAGGTCCATCCAGCCAGGTAGACCAATCATTGTAGGGGGTCCGGGGACTTAAAATGGGAATGGCGGAGTGGTGACCAGAGGTAGAGGGGAAAGGAAAAGGTCAGATGGTAAGTGTGGGAGCCAGCCTCCTTGATGTCCTCCAGGAAACCTGGGTGCCTGGTATTTACACCCTTATGTAATCTCGTGCCGTGATGACTCCGAGGGCCACTCAAGTAGGTGGTCGTTGGAGTTTGTGACCTTCAGAGACCAGGTCATAAAAGGCATTGCAGTTTCTACCCTGACCTCTTGGATCTCTCATTCTGGAGAAGACCGTCACCATGACATGAGGAAGCTCAAGCAGCCCTGTGGAGTGTTCCCTGTGTGTAAGACCTGGGCCCCCTGCCAACAGTCAGCACTAATTTCCCAGCTGCAGGCAAGAACCACTTTGAAAGAAGATTCTCCAATCCCAGTCAAGCCTTCAAAGGATGAAAGTCCTGATCCATCTCTGACCCCTAGTAGAGATCCGAAAGTCCGAGTTGCCCAGCTAAGCTGCTCTTGAATTCCTATGAGTGATAATAAATGTTTGCTGTTGTTTGACGCCACTGAGTTTTGGGGCAGCAACAGGTAAATGGTACAGGGGGTAAAAGCTTGATGCCAGAGAGAGTGGAAGGTCAAAGCTAGAGAAGGCAGTTTTTGTTTTGAATCTGGGAAATAAAACTTTTTGCAAAAAATAAAGACTGATTTTTTTTTTTTTAAAGCAAAACTTTGTAGTTTATGAGAACTGCATTGCAGGGAGGAGGGGAGAGTACTCACCACTCAGAGACCCGGGACTGTCACAGCCCAGATCCTTAGTACATCAAGTTATAAGCTTAAAAATCCACATATACCACCGACGACCCCTGGGGGCCCTGCCTTGAGGCTTTCAGGGGAGAAGGGTTCTTGTGACATTTGTGGGGGAAGATGAGGCCTCATGATGCTTAGCAGAGAGAATGGTGGTCCTTGCCATAAGTTAGTGAACATCAGAAAGGCTTTTTGAACAGCATATAGATAACGTTTCTTTTAAAGAAGTCACTATATTTGTCCAGTGAAACATGCAGTTGGCTAAATGGGTGCTAGCACTTTTCCAAGAGAGTAAAGTTTTGAAGATCTATAAAGGGGTCATGGAGTGGGTTGAGTGGAGTAAAACACTCTGGTTTTCTTGTGAGTTGAGATTTTTCAGTTTTGGAATATGTGCTGTGACGTTCAGTTGACTGCGGATTGTCAACAGCGTGAGGACAGAAATAAAAGGCAGACCATAAGGATCAGGAGCTGGGCAGAGCTCTGGTGGTCAGGGCCAGGGCCAGGGCTGGGGACCAAGTGAGAACATGACAGTTGTTACAAACACGGCTGCTCAGATATTTTTAGAGGGACTACTAAGTCTCTGTAACTGGGATGAGCAATTCCCTCCTCCATCTGGAATTCTTAGAACTTATCTTTCAAAGTTCTGGGAATAATAGGGCTCTGTTTGTGTTTCCCTACCACTGGGGAATATAGAGAAATCCATTGACTGGGCCAGGTTGAGGCCACAGATGTCAGGCAGTGAAGAGGCTGGTCTTTGCCCTGAGAGACCCTCACACACAGGCAGCCTGGGATAGGTTCTCACTTTCCTTCAGAGAAGGCATGCATGGATGTACCTCTGCCATCCAGATGGCATGGGAGGACTGGCTGGAGGGTACCCATCACAGCTGATGGCACTGAGAATTACTGTTATTTTCAAGACATTAAGTCATGTTATATTTTCCATAAGATGGACTTGTTGATAATATATATATATATATATACATATATATATATACACATATATATATATTAATCTAAAATAAAATGCAACCAATTGAGGAAATTGGAGAATTTTTAAAAGGAAATAAAGCCTTCATCCAATAACTCAAAAATATAGGTCATTTTTATATCTCTCATTGACAAATAATTTGACCACAGAAGAGTATGGCCTTGTCAAGAGAGATTCGAATGCAAGAGCCAAAATCCCACTTGAAACAAAACAAGAAAACCCAAACAAAAGCAAGACCAAAACCAAAAGAAAGAAAAGAGAGATTGGTCAAATGTTTCCATGGGACATTAACTGGACTGAGTACTCCTCTTCCAATCTCCATGTTTCTTGGTTCAGAATCAGGTTGACAAGAGTAGTTCAGGATCCTTCCCCGTCAGGTAGGGTAGGATAGCTTGGTGGTAGGACCAACACCTTTGTGGGTAGGTTAGGGTCATTATCAGAGAGGAAAACAGTGAACTGAACCGACATTCCCAACTGTGTAACACAAATGTTTATTCCTAGTGGGGAGCACTTGTTGGCTCATAACCATGTACATATTGTGTAGTTATAAGAAATACAAGGCTATGAAATACAAGGTTTAAAAAAAAAACAAAAAGGAAGGAAAGAAGAAAGGGAGGGAGAGAGAGAAAAAGAAGATTATCAGAAGTATTCAGTAATTGTGATACACTAAAAAATTATTTGTTGTTCTTTTGAAATACAAATTTCACTGCGTATCCTGTGCCCTTTCTGGCAACCCTACCCAAAGTTTGTCTTTCTCTATTGGAGCGGTCATGGAGAAGGACTTAGGAGGATCTAAACTGAGTCTCACACTAAATTTTCCATGCCCCAAGGCTGCCTGTGTCCGTGTTCTGTTTCTTCTCTGTGATCTGTTTCCTTTTTCAGGAGAGGGAACCAGGCGTGATGTAAAAAGCAGAGCATCTGGCTTTGAGGTCCAAATCTGTCCCTTAGGAATGGGGTGGTGCTGGACAGGTCCCTGATTCCCAGATGCCTTGGTTTCCTCATCTAGAAACCTTGGATAGTCTTGCCTATTTCAGAACATTGCTATGGGGAAATAAGTTCATGAAGGTCAAGTTCCAGATTACCAGCCACGTAGCTTGTGCTCAGCTGTTATGTACGCTGCCTTCCCTCTTCTTCCTCATCGTGTGAACGGAAATGCCAGTGTCTGTTGTTATGTATTGAATAGCTGTGCATTGTTTATGTGCCAGCTCTGGTGGGATAATGTGTTCTACAAGTGTCATCCCATTTAATTCAAGCAACAATCAGGTGAGAGCGCTATTTTCAGTCCCGATTTACCGAGGATGAAACCGGGCCTCAGGCTGGTCCAAGAGTGGTCCAGGGACACAATCGTCAAATGAGAGAACTGGGATGTCACCCAGGTCTGTAGGTCTCAAGAGCGCATGCTTCCAGCTTCCACTCGGATCCTTTCATTGTATGCAGAGAGCACGCGTCCCATCGGGTGGCACAGAGAGCATTTGCAGAGCGGGAGCTGCCCTCCGTCTGAGCATGGCTGACGTGGCAAAGCACTCACTTCCGTTATGCGTGTGTGTTCACACGGTCACAGGTTTCCTTCTGAGCACCGAGGAGGAAGTGTCATTGAGAGGGCGTCCCTCATAGAGTTCCCATCCCAGTTAGGAAACCGAGACAAGGACACAAGGCACTGACTGTACCATGGTATGTGGTAAAAAGAAAAAGAATTAAAGAAGTGACAGGTGTGACTTGGGGCTAGGAAGTAAAGAGAGGTTTTAAGAGGATGTTCATGGAAGTCTTCTCTGAGGAGGTGACACGTGAGCCGAGACCTAAAGAACGCCCAAGAGGTTAGGGGCAGAAGGTGCCGTAAGCATGAACGCTGGGACTAGAGCAAGCTGGGGCTGTTGGCGCTCAGGAGGGAGGCTGGCGTGAGATGCAGTGTGCAGAGGAGGGAGCAGTATGGGGAGGTCAGACCCTCACAAGGAGCTGGGGATTTGCCCCTCAGTGATGGAAGTCATCTGCCAGCAGGGGACTGTTCCTCTTGTGACCCACGGCGCCAGCCAGCTCCGGGAGAAAGGCCCCCTGTCTCCGAGGAGCGGCCGCGCCTGCACGGGGAAACCAATCATGCCACTTATCGCCCCAGTCTGAAAAGTAATTGCAGACATATGTGTAAAGGGCAGGGCAATCTTTTCTGCCAATTATGTGCCCTGCTATTAGGCGATTAGAAGCTGGTAAAGTCACAGTGTGAGGGATTAGCGGCACAAGCCCCTTTCCCAGCACCTCTGCATTTCTGTTTCTCCCAAGACTGCTGCTTCCCTCCCCAGGTACTGGTCTTGGTTTGACCAGGTGCCTCCCCCCAATTATGTCCCCTAAACACACTTGTTTTTGTCTATAAAAGAAAATAAAAACCTGCAAGAGACCCTTCCAAAACAGCAGTTGAAAAACAAGGCGAAGTCGGCTTGCCTACGAGATTGCAAGCTTGGATTTACAGCAATACTTGGGAAGAGTGTTTGGTCTTGTGTATTTCCAAAGCTGCTTATCAAGCAGCCCGGGCTGGTCCTTGGTGCCCTGTCATGCACATATCACCTTTATTGTTTTCTTCGGCTTTCATGCCTGTGCACATCTGCCCGTTTCTTTGAGCCTTTTGTTCACTAATCCACCTGTCCCTTCATTCTTCAAGCCATTATGGAATGAAGCACCTATTTCAAACTGCCTGGCAAAGTCCAGTGGTTAAGAGCTTACGGTCAAACAGTCCTGAAGTCAAATCCCAGCTCAGGTCCTCTGGTTATTTTTACAGTCAATTTTTTTATCTGCAAAACCGGGACGGTAGCAGGATGGGTCTTTTAGTCCTTTTAACCCTCTTCGTGCATCCTTGAGCTCAGCCCTAGCGAGGAGGGGACTTTTAGCCCAGCACCTCATTCCGTTAACGACGGAGTGACCGGGGTCAAGCGCTGGGAGAGGACCTGGGTTAGTTTTCAGGTGTCCCACTCTCGAGGTGGAGATCTAATGGCAGGGCAGCTCTTGTGGACGTAGGGCAGGGAGGAGGAGGCGGATGGACCGTTAGTAACCGGAAGAAGGTGGAAGCTTGGGAGGAAAAAATCGGGGGAGGACAAAGGAGGAAGGAAGCAGAAGCAAGACAAGGAGGTTCCAAACATGCACCTAAGAGTTTTGACCAGCTAAGCTAGCCTATACTGGGGCTACGGTGCAACTTGGTTGGGTAAGGGGGTAATTTCAGAAACCAGAACGCTTGGAGTCCAGTCCTGGCTCTGCCTCTGCCTCTTGTTAGCGACGGAATTTCAGGCAAGGCACTGACCCCTCGGTGCCTCATCGTCTCCTCTAAGGCAAGATTCTAAGCATAGGACTTGCCTCCTAGGGTGGCTGGGAGGATTTAATGAGGGCGTACAGGCAGGATGCTTGGAGTGATGACCAGCACAGAATAATCATAAAATAAGCGTTAGCGATTGTGGAATTCTAGATCTCTTCCTGTGCATTCCTGCTTCCATTCCTGCCTGTGTTTCACCAGAATCCTTGCCTCCACCTTACTCACATTTTATATTTGCTTTTCATTGCCCCCTCCTCCCTGCCCCCACTAAAACAAGGATTTTGGTCTGTTTTGTTCACTACCGCGTTCCCAGCTCTATTTTCTGGAACTGTGCTTGGCACAGAAAAGGGACACAATCAATACTTCTTTAATGATCGAGTGAGTGAATGGAAAAATGAAAGAATGAATGAGTTATTATCCTGTGGGCTCTAATTGTCTTCTCGATTAGCTCTGAGTGAGAATGGGCTGGCCGCCCAACCTCTCCGATACTGTGAGCATTGTGATGGTGTTTTGTGACGATAGGAATGATAACCACTTTCCGAGGATTGAGGAGTATAATATCTATAAGGTAACTAGGGTAAGTACCCTATTATGTTACCCGTCAGTGACATCATTGTTTTTTATGCTGTAACCCCTCCTCCAAGACACAAGCCCACCAAAGTTTCTGCCCATGATGAAGAACCCATGACTGATGTAACTGAGAGATGAGGGGGTCCAACCAAGTCTATATGATCTAGTTTTCGACTCTATCTTGAAGGCCATGAAGTCACGTGGCCATGCCCTAGGGCCATCACTCCCTGGTGTTGGCTGTCTGGGGTCAGTGAGAATTTTACCATCTTGGGACAGGTCACCACTGTTTATATACTCTCAATCTTAGATGGGACAGAACTGGCTGAGACCAAAATATTGGGAAACATTAATTCAGTTAACAGCCCCCAAACCACACAGGTGCCCAGTTCTGTCACCCAGAGGCTGGTTCCAAACCCCTGATGATCGTTCTCTTCTTCTTAAACTGCCGTGTGGGTGGTATGTGGGGGCCCTTGAGTTTGGGCTGATTCCACAGAACACGGGGTCTAGAAGGGATCCATGGGTGATTAGTCTTATTCACTCATCATAGAGGCCAGGGTGTATTCTGCATGAGTCAAATAATTTAATTTGCACAGCAATCTATGATACAGAAACGATCAGCAACACTTGACTAAAGGGGCATCTTCAGACTCAGAGAGGAGTGAGCACTTTTAAAAGGTTAGGGACAGGGTCTGTCTGTTAACATACAAGGAGAGACAGTACGGCAAGTTGGTCAAGAGGTTTTTTTCAAAGATTTTATTTGTTTATTTATTTGAGAGAGAGTGAGAGAGAGAGGGAGTGAGCATGAGTGAGATGGGAGGGGCAGAGGGAGAAGTGGACTTACTTCTGAGCAGAGAGCCCCATGCAGGACTCGATCCCAGGACCCCGACATCATGACCTGAGCCAAAGGCAGATGCTTAAACAGACTGTGCCATCCAGGTGCCCCAGGTCAAGAGTCTCTGTTATATAGTTTGGAGGTCTGGATTCAAGCCCTTTCTCCATGTGTACTCCTTAGATGACTCATTTTAAAGTGGGACTAGAAATAGAACCCTGTTAAAATTGTCACAAGTATGGTTTCACTTCTTTGTAGACCATAAGAAATAACACGGAGGACAGGGGAGATGCAGAGGAGAAAGGAGTCGAGGGAAATTGGAGGGGGAGATGAACCATGAGAGCCTATGGACTCTGAAAAACAATCTGAGGGTTTTGAAGGGGTGGGGGGTGGGAAGCTGGCTGAGCCTGGTGGTGGGTATTATGGAGGGCACGTGTTGCATGGAGCACTGGGTGTGGTGCATAAACTATGAATTATGTTACACTGAAAAGAAATTAAAAAAATAAAAAATTGTCACAAATATTAAAGAATGGGACACGTAAAAGTACATAAAGCAGTTATTACTATTATCAATGAAATTTGGCTATTATTTAATTCTAATTATAAAAAATATTTAAATAATGCAATATTTCAATAAAATGACAATAAATAGCAAATTTTAAAATAATAAGACAATTCTCAATTAATGGTAGTTATCATTTCTGTAATTATTCCCTTCATGCCACTCAGAGCTTGGCAGATGGCAAGTGCTCGATGGGAATGTGTTGAGGAGCTTGCCTAAGACTGTTCCAGTAAGTGATAGAGTGGAACTGAAGCCTAGGCTTTCTCACTCCAAAGGTTGTGCTCATTAACAAGAAAGGAAATGGAGGTTTGGAGAATGCTGATCTGTTCTCCATAATGGCATGGATACGGTGTGGAGATGGCCTAGGACTTAGGTACTTGGACTCCTGGGGCAGCTTTCTTCTTTTCCACCCCAGGGCAGGTCACCAGTAAAAGGGGATGATCAGATTTCACATGGAGCTGGTTGTGATTCAATGAGAAGAACTTGGAAAAATTGCTGACACTTAATCCACACCACAGTTCTCATGATTATTTTTCATGCATGTACATATCCATGCATAGATGTTCTCTTGAAGTCCCATGTGTGCTTGGCACTGGGATTGTTGAGGATATGGATGAGAATAAGACTTGGTTCCTTACCTCAAGTAGATGATTGTTCAGTGAGGGACTCCAATAAGTGAATAATGAATGTTCTAAGTGCAATTACCCTAGCCTGGATTGGGGCAACTTCCTGGAGGAAGTGAAATTTGAGGTGGTTGGTCCTTAATGATGAGCTGTGGATCACTAAGTGGACTAGGCCTTCATGAGAGAAATCTAGAAAAGCAGCATGTGCATAGGTCCTGTGGAATGAATGGTAGAATGTTCTGTATGGTTAGTGTCTGAGCTATGTTGGTGAAGATAAAGCAGAATGCTTGTGTAGAATCTTTGCGTGTGGCATTGAATGACAAATTAGGGATTTGGACTTTAGCTTAGAGGCAATGGGGAGCCATCGAAGCCTGTGTGACAGAACGAAGGCAATACACAAAGTTGCTGTTATTAACTGCTGAGTAACGATGCCTACTTCCTCATAGATACTCGATACTTAAAAATTGTTCTGGCAATAATATGGATATCAGACTGGGGAGTTGGAAGAGGCTGGCAATCTAGAGATCAAGTACTTAGCTCAATACCAGAAAAATAGTTTTTGTTTTTACTATATCTTGCTGCTTATTATCAAAACAGTGGCTAAATGAATGAATGAAGAAATAGTTGTCCTACTCTCTTTGTTAAAAGAGGAACAGCTTGTGGATGTGGAAGTCATGTTAGCTGAGAGCGATAAAATAGGTAAGTCCAGAAATAAATAACCGTTTAGCTCCCAAAAAACATCAGAACTGGGTCATGAATATCTTCTGGGAATACGCAGAGACCTGTCTCTTCACCGGTAAGTGTCCATGACAAGCAACAAGAGTTCTTTGTCTTCTCTCTTGACATTCTGTGGTCTTCAGAGTCTCCTGGGGACAAAAAGTGAATCAATAGATTCATTACATGGACAAGAACCTGGCACTTTGAAAAGGCTCTAGATGAATTCCTGACGTGTCAAGTAAGAGAAAGTAGGTTGAAAATACTCTACCAGGTCTTGCTCAGGTGTGCCCCGGCTCACCTCTGCCTCTCCCAATTCACCTTGGGAAAACTGTGTCCTCAGTTCAACCATAGCACAGCCCACAGCCTATATGAGCTTGGTCTTGGCAGAAAGGATAGACTGCGGAACACCTGGTTGACCCGCATGGCCCATGGACCCTCTGTCTTGTTTTATACAACACAAGATGTTAAGTGAGCACACTTAATCTTGGCTGTATTTTGCATAGTGGTTCCCTGTCGATGTCTTTTCATCATTAACCATCAGATCACTACAGTATTGCTCACGAAATTAATACGTCTGGAGAGCCACAGTCCGTCTCCTCTCATTGGCCATGAGACCATCTGTTCATTCATTTCTTTAAAAAAAAAAAAAAAAAAAGAATATTGAGTGCCTGTCATGGATTGGGCATGGTTCTAGGTCCTGGAGGTCAATGGCCAATAAACAGCTATTTCGTCACCATCACGAAACTCCTATTCTAGTGAGAAAAATGAACGTAGAAAGAAACAAACAGTAAATAAAATAGTGACAATGATAGAAAATACCATGAGGGAAAAAAGGAAATGATCTCCTGAAGGATGAGCTAGTGAGGGATGGCTTTTCTGGAGAGGTGACATATGAACAGATTCCGGGGGTTGAGGATGATCAGAAAGTGGAGGAAAGAACATTCCACACAGAGTGACTGAATGTGTAAAGACCCAGAGCAGGGAAGAGCTTGGTATGTTTGGTGCCTGAGAGAAAAGCAGGGCACTGTGAGCAAGGGAGAGTAGAAATGGGATGAAGCTGGGGAGGCAGTCAGGAGATAGGTCGTGTGCTGTGGCGAGTTTCCCCTTTCTGTCATGTACCAGGAGAGACTTCTATGATTTCAGACATATTTCCTTTTGAGTTTTATACAATAGAAGCACGGGCAGTGTAGACAATTAACATTTTGATGTAGAGTGTTGGGACTGAGTTTTATACAGTAGAAACCCGGGCAGTGTAGACAATTAACATTTTGATGTAGAGTGTTAGGACTGAGCTGGGACACTCAGCAGGATAACACTTTGAGAACCACTCCTCCAAGAGATGGATGCTGATACTAGAGGTATGCTGTTTGTTTTGCTTCAGTAAACCTACGTACGGTAGATGCCATCTGTGCAGGGCCAAGCAGGACCTCTCCCATGCACCTGGGCTCTTTTACTGATACATCCCACCCATATCTATTGAATATCTACTTTGTGCCAGGCAATGTGTGGGAAAGGGTATCCCAGGGGGAGAAAAGGCAGATGTCCTTCCTGATGTCATGGAAATGCATACTTGCTGTTTTAATTCTGTAAAAGCTGAGCTTAAGAAACAAAAGAGACTTGGATTTGCCTTTTCTGGCTCTCATTTGGTTAAATTCTGGCAGCTGTCACACATTCAGAATCATTAAAATGTAGTTTTCTGTGCTTAACTTGCTTCCATAGATTAAGTTTCCCAAACTCATTATGGTGGCCTGACCTTGGACTATTCATAAAAGACCATAGAAACTATTAACTGGGTGGGTTGCTTTTTAGAGGAGCAGGACAATTTTATCTACTCGAGGCATTGGCAGATTTGGATTACATTGTAAATAAATTTATCCACTACAAACATTCATGGATCTGCCTTGCATTGTAAATAAATTTTCCCAAGTAATTGTTAAGTGATGGCCTCACAATTATGCTAGCATAAGAAAAACAACCAGAGACAGATTCAGCAGCTTTGCAATAAATATTCTAAAGAGAACCTAGGGATTTGCAAGGAGACAGCCAACTTGGATTAGGTAGGTGTAAGAGAGGAATCTTTGGTGAGTTGAGTAATTATTAAAGGCTTGGATTTGTGATAAACCTTAAACATTGGTCACGCCCATGTCAATGTCTCTGCTCGATTTACGTATTTAGGTTTCAGCCGATTCCCCGAGTTCTATGTCGTCCCGAGAAGGGGGTGCATTTACGTATCAGTCAGCTGTTTCTGGATACAAACCATCACAACAATATCTGTGGCACAACAGTAAGCATTAACTCCTATTGAGCCAGAGGTTGGCTGGGGATTGGCTGATCTAGACTTCGTTTCTAGATCAGGTTGGCTGGGGACGGGCTAGACTTTGTTTCTCACTGCGGATCCGTGGATGGCCCGGGAGGTGGGGGGGCCTCAGCCCCACGTTCCTCATCTTCCTTGCACTGGCTAGACAGGGAGGCCGTGTCCTTTCACGAGGATGGCAGAGGTGTAAGAGAACACAGACAGGTGAGGCCCTGTAAGACACCGGCTCAAGACCGCACCTGTCGATACCACCTCATTCGGCTAGCCGAAACGAGCCACGTGGCGAAGCCCAAGGTCAGAGGTGAGGAAGTTCACTCCGCCATTAGTGAAGCAGGATTAGATGCAGGGAGAGGCGAATCATTAGAGCTCAAAGTTAATCTCCTGTAACCTAATAAGCGCGTTTCCTTCATGTTATGTGTACTATTATGCACCAGACACTGCTAGGCAACAGGAGAGATTGCCATGCAATATACCTCATTGCTTACTGGTTAGAAATCAACGAAAAAGAGTTTCTTGCTCTGGTTCTATTTTTCACAATAGTCTTCCAAGATGTCTCTCTTCCTCCGTGATGGCCTTCAGTGTAATCCACGCTCCAAAGCAGACAGAGTGATCTTCCTAAAACACAAATGAGATATCGAACCTTCCCTGTTTAAATAGTTTGGATGATTCTGCTTTGTGCGTGGGATAAAGCTCAACCTGTAGATGTTGACATTTAAGCTGATCCTGATCTAGACCCCAAACAGCCCAGAACTGTCTTCTGCCTTCTGTCTGCTCATTAGCCCTCCTCCGGATGCCTTCCCTTCCTCATTTCCCCTCTGCCATAGCTCCAGGTTTCCCTTGTGGGGGACAGTAGATAGGCAGGGGCCGGGGGTTAGTGGCCCTGTTGTCACTGTTAAGAGATCTTACTGAAAGCACGCTAAGAATTATCTGTCAACTCTAAATAATGCCCCACCCCCTGCCGTGCACGCATGCGTGTATGCACGCACATGCACACGGGCACACACACACGCACAAGCACAGCCATTTGCAGCTAGGCCGAGATGGGATTGTAAAGAATAAACTTCAAGTTCAGTTACAAGGAGGTGTTGAATTTCAGGAGGTTTTTGTTACTATTTATATTTAATTTCTTATCGACAGATACAAAAAGTACAACGTCGATCAAGTAACGATCCGTGAGGCTTCTGACATACAATGGAAACCAACTACAGGGGACCCTTACCTCTTTGTAAACAGTCCCCGATCCCTCATAGCTCTGGCTACCTTGACTCTCAGCACCTCCTGTAGCCGACTGTTACAGAATGATGGCTTTCTGGGAGTCACATTTTCTCAAGTATACAACCATGCGTTTGCCTTTCTTTCTCTGCTGCCTTGCTCAGTGGCTAATATGCAATAGGCACTTGACGAATGTTTCTTGAATGAATGAATGAATGAATGAATGAATATATGTGAGTATTAGAGAATTCTCTTCAGTAATGATCCTTAAACTGGGCAGACACAGAGCATGTAATACACAGTTAAACCTCATCCCTGAGTTTCTGAATCAGTAGATCTTGGGGGAGACCTGAGAATTTTCACTTTTGTTAGCCTATTCCCAAGGGTGCTGATGCTACTGGTCCAGGGGCACACTTTGAAAACCACTGCTCTACCAAAATTAATGCTGAGAGGATTCTCTGTGTAGAAATAACCCCAGTCACTAATTTTGGGTAAGGGAGACACCTAGAGGGGGGTTTTAACGGCTACTAGTTCACAGGATAAAATTGGTGTCTGAAAGCCCAATTTTGCTACTAAGGAGGGATTGAAATGCTAAAGACAGTGAGGCCATTGAGCTGAGATGGCCTAAAAGTCACTCCCGATTTTATCTCCTTGCAAGTGTGGGAGGCACGATGGTATTGATTGCCTTCAGTGAAGGCACCGTCTTAATGCAGTATCCCCAAAGCCAAAGGAGCATTTCCTGTCTTAGTCTTAGATTTCTGGGCTCTTTATACATTGCCTAAATTCAGAAGGCTGTCAGACCCCAAGTATTCCTCACCAAACATCTCTGAGCATGTTCCTTACTTTGTCTGATTCTGGCCTAGACTATCGTCAGAAGACCTTGCCTTGCTGTAGGATGAATTAGATGGCCACATGGGATTGGAGACTATCAAGGTCATAGCATCCTTTCCATGTGGCAGGACTGAACTGTCACCATTAGGAAGCCTCTCTGGTAGGCCAGTATAGGTAGGGGGGAAGTTTTCACACCAGCATCACACAGTTTTCAGTATAGAACCCACTTAACCTATATTCTCAGCAAAAATCATTTGGGCACATACTATATGCCAGTGTCCCAGAAGCTGAGCCCACAGAAGCAGAAAGACACAGGACTTACATTTCTAGAGAGGTAGACAAATAACAAGTGAACAAATGCAAGGATTGGTTAGCTTTTGGTATATAACAAACCACCTCCAAATTTATAGCAATTATTTAATTTTACTTCACATGCCTATAGGTCAGATGATCGGGGTGGGGCTCTGATGGGCTTACCTAAGCACCTCTGGGCTCATGGGGGTGCTTGCCTCTCCTCCTGCAACCAATGAGCTCACCCATGAAGGCATTTGTAGAGGCCCTGGCGAGAGCAAGCTGAAACGCACAGGGCCTCTTGGGGCCTGGGGTTATAACCGCCTCCTCATCACTTCTGCTTCATTCCACCGGCCACATCAAGTTCATGGGGCCAAACCCGAAGTCAAGGAGTAAAAGCTGGAGATGCGGGCTGGGGTGAGACATGGAGCAGGAACGCAAGTGACCACTTATAAGATGAAGTGACATAAAGGTCTCTGGGGAAACAAAACAGCTTTGTGGCTCAGGAACAATCAAGGATGCTACTTTTGGGTGGCCGGGTGTTGTGGGATGGCGTAGCGTCATAGTCTCAGGTGTTTTTGAGCAGACTGTCCTACTGGGAGGGGTGCAGCTTCAGCACTGTCAGCTGTTCAATGTGGGCTTCCCTCCTGGTGGTCCTAGCATCTCCCCATTATCAAGGGCTCCTGACAGAACTCCTAACTCTTGTGTCTCATAAGGGCATCTCTGGTTTATCACTGTTCTGTACAAATGCCTCATCACAGAAGCACATTCAAAGGGCACCAAAATTTGAGTAAGTTATCTCTGCCGGAAGGTACGGTATGCACCTCGCTACGCACACACAGCCGTGTGCTTGTACACGTAACACCCAGCCACGGCACGCACGTGCATGGTAACCTCCACGCAGCCAGAAATGATGTCTTCACCCATGTCATTGAGAGGCAGCAGTCTCCCCACCTGGGCCTTCAGGATACAGCTACTTCATGTTGGCTGATTTCGTCAGCCCCAGAGCCAGCCTGATGTGCCTGAGAAAGCGGTGTGAACATGGTACGTGTCCAGAGGCAGACCTCAGTTCTGGGCAAAAGCAGCCGGGGGCTTGGTGGGGGGCTGGAGTGCAGGGTGGTAAAGCAGGGGCCATTAGGGGGTGGGTCCCAGGTTCAGCGCTCACTTGCCACCATCGATCGGTCCAGCAGCCAAAAGATTCCCATTAGGGAGTTGAAGGGAAAATGCAAAAAAACCAAATGGATTTCTTCTTCAGGGGCCTTTTATCACTGCAGTGAAATGATTTTTCTTCTGTCTTTATTGAACAAAATATGATATCCTGTGTTTGGTGAAATGTGTGTTCTCTGAGAACCGATGGGAGTAGGGGATTGAGGGGGAAAAGTAGCATCCATTTTTACAGCAACTCTTGTAGCACTCTCGTATTATCATTCCCATTTTCTTGATGAATAAACTGAGCTTTGGGGAGTAAAAGCAACTTGCCCCATGTAAGTAGAGTCTGGAGGTCCTAAACTAAGTCTCATTTTTGCAGACAAATCTTTTCTGCCTTCCTAGACTTCATGGGTTTCTAAAGATGAGCCTTAAAGCCTAAGAAGACTCTTGAAGTTAACTCCTCCTGGCCATTAAAATCTAAGCCGTGGGGATGGAAGTAGGGGGGGTACGGGAGAGGGTCTAGGGCATGCTCGCTTGGACTCAGATGTGGTGGCTGGAGCCACTCTGCCTGCTGGGACAGTAACTCAGGAGAAAAGCCCAGGACCTTGGTGAATGCCTGCACAGGTACTGTCCGGAGACCGAGTCGGTGGAGTTTTTGCAGATGTGCCCTTGTCTTCACTGGTACCACCAGGGCGTGTAGTCATTGGCAGTCTGGGACTCACAGCATCCTGCTATCTGTTGTGGGTCAGTGCATTCATTTTGTATGTAGACGATGAAGCTGAAGTCAGATTGGAATGTTGCTCTTGGCCAAGTCAAACCTCACAATAGATGACTCGCCTCCTTGGGGGCACATCCAACATCTGGCCTCTTAGGGCACAAAGGCACAGGCCCCGACTTAGGGTCATCTCTGAATGGAAGGCCTCTCTTGCCGCAGAGCTGCCCTGGGGTTGGCAGAGGCCTCCACTGCCACTGTCCATCTCGGTTCCTTTCCTCTGGCAGCTGTTGCTGCCGGGAACACCCTGACTGACCCCACCGGCACACATTCCCACCCCGGTCCCTGGTCTAGGGAACCAGCTGGTCTCCCACCAGCCGATTAAATGCTCCAGCGGTGAAGTGACACCTGACACTTTTGCTCACAGCTTATTGGCTCTAAGTGGTCACACAGCCCCATGCTGACCACAAGGGGGCTGGCAAGTGCAACCCTGCACCGGCCAGGAAAGGAGAATATTAGACCTACAGGGTGAGCAGCAGCGAGGCTGAAGGCATGGAGCCACCCCAGAAAGGGCCGGCCGAACTACAAAATCAAAAATACGGTTTCACACTTGGGGCAAGTGCAGCCTTCCACACCCTGCCCTAAGGACTGCTGTCCCAACCAGGTGGCTGCTTGTGGAAGTGTGGCTGGATGATTTCTGCCATCTTTATCCCTTCTAGTGGTTTATCGTCTCCCAAGCTGTCCTCTGCTCCCTGTCTGCCTTGGCGCCTGCTGAATCCGTGGGTTTAGCTCAGCTGGCCCCTGACGGACAAGACGGCTCCTGCTGTGCAATGGAGAGAAAACAAGGTGTTTCAGGATGCCTTGATTTGAAGCCTGCCCAATTCCAAAATACCCCATTTTACTCTTAATGGTAGGCAACATGGTTCTAGGTCCCCACACACGAGTTCCAAGCAGGGACAGCCATCTATATCAAAGACTGTGACTGCCCCTTTCAAAGGTTCAGGGCCAGTTCCTACTTAGTAAAGAGGATGGGAAGTTAAAGGAACTGGAAGAAGCAGCAACGTCCACCTTTCCTGGGCTTTTCTGGAGGCCATTGGGCGGCCAGCGCCGTCTGTCGGGCCGGCGCTAGATAACACAGCAAGGAGGCCAGACAGCGCCGCAGCTTGGTCTGCGACCTTGGGGACACGCGAGGTGACCTTGGGACTAAATAGCTGGCAATGAAGGAATTTTTAAAAGTGCATCAGTTTACCTTTATTGAGTGGTCATTTTGTCACTTAATCCTCAGGACGACCTTGTAAGTTCAGTATGATTTATATTCTCATTTAGCTAGTGAACAAACACAGGCACAGAAAGTGCAAGTAATTTACGTATCTGCGACAGAACTGGGGGTTAAGCTTAGGCAGTATGGCTCCAGACTCTGTCACCCACCCCCTGCCACTTTGATTAGGTCTAGACATCTATTTAACACACATTGATGACTGTCTCCATGTTCTAGGCCCTGTGCCAGGTGCTGGGAATATAGCCCAATCCACTAGATCTCAGCATGGTCCATTGCTCAGTGTCCTGCTCTAGGAGATGTCCTACAATACATGTATTCTACTGTTCAGCCCCAGGGATAAATTTCACCAGTAGATATTTGTGTACATTTTTCTATAATAAGAGCTATATAACTTACATGTTTCTCTTATTGCTTTGGCCACCAGGAAGCTCAGATCCAAATCAGAGCAAATATCATAAGAGTTTCTGTTTAGCATTTTGGTTTTCTGAATTTTTCCTCCCAGACTGGATTTTTTTGTTTTGTTTTCATCAATTCTGTTGCACAAATGCCTTTATTTTAAAATACCTTAAATCCTTTTTAGAAGGAGGCTGCATGGAAATGACAAAGTGAGATCTTTACTGTGTATTCTTAGATTCCTACTGGGAAAGGTAGACCTATATATCCCTCTTACCCTCATTCCTATAGCTTCCCCACTTACAAAACCCCTTGAGCAAAGGCCATGACTATTCTCAGTCCCTTGGGATTGGTAGGAGTTTCTGAAAAATCACATCCATATAGAAAAAAAAAAGTTTCCTTAAATCATGGCTCCAAATCTGGTGCCAGATGCACATTCGTGGAATAGGCAGCCAGTCAGACTCTCACCTGAGCAGTTAATAAAATCTATTGCCCCTTGATGGATTTTTTTCTACAAGCAAGAATTGATCTGTCGTCTTTGTGATTTGTGAGATGGCTAGGAAACACCAAACACCATCATGACTTGGGCCACATTAGGAGAGGAAAAGAAAAAAAAAAAAAGGAAGAAAGAAAGAAAGAAAAAATCCACCGCCAAGTCTTTCCAGGCGTGGAAAGGGCTGGAACTGCTGGGGTCATTTTATTTGATTTATTGGAATTAAAGTGGATCTTATTAACATTTTAATAAGGAGAATCTTTTTGCACTGGGCTGGAAGTGCTCGCCAGTCCCCGGTGCAATTCCATTCTCTGCAAAAGTGGAATCGGCTGGCGTTGCCCAGCCTGATTTGTGAGGCTGGGCCCCAACAGTCCAAAAAAGCAAACGGGCTGCCTCCTCCGAGGGGCTCGCTCTGTGCGAGGTGCTCGCCCTGTATCTGCCATGCAAAACGAGGGAGCTTTATGAAGGAATCCGTCTTGTAAAGCCATTGGTCCTGGTCATCAGCCTCTACCCAATGCTTTCGTGATGCTGCCGCTGATCTATTTGGGAAGTTGGCTGGCTGGTGAGGCAGAGCCTCTCCTCAAAGCCTGGCTCCCACGGAAAATATGCTCAGTGCAGCCAAGTGCATGAATGAAAACGCCGCCGGGCGCTTCTAGTCGGGCAAAATGCAGCCGAGAACTCCGCTCCTCCTGTGCGTTCTCCTGTCCCAGGTAGGGAAGAGGGGCTGCGGGGCACAACCCGCGCCCCGTTTCTGCATTCGGATCCTCTGGCGCGGGCAGGGCGAGGGGATTTTCGGGGGTCGGGGGACTCTGGGGCGCGGCAGCGAAGGAAGCCTGGGGCTCGAAGGGAGGTCATTCACAGCCCCGGGGATCCTAGGGGGCCCCTGTTTCTTACTCCTCCGGGCTGCCTGTGTGTGTGTGTGTGTGTGTGTGTGTGTGTGTGTGTGTGTACGTTTGGAGGAGGAGGCGAGAGCTCCCGAGTCCCCCTTTTTTTTTTTTTTTTTTTTTTTTTTTTTGCAATCAGGGGCGACATTCTCGCCTACATCAAGTGGGGTAACTTTGATTCGCCTCCTCCGGAGGCTCATGCATTGGAGAAAGACTCAGTTGGAGGCGACTCAAAGGAGTCGCGGTTCCCCCCCAGCGCGGCGCCGAGCTGGGAAGCAGGGCTCCCGGTCCGGATTGCCGGCTGCTGGGCTGGAGAGGCCGGCCTGGCATCGCCCACTTCCCCGGGCGCCCGGGCCCCCTCGCCCAGCCCCACGGCGCTCCGGAAGGCGCCTCCCGCCAGCCTAGCGCTGCAGCCCGGCTGCTGCTGTCGCTCAAAGGCTCTGGCTCTGGCCGAGCCCGCATCGGGGCTCTTTTCCTCCCGACCTCGGGCCCGGAGCGCGTCCCCCCGCCACACTCCCCCCGCCGGGACGCAGGCCCCAGCCCCCCGCGCCCCCTTTGTCCAGCCAGCTGTAGCTCCGGCTCCGAGCCCCGACTGCCGCCTCTGCTGTCTTCCCGGGCGGGCGCGGAGCGCAGAGAAAAGTTCAAGCCTTGCCCACCAGGGCTGCAGCTGCCTGTTAACCCTCGGAGCGCTGAGGCTGGAGGGAAGGGCCGGTGACCCGGGAGAGGGTGGGGGGTGGGGTGCGATGGAGACTTGGTTCTCTGGCAACCACCTCTGTATCTGGAAGATCTCGGGAAGTTTGTGTGCCGGAAAGCAGTACTCCGAGGAGGCCAGACCGAGGTGCTGGCGGCTGAGGGGCACGCCCAGCCCTGCTCTGGGGCCTGTGGTTTCTGAGAGCACTGTGACCCAGTCCCCCAAGGCCTCCCGGGAAGCCTATGGGGCTCGGGCTGGGCTGGCAGCCTACAAGTGGGTGGGTAAGATCAAGGCAGGGCCAGACAGAGGAGCGAAGGAGACAGGGAGTGTCTCTGGGTGCTAGGAATGGGTGTTGAGTTCCTGGCCAGGACTCCTGAGTGCCAAGGGAACAGGCACATGCGTGAGTGTGTGTGTGTGGTGGGGAGAGGGGGCTGGTGGGGAGGCAGCTAGGATCCGGGCAAGGGCTGGCTGGGATGTGGAGATGGAGGCAGCCTTCTAAGGGAGGCCACTGCTAGATCCATGCTGGGGCTAGACTTTGGACATGGGCCAGTGTCCCAGGAACACAGTGACCATGGAAATGAAGTAAAGTGGGGGCTAGCGGGTGGATGCCAGTGCCTGGGGGCAGGGTAAGGTGCCGGACTGCTGAGCCCCTCCCCCACTTAGGATTTCTGTCTTGCCTGGATACACAGCCCCCATTCAGGACTGCGCTGTTTGACTTCTCTAACACTGGGGCTTTGCTGGCTGAGTGTCTTGGGGGTCTCTGTAACCTTAAGTCCTGCCACAAATCCTATGTCTGGCCATGAATGAGTTTTCCAGACTTCTGGAGTCTGAGTGTCCCTGAGGCTGTACGCATGTATATCTATCCCCATTTAGTAGGGTGGTTCAGAGGACGCCTCTGATTTGGACAGATCCTCTCTGCCCTATGCTGGTCGTACCACCCTGGGCAAGTTGTTGACTATCTCTGAGCTTTCTGATTTTCCACTGTAAAATAATCTTATCACCTTCCTGGGATTGCCAGGTAGATTAATTGCATTCAACAGGATGTCCTAGATAATGCATTTATCATGAGGCTTGGCACACTGGGAACCATTAGCATCTGGGAGCACTTACCCCAGCCCTTCCCGGGGGACTTTACGGTCCTTTTCTCTCTCTCAGCATGCTTGGACCTCAGTTAGGATTCCAGGGCTTGCCAAAGTGACGCGTCCCTTTGAGCAAGGCGGACCGCATGGCAGCACCCAGCAATCTCGGTGCACGCGGGACTTCTCACTTGATACCTTTTGTAAAGCAACTGGTGTGTCTTCTCTCCTCGGGCCCAGATGGCACAGGTGGGTCTGAAGGCTGTCAGCTCACTCGGGTCCTTAGCATGGGGGCGCAGAGGTTCTACCGGGAACTGAATCGCCTCTTCTCTGAGGCTTATTTCTCTCTTAGATCGTCATGCATGATCAGAGCAAACGTCCACATTAGGACACTAATTGATATCCTGGTTGCAACAGCACCTAGCAAAGAAATCGTTTCGGTGCAGTTCACTTGATCGGCAAGAGATAGAAGTGCACACAGCTCTGTCTGTCATAGTGAGAAGTGGAGAAAGTCTTGGAGCTTTTGAGTCAACAGGCAAAACCAAAACTTTTTCAAGGCAGAGAGAAAACAGAGGAAAGGGAAAAACAATGTAATAAAGCAAATTAGTCACTTGGTCCTAAGTGGTGTTCAGGCAAGCATGTATGTGTTTTTCCACTGCAGTTGTAATACTCTGGGTCCGGCTTTGGAAGCCATCAATCTCTACGTTAATTGGCTGGTTGCTGTTTTAGGCATTTTGGAAGGGGGAGGAAGAATTCTAAACAACAATGGTTGGAAGCTGGCAAAGTCAAGGAACAGTCACCTCTCTTCTCCCCTGGGGTGTTTTGGGAAAGGCTGTCCCAGAAGTGGCCTCTGGCATTTAGCTATGATAAATAATGAATGCGGAACAGATTAAGGAGTCCCAACATAGAAATTACACTGTAAATATGATTCCCACCCCCCACCCCTCTTTGGGTATCGCTTGCAACTAGCCAAGAGTTCTAACAATGAATGAGTAATCCCCCAAGAATTAGGATTTTAGGGAGTGGTTCAGGTTTAGAGAGCAGTTACTTGGGAGTGACCAAAAATGTTCCACAGAATTCTGAGATGTTGATTTAAAATGGGGAGTTCTTTGTTGGGGTCAGAATCTTGATTTTCAGGACTTCAAATGAGAATCAGTGTTCTTTTTTTTAGTACCTCCGAAACATCATGTATTATATCTTAAGGGCAGTGTTGATTTGCAGATGGTTCTGATAAGGAGAAAATACGATGGGAGCGGCAGAGAGCACCCCCTGCCCTGGGATGGCTTCAACATGGGACAGCCTGGAAGATTTCAAAAGCACTGGGGCAACAGAGACATAAGTTGTGAAAAGAATCAAAGCGGCAGAGTTCACATGTCTGAACCATTTTTTTTTTTAGCAAGTCCCCAAAGAGATTTAATAAACGGCAAGGCTGAATATGTGATCTGGGGTTTATGTAATGCCACAGTCTATATTAAAAGCCCAACAGTCATCTTAGCTAATCTCTTCTGCTCTGCCTCCCTCCCTGCTCTCCTTTTCTATCTTTAGCCCTTGGGTTTTCCATTAAATAAAACCTATTTCCTTCTAGAAGTATCTCCTATGTGTGACAGTGGAATTGCCCAGCAAACCGATGTCCCCAGTAACAGTACACAGAGTATCAGCATCTGCACGGGAACGCGCACTCTCAGCCTGAGCGTCACTGTTTGGGTGAGAGTACAGCTAGGTTCTTGAGAATACCCTTCTCCCCTTCCCTCCTTCCAAAAAGACAGCTGCTTGGAGAGCCCAGTTAGTTTCTTTGAGGTAGAAGGGAAGGAAGATGGCAAACTCTGGGTTCCGTGACAGTCACATCAGCTACATAGCCACAGTGCTTCCTATTTCTTTCTGCCCGCGGAGGTCCATCTCTGTGTGTTTTGATCTTGTTTCAATACCTGTTGAAAAATTTCTCCAGAAGAGGGCTCCATTCACAGCATTACAAAATTCTGAATCTACAGCTTCTATATTTTAAAGCACTTCAGTGTAGTAGTAGTTCCATCAAAATCCACTTAGTCCCTCATTCCCAAGTATTTGCTCCACGCTCCCCCAGGGGGAAGTCCCGCCATTTTGCTCTGAGTATCTTCCGTCTTTTTTTCCTCCTTTATTCCCCATTGTAGCTGGTTCTTTTCTGTCTTATTCTGCAACTGTGTATCTGAGTCTTACTCTGTGTTTTACTCTGAGTAATAGAGCAGGGAATGTTTGAAAGACCTTTGTAGACAATGCCATATGAGATGGGGGGGAAGTTCTGAAATTTCCTGGCATTTGATTTCGTTTGGACCTGGTTTTACTCTTTAGGCAGCCAAAAGGCAGGCACAGCTCGCCTGTGAAAGGAGATAATCTTCCCCATTAGGTAACTGCCCCGAAGAATGAGTCATGAGCCTGATCCATCACCCTCCATCACCAGTTGAAAAGGAGAGGGAAATATGTCTGTCATCCGATTACAATAATCAGTTGGACAGAATCAAATCAAGTGACCAGTGGTTTTGGCATTGTTTCCATGTAGCTGTGGGCAAGGTGCCCACATGCCTAAGAGAGTCTGACCCTCTTGAAGGATGCTGCCAATACAGTCCCCTGCTGCCTGTCTCCTCTGTAGCTACCTAGGCATCCCAGGCCTGACTATGCCTCCTTGAGCAGACAGTGCAAATGATGATGGGCTAGACCGTAGAATCCCCTTCATTAGGCGCCAAGAAGTGACTTTATGCTGGGTTAGGGTAGAAAGCAATTTCCTTCTCTACTGAGAGAAGCAGCGAAGGGCAGGCTAGAGAGGAGAAATGACATTTCAGACTTGAAACACAGACTGAGCCAGGGCTCACGTTAGTGAGTGGGTCACCCTTTGACTTAGCAGGTTAAACGTTGACATATCTGCTTGGTGGGGCTAAAACTCATCCATCCCAATTCTGCAACTCTGGCTTCTGGGCAGAGGTGGTAAAGAAGCAGCCCCAGGCCAAATGTAGCTCATGGATGTATCTTATTTGGTAAAATGTTTTGAAAAGTGGCAAATTATAAATCTAAAAACAACAACAACAGGTTTCTTGCATTTCCTGAAATCTCAGAAGGTTGGGCACTCCTAGGGCTTCATTCCCACTTGGCCACATTTCGGTAGAGCAAAGAGGGCTTACTGGCCCCTCTAGGAAGGACATGGCTCTGTAAATTGCCACAGTCCCTACCAGTCCCCACTACTCATCCAACCAGCCATACTCCTCTTTACCCACTTGCCCCTTAACCATTTGTGCTGGGAACTTCTGCTTTCACAAATTTTGAGGCTTAATTAAATTGATACAGTCAAGTTTTTAGTGATAGGCTACTTGAAAAGGAAGGGACAAGCCTCTATCTGATCACTGTGCTTGAACTGGATTGAGACTTGCTTTGGAAGAACATGGTCGAGGGGATCCACATCTCCGTCCTGAGAGCACTGCTACTGCCGGGAGTGCCACTGGGTGACCAGGAGTGCCCAGAGCACTGAGACACCCAGATCATTATTCCATGAGTAATAGTTACACCCAGAGAAGTGACACATTGTAGCTTTGAGTACAGCCGACGTGGGTACACCAGAGGGTTGGTGCACCCCAAACATCGCAGTCACAGGACTCTAGGAGTACTGGATAATAGGTAGGCCCCAGTGCACTGTGCCACGTGTTCTACTGAGAGCGTCAGTACCCTTGGAGTACAGCGACAGTCTGGGCCTTGTCATTCCCTCAGTGTTGCGCACCAACAAAGTGAGTATCATCAGAACCTCACAATAACGTCTCGTCCTCAGCCCTGCAGGAGACTCCGGGAGCACTGAGTTAGCTCTCAGAGCGTTTACAACTTCAGGGTAGTGTTAGCTCCGTAGCTTTGTTGCCTGGAGTACTTTTATACACGGGACATTGTCACCTCTACCACCAACTGGAATTCGTGTGATGTTCTTACAACTGCTCTGAACAGTTAACACCCAGCATGGTCTTCACAGAGTGCTAATGCTAGAATTAATGCCCTCTGCTTCCACAAATACTAGATTAATCCGCCCACCCAGCCCCTACCAATAGGTAAGCCTCAGATCACTTGTTTTCCATAGCCTCAGATCCCAAAGATCAGGGTAAACATAATTACACACACATACCAGAAAAAAAAAAAAAAAAAGTGATTGCTTTTTCTCTGTCACTTGCCAACAGAAGTCAAATTCCTGAAAATTAGCATTAGCAATGGGCACGTTTTGACATGTCATGTCTCATTTCAAAGGCCCCAGCAAGCGTCACCCAATCTGTTCCAGAAGCACAAAGCCCCTGTGTCTCCCAGCTGAGTGTAGGCCGGGCTGGGGTGCAGGGCAGCAGCTGCTCAGCTGAGAGCAGCCCTGCCACATGCCTGGGCAGGGCCAGGAAATGAGCTCAGCCTCTGGAGGAGCCTGGGGACCCTGCAAGGAATGTGGCAGCTTCCATCCTTGCCTTATGCGGCCTCCAGGCCAAAGTCTCTTTCCTCTCAGGGTGGCAGGGAACGGCTTTTCCATGTGCTGTACGAGGTGGTACCTGCAAATGCCCAAACTTGAGCTTCTGTGGTCATCTTCCTGTCTACTAACATAGGACCTGCAGAAAGTGGCTGGACCCTAGCAGCAGAACCCAGAGCTGTCTCAGGCCACACAGGCTCTGCCTTCAAATGGCATAAGCTCTGGGCATCTGGGGTTGCAAACTGTGGCCTCTGGGCCAATTCTTGCCTGAAGCCTGTTTTTCTAAATAGTTTTATTGGACCATAGCCAGGCCCATTCATTTATATAATTATCTGTGGCTGAGCTTGTGCTGTAACAATAGGGTTGACACCATATGGCCCACAAAGCCTAAAATATTTACTATTTGGCCCTTTACAGAGAAAAGTTTGCTGACTCCTGCTCGGACTCAGAATTACAGCCAGAGGGGCTGCAGGAAATCTTCCCTAAGGGCAGGGGGGTGATAGAGAGATTCATTCATTAGGGTCTGTCCCTCCTAAGCCCCAAGCACTCAAGTAACTTAACTTCAGGGAGATTCACCTGGGGACTAAGTGGGGTCCGTCAATACCTGTGATGTCCGTGGAGGACCGACCACCTTCTCCGGTTACAGCTACTCGTGAGGCCGACCTAGTCTCTGCTCTCTCGGGAGCTCCGATCCTGAGAGAGCCCCTGGCAGGGGAGGTCACTGTCAGTTCAGGAATAATTCAAAACAGGGGAGTGCTATGAAAATGCAGTTGTGTGAGGTGTGCTGACTAGTGTGTTTTGCTCATCTGTGCCTTGTCTTTCTTCTCCATTGAAATAGAAGCTCCCTTAAAGCACATATTACTGTCCGACCGGTTTGCTCCTGCATCCCCAGGGCCTAGAAGAGTGCTGGTGTGTGGTAGGTCTTCAGCAAACAATGAATGAATGAATGAATGAACAAACAGACGAAAGAACAAATGAATATGGAAAGGCATCAGCTTCAGATGCAGGTCCTGGGAGCCTTCCTTCATAGCCTGATGCTTGAGCCGCAGTCTGGAGGAGTAGTGAGGCTTACTGACAACAGACCTGCAGAAGGTGTAGGCAGGGAAAAGCATTCCAGGAAGAAGGCCCAGCCTGGGGGAAGTGTCTGTGCAGGGAGAAATACTGCTTAGCGGAAGGAGGATGATCCCAGGAGCTGCTGAGTGGTGCCAGAGCCACTGCGGCTTTGGCTGCCCCCACAGGGATTTCGGTGTTTGTCTTGGAGCAATGGGCAGCCGTTGAAAGCAACAGGGGGAGGGTGTCCTGTGACAAGGTCAGGTTTCCATTTTGGAAAGGTCACCCTGGCTGCAGTTTAGCAGACGGACTGATGCTGGGTACGAGCAGAGGGGAGAGGCCAGTCCAGGCCCGAGATCATGGGAGTGGCAGTGCCGACCAGGGAAAGATGCTCCGCTCCGAGCATGCCACAGACATTTAGGGCAGAACCTGGCAGGGCTGGGAGATGTCAGAGCAAGGGCCAGGGAGGGGTTAAGGGGCAACCTTGAGTTCTGACTCTATCAACTGGCAGCTTCCTGCCAGTTGCCTGAATGAGGAACCCAGGTGTTCGATGTTATAAACAGGGCCTGAGGGCTGTTTCCATTGGGGTGTCAGCCGGGCTGCGGTAATGGCCCTCAGGAGAGGCGTCCCAGGCCCCAGCGACACTATTGCCCACAGAGCCAATGCGCGTTCGCATCTGGGATGGGCACCGTGGGGGCTTGGAAATGCCCTTGTCTGGAGAGACTGATGCGTAGCCTCTATAATTAACCAATCTCTGAGGCTTTTCATGCAAAAGATATTTGGGAGAAACATTGCCAAGCCCTTTAATCGTTTCTTGAACATTCAATCAGCAGCACTAGAAATATTTCTTACATGAAGCAAATAATGATCTACTACTTTCTGCAATCACTTTGCAAATGTTAACAAGTCCTCAATTCAGCATGTCGGATATGGCCTCGGCGACTCTTCGGTTTCCAGGTGGAGTAGCAGAACCTTCCCCACGGTGCCGCCGGGAAGTGGAATGCTGGTAAATGTTTAACAACCGGCTTCTCTTTAAAAAGAAGAAGTGGCACAGGCACGTTATCCTCAGAAGGCGAGGGGTGCTCAGGTGTCTGCATTTACTGAGGCGCGTAGAGAATTTATAGGTAAGCGACACTCACATAGAGACCTGTTCTCGTGGGGCTTGCCATCTTCCCAGGGCAGCCATTAAGAAACAAGAAAATATATTTTGTGGGGCGCCTGGGTGGCTCAGGCAGTCCTCACCCAGGACCCTGGGATGAGCCCACACTGGGATCCCTGCTCAGCAGGGAAGCTGCTTCTCCCTCTCCCTCTGCCCGCCACCACCACCCATGCTCTGTCTCTCTCTCAAATAAATAAATTAATAAAATCTTAAAAAAAAAAAAAAGAAAAAGAAAAGAAATAGCTGACATGATACGAACTTGGTAATTGTTACCATAGGAAACAACAGGGACTAAAGCAGCGCTGCGGGACGGAGGCTCCGCCCGCCTTCCCTCGAGTTCCTTCCCCTTTCCCTTCCACCCCCCACCCCTTCCATCCGTCTTTCCTCCTTTCTTCCCACGATTACGACACTCTACCCAGTGCCAAGAATGCTGCTGCCCTGGAATTCAGAGACGAATACATACCCGGGCCTGACTAGGGAAGGCGCTGGAGGTGAATGAGGGCCTGAGGTCCTCGAGGGCTCAGAGGAACAAGCATCGCAGGTGGCTTAGCACAGTTAGGGAGACTTCTGAGGCTTTAGCAAGTCAGTCTGAGCCCTGGCCATTTGCACGCTGCGTTTCCTCTTCTTTTTCCTCCGGTGTCTAAACGAGGAGAGAGAACACCTATACCTGCCCAGCAGGGTTTTGCTTAAATAAGCATACGCTGGGACTTCATCCATGATCGGCAAATGCTGGATGCTAAGGGAGCGTTGGTGGTATTCACTTCCACACGCTGCGCTCCAAGGGAACTTGTAGCTCTCAGGGACCAGGGAGGCCTCGGCCTTGATCATCTTTCTAACTCAGAAGGGAAAAAATGCTTGTGTATTTAAAATGCATGGACATTAAAAACAATAAAGCTTGCCCTCTGGGGAAGGATTTGCCCATTCTCATATTGGTGGCTCCCCAAAGATCCTTCCCCTGAGGATTTCATGCCTCATAAAATCACTTGATCAGGTGGGATCTCTTCTTCTAGATGTATCTTCTCAGCAACTGTTTCCCCAGAGGCTTTATCAGGGCAGTGCATGTGTGGGTGTACATGTCAGTACTATGAGCACTTACGATTCTGATTTAAAATGTATCAAAATACATGTAGCAAATGTACTGTACAATTTATTGCTATGTGCCACTTGCATACATCATGTCCAATCTTCATTGCAACCCTTAGGGACAACTGCTCTTATCTTCATTTTATACACCATGAAAAGAAGTTCAGAGTGGTTGAGTCATTTGCCTAAGGCCATCCAGCCACTAAGAACTGGGACCAGGGCTTGAACCCATTATTTCTGATTCCTGTGCATGAGCACATATTCCTCCATATTTCACTCATGTATAAAAGCTTCCCCCCCAAATGATGTAGGGATTTTCTCCTGTGATTGTTTTGTTTTCTGATTCTCCTGGAGTCAAAATGGCTCATGTTAGTCATCCCATTTTTGAATTCCTGGTGTCGAAACGTGGGCCTGGGACCTAGGTCTCCTGTCTGGCTTAATGGCTGCCAACTGGGGTAGCCCAGGGTTCTTTGCATTATCACCAAGTCCTTGTGTTCGACCAGGGGCAAATGACGCACCCATACCACATGCTTCCCCCAGCAAGAATGGCCAGCTTACTAAGACAGCCAGGCACGACTCACTTAGGGTGTGGCTCCTCCGCAGGGTCCAGCGCAGGTCTGTTCTCTAGGAGGAAATTTGCCGGCAGTCTCCTGCCTGCCGCTAAGCTCTAAGCCTGGATGGCATTCCTCCCCAGGTCCCAAAGAGTTCCACTGTATCCTGAGTGCTAATGTCTCCAATAACGTTTTCCTTAGTCCAGAGAAAATGAGAAATACACAGCCTGTCTTACCAAAAGAGTTTTCTTTTTTTCCTCCTCTTTTTAATTCAATTTAAGTGCCTTTAGTCAGGCTGGCCATTGAGTCCATGAACATTTGTTGAATGCCTTTCATGTGCCTGTCACTATCTTACCCCTGGCGACAGAGCAGAGCGGGGCGCGCTCACAGAGTCCCCTGTGCTGGATATCCCCTATGGTGGATATGCATACTCCCCCCCTGGACCCAGTCCTTACCGCTCCGCATGGTGGCTTCCCATGTCTGCCTTTCTCAGGACATTTGCACCTGTCCACCCCAATCTGCACATTTCTTGTCTCAGTCCTTCATTGAACAAATAGTGACTGATCGACCATGTATCTGAAGCATGGTGCTTTACACTGGGTGGGCAGCCGTGATCGTTGTCCTCATGGAGTCTACGTTTTAATGGGGGAGAAAGACAATAAACAGCAAAAATAAGGAAGTACAATAATTTTGGGTCATGATGGTGCCGTAAAACAATTAAAATGGGATAGGCAGTTGTTCTGAGTTTATCCACAGCCCTCTCTTGGGATAGAAAATTCACTGTTCTGACGCAATGACCTTTCTACTTTTTAGGGATGAAATGTCCTATTGTTTGTAAAAAGAAGTTAATGAACTAACTGCCTATCTCATTTTTGTCTTCTATTTATCAGGGTAAATAGAGTGGGGAAGTGTTGTTGGCAAAACTTTGTCTATTCTCTGTTTTGTTTTTCTTGAAATTTTGCTTTTGGGATTCTATAAATGTGGCAACCAATGATTTAAAGTGCAGGTAGGTAATCTTTTTCTGTAGAGAATAAATATATATCTGTGGGATAAATATATGTCTCTTTGCAGTTACTCAACACTATCACTGTAGCAAGAAAACAGCCACACGTAATTTGTGAACAAATAGGTTGGGTTTTGTTCCAATAAACCTTTATTTAGAAAAACAGGCAGAGCTGGATTTGGCCCTCGGGCTGTACTTTGTCAGCCTCGATCAAAACCATCAGCCACCTCACCAGTTGTTCAAATTGGGATAGGGTCAAGGCCAGAGAGCGGAACCAGACAAAGTTTTCTTTGGGCTGCCATTACCATGAGAATGTGGTACTTCTTTAGGAAGACAGTATCATGGGATTATTCCAGGTTAACCTTGATCAAGGTAAAGATTAAGGAACATAATTCTGAGACAACTACTAAAATATATAATTTAGCTTTTATAGTAATTATCCGTACTACAATTTTTAAGGCTCCCTTGCCACCCAAAGGTGTATTGGTGTTAAACACTGTACCTTAGGCTATATTCCTCCAAACAGTGTTGGGGATATAGGCTTGGAGGCAGGGAGCTAATCTGAGAGACGATTCTAAGACACAGAAATGAGTAACAAGAAAGAAGGAAAGCCAGCAAAGAGCGTGTCATTGAGCTGGTCACGGTCATGGGCGGCTGGGGCTCATTACCGCTCCGGCCCCTAACAGTATAAAACTTGCTTCTGAAGAGGCCCTTTGCGGGATAGGACACTGAGATGTGTGTCCGCTGGGCCCATCTTCCATTGGTCGAGGGTGGCCCCTGGCACCATTAATTTCTCTGTGCTTCCCTGATGAACCTTTGCAGCTCTGGAGGAATCACCATGGATTTGGGAAAGTCCTGAGCAGAAAAATGGAGAGCAGTGACAGGTGCTTGGGCTGGCGGTATATGCCCTGCATAGTTTAGAAGACATTCCAGTTGCCTCTGTTATCTGTTACTGAAAACTTTCTCAGTAGATCTTATCTTAAAGGAAAGGGTTATGGTTGTGTTTTTGTTTGTTTGTTTGTTTGTTTGTTTTAAACCCGATGAGTTTGGTTTGGCACCTACCTGCAGATACTCTCTTTCCCACTAGATGGTACCAGTATGCCAAAGCCCTGGAATGCTACTGTTGGGCCTCATCTTTGACATGGATGTATTCCCACTACTTACAAACAATTAAGGAAGGAGCCGGTTGAGGTTGGAGGAGCAGATTGCGGGTGTTTGGGGGATGTGAGATGGTAAAATTGGAGGTTGTCTCAATAGTTACCCTCATTCAGTCGCTCACCAACAAATCTTACCCCCCACTGAGTTCTCAACACTCTTCTCGGCATTGGGAATACAGATACAAGCAATGTACCCAAAGTCCCTAACCTGGCGAGCTTCTGGACTGGTTGGGGCAGAGACAGTACAAACAAACAGGCACAAATGTGTGTCTTGTGATGAGTTGTGTGGAAAGCAGTCCTTCTGGTATCTATCTGCCTGTCTTGTCAACTAATATATGGCAAGAGATTATTTCCATCTGTTTATTAAACCCCATTCTGCCACTCACCTACCTCTTGTGATGATGCTTTTATGGCTTATTTTCACAATGAGACTGTGAGCTTGTTGTGCTCGGCGAATGGGTGTTGACCAACTGGAACCCACTGAAGCCCACCTCAGCCAACGACTTGTTGGTTGTTTCAGTTAGTTTGGAATCATTCTGAATTGCTACTGTTGTCGACACACAATAGAGTTGCATTTTACTCAGGGGTTAGATTATAAAGTCAAGGTTGAAGACAAACACAGAGTTATCATTAACCTTGAAATATCTTAAGTTGCCCATTAAATTGCCATGTGTGTGGTTTTGCATACGCATCCCTGTACTGTAATCAATATGTGACAACGTATAATGCATGCTGTAATGGACAGTGCATAATAAAGACTATAGGGAGATATAATTTTGCAGAATTTAATTGCAGTATTTAAATTGTTCTTTTTCCTTCTCTTTTTGCTGGAAGAGCTGGATTTCCATTAGTTAAATGTGCATATGATAGGACTTTACTGTATTCATTCAAGCTGGGGTTTCTTAATCATATAATCCCCACCAGGCTGTGTGCTGGGGAGGACAAGAGCTGTGTTCTTTGTGCTCTGTTCATCTTTTGGGTTCCCACCACCAGCCACATGCTTTGGGACAGAGGAACAGCATACAGGTAATAATAGTAGTACCGGAGATTAACATTTAAGTAGTGCTTACTGTGAACTAGGCCCTGTGTGAGTTCTTTAGATGTACTAATTAGTATTTTAATCCTTCTGAAGATTCTATGGTGTATCTACTATGATTTTAATTCCATTCCACAGATGGAGAAATTCCAGGAGAACTGGATAAAGGTCACACAGATTTTGAGCTCTGGGGCTGAGATTCAAACTTGAGCAGTCTCAAAGGCCACAGGTTGTATGATTCCATGAAATGGAAAGAATTGTCCAGAACAAGCAAATCCATAGTGACAGAAAGTAGAGTATTGATTGGCTACGGTCCTGGGTGGGAGGAGTGGGGAATGGAGAGTGACTGCTAATGGGCATGGGATTTCTTTTTGGGAGTGATGGAAATGTTCTGGAATGAGACAGTGATAATAGTGGCACAGTGTGTGAATATACTAAAAACCAGAGAATTGCATACTTTAACAGGGTGAACCTTATAGTATGTGGCTGTTGTCTCAACAGAGCTGTTATTCAACAGAAAAGCAAGCCAACCTAAGCTTGCTAAGGTCCAACCTCAGGGCTCTTGTGGCCATCCCGAGCCCTCCTACAGGCACTCAGTAAGTGCTAGTGGCTTTCTACTCTCTTGCCTTACACTAACCCGACTATTCCTCAGAAGGGCCCTATCATTCAACCTCATTTCAGTGATCAGAAAACCAAGGCAGGTGTATACGGAGGAACTTGGGACTGGCAAATGACCTAGGCAGTTCTGGGCCTGAAGCATAATAGTTTTCACATATTTTTTTAAATTATTATTAAATGAGTCCATTTTTTTTTATTATGTTCCTTTAGCCAACATATGGTATGTCATTTTTTTGTTTTTAAAATTAATTCTAATGATGAAATAATATATAAATACATTTTCCTTTTTAAAATTAGAATATTTATATATAAAGCCAGTCCCTCCTGACTGTCATTAGTTTTTGAGGTAGTTTTTTCAATGATTCATTAGTTGCATGTAACACCCAACGCTCATCACATCATGTGCCCTCCTTAATACCCACTACCAGGTCACTTCATTCCCCTACCCTCCCGTTTTTGTTTTTTTTTTTTAATTTCATACATTTTATTAATTAAAAGCAACACTAGTGGACTAGAGCTATAGGTTTTTTCATCATCTATTCATCTATTTCATCATTTCATCTATTTCCTCAGAAATAAGGCAGTGGTTCTTCACTTTTCTTTTACAGGTTTGCAAAGTGGATTAAGATCCTTCTTTGCTCACTGGTTATTATTCTCCTCTGGCCCAGATGGGTCTGGTGTAGGGTATTGGCACCAAGGCCCAGAGACCACAGGGTCATAGTGTGTGTTAGAAGGCGTGTTAGTGTGTGGTTGACTTCTAAAACTAGTAAGCTTACATGGCTCAGGACCTGGGAGAGAAGGAAGTGGAAGAGGGGGAGAGAACTCTTTGATACACTAATTGTCCCTGTACTCAAGTTGATACCAGATTGCTGAAAGGATTTATCCAAACTAACCAGAATGTTTGGCACCCCTTGGCTGGTTCAGATGAAGACTTCATGGCCTGGCAATGAAGAGGAATCTGAGGTCTAAGGCAGGGAAGGGAGCTTTTTGCTCTTACACTTGGCCCTTGGCACCTCCAAATCAAGGCCCCCACCCCCACCAGAAACACTCCCCCTTCAGCACCTGCTTCCCCCACCAGACATCTTTTGATTCCCAAGCTCTGTAAACATGAGATTTATTCCTCTGTGCCTTCACTCTTGTGTTGATGATTTGTTCTTGTCTTTCATGTTTAAAATGCAGAGTGATGAAGCCTTTAGCCAAGCACAGCACAGCAGGAAGGGGCAGCAGGGCTTGCCCCTGGATCCGGCCCCAGGATGCCTGTTTATGGTGCTGGAGGGTGAGGATTTATAAAGACAAAGCTGAGGGACTATAAATATCTTCCTGGGTCTCCAGTCTGGAAGAGCAGCTGCAACATGAGCTGGGGCAGGAGCTAGGACTGAAAGCAGTCTGGCTCCCCAGGTGGCTGGCCTCGGGGTAGCAAAGAGTGCTGGGCCACCTAGATTCGTAAAGCCCTCCCAGGTAGCAACAGGTGATTACACAAAGCCACATGAGTGTATGATTTTTCCAACACGTTTTGCAAAGTATATTCTGAAGGGGTACTGGTTCCATGAGATGTTAATAAAGGTTCTAGAAAAAAATAGGTTGTGTTAGCTCATATTTTGGGAAACCCTGGACTTACCCATAGAAATGAAGCAGGTTGTGTTTTGTTTTTCACAACTGAATGTCTCTGAGACTTTATTGTGCATTTGAGTTTCAAAGAGGGGCTCCCCAAGGCTACATTCCCAATGCTCTTCCTAAATTCCCAGGGCTAAGGGAGCTCTTGCATGGAGTGAATCATGAGATGGAGACGCACAGGATAAATGTGGGAATAAGCTGTGGACCCTGGCGTCTCAGAATTTGGGCCTTCACCATCAGGACCATCAGTGTCCGCATCACTTGGGAGCTTATTAGGAAGGCAGTTATCCACCCAGCATCGACCAAATCAGAGCTTCTGGGGTAGACCCAGCCATCCATGTCTTCACACACCTGCCTTCTAGGGGGTTCCGATGCTCCCTCCACTTTGAAACCTGCTTCTCCGTTGAGCTGTGGGGGAAAGAGAGACCTTTCTGGTGGTGTTCTGGGTGAAGGAGGGAAACATATGTTGGGGCAGGAACTATGCTCCCCTGAAGAAACACAGGAGTGGAGGCCAAAAGGTTCTGCTCTATCCCATTTATGGTCACAGCTCTTACTTCTGGGAGACGCTGAGCTGTGTTCACAGGATGCCTTCAGTGAGAGCTGTGGTCTACATAGGTAGACCGGAAGACCTGGGGTGGTGAGAGAGGCAGCATTTGGGAAGTTTGTCTAGGGGAGGCAAACCTCATCTTGGGTTTTTAATCTGAGACTTTTTAAGGAAAAGAAAGATTAACAAGGGAACAACCAGCTTATTACTATATATACCTCATGTGTACATGGTAGATATCCAGGGAAAAAATGAGAAACTCTCAGAAGTGGCTTAGAACTCCAGTTTAAATACCGTCTTAAGCTAAAGATAAGAGAAAGGAAGGTATGGGGAGGCCAGTGAGGGTGTAACAGGATTGAAAACATGAATGAGATTTGTTATGTAGGTTTGAGCCAGTGTCCTCTCCATTGGTATGGATCTGATGTTGTCTGCAGGGAATAATATCTCTCCTTCTTGGTAAAGGGGAGGAGGGACACCTTTATACGTATATTCAGGTCTTGTTTATAGGCAAATAGGAAGAGGCAGTAATGTTTTCTTGCACCTGCTTTTTCTCAGCTGCCTTCAGCTCAAAATAATCCTTCTGACAAAATGGCATGTTTAGTGTGGCATATTCTGCTATATTTCATCTGACTTAGCAGCCGCCCCTTTGATTTTATATGCATGTGTGTATGTGTATATATGTACAGGCAATGCATATACATACACACCCACATGCACATACACACAGATGTATACGCATATAGCACATGCACACACCTATAATAGATATATGTGTATATGCCCATATATAACATATACATATAAACACATGTGTATGTTCTGTATGTACATATGATACCTACCGAGCCCTAGTCGCAATTGGCACCGACTAAATTCTAGGCTCTATTCTTTGAACTAAGGTTTCCAGGGTGAACCAGGCAGATGCAGAGGCTGCAGCTGCTGAAACTGTGGGGACTACTGACCCCAGAGAAGAATGACAAACAGTGACCTTGCTGGGTCTTTGAGAAGAGCTGGTTCCATAGCCCTTGGGTTTTGAAGTGCATCCAGAATAATTCTTTGTGTGCCATTATGAGTCTTTGCTGATCTTGCCAATATTGCCCATGATTCTTTCTTGGGAAATATAGTCTAAACTGGTGGTTCTCAAATGGGGGCAGTTGGGCCTCTCAGGGGTCATATGGTAATATCTAGAGACATGTTTGCTTGTCACAAGTGGGGGAGAAGGAGCTATTGGCATTTGGTAGGTAGAGGCCAGGGATGCTGTTCAACATCCTACAGTACACAGGACAGCCCCCAAATGTTTGGGACATTTGTCCCAAACCAAATGTCAGTGGAGTAAGTGTGAGGACACCAGGTCTCACTGCCGAGCTTCGAGCTCACCCAGCACAGACAGGAATGACTGTCTCTACCCCATCCCATTCTAGAAGCCACAATCCAAAGTTGGCTCTGTGAAAAAAGAATGAGTAGCAGGTTACTATCCGCGTATAATTTTTCAGAAGGTAAAACCGTGACTCTCTGGTAAACACAAACATTAATTCATTAACTTATGAGGAAACTCATAAGATGCTATGATGGTTTCAAAGGGCATTTAAGAAGCTAAGGGTATTTCTGAGCAATTTGACAAAGAAATATTAGGATGAGATTCCTGAGTTAGGAAACAAAACACAGTTAATGTGGACATGCCTAAACCTTGGGGGTTATCTGTTCCATTAGACAAATTATTTTTGTTTCTACTGGACAGAAATTGGCAAGTAATTGGGAAGTTCACTAAGTCTGGGGAGTGCCTTCAAACAACAAGATGAACTATGCACATGCCCCTAGACATCTGCCGGTGACCTTTGTCCCTGAGTGATATCCAGAGTGTTTCCATCAGTCATTTTGGCCATGTTTACAAGCTTTGGGTAATGTTTTTCTGATTCCTTACACCTGATTTTTAATTTACTAGTGCTGCCTGACCTGACATGGTCTGGGAAATGCGGGGCAAAGAAATGAAAGAGTCAGCTGAGGTCCAGGAGGCGGTGGGAGGAGGAATTCTGTAGGCCCAGTTGTTTATGCAGATGCCATCTGCTAACTATCTTTGATTAAGCATGTGCTGTGCTACATGCTTTCATTCAATCTTAGTAGATGGGACTGACCATCGTCCACATGTACTGATGAGGAAACTGAGTCCGAGGGAGAGTCAGGATGTCAGTAGAAGATACAGGCAGAGTAAGGTGAAAATGGTGTGGGATCAAGACCAAAGCGGGTAGAAATAGAGAAGGAAGGGGCGGGTGTGACACGCTGGAGGGAAGCACGAGTTCAATTTGAGGCAAAAGTACTCCTAGCATATTCGAGGGAACCAGGAGGCTGTTCTGGGTGACAATAAATGTGAACACATTGTGAAACTGGATCAGGGCTACAGAGATGGCAGCTATTAATAGTATCAGTGTTATTTTAGCCAAAGGATCTCACTACTGCTACAGGGCAGCGCCTGGCAGTAACCCATGGTGGTTAGGAGCCCAGACCTTGGGGGAAGCTGGAATTGGTTTGG
This sequence comes from Mustela nigripes, assembly GCF_022355385.1. Lineage (NCBI taxonomy): Eukaryota > Metazoa > Chordata > Mammalia > Carnivora > Mustelidae > Mustela > Mustela nigripes. The sequence goes on from NC_081573.1 coordinate 54,232,821, forward strand.
ACTTCAGCTCTGCCCCTGGAGGTGTGTGTGGCCATGGGCAAGTGGCTTAACATCTCTGTGCCTCAGCTTTCAGATCTATGAAATGAAGGTCATGACGTCTACCTGATAGAGCAGCCAGGGGGATTCCCGTCGACCCTGTAAAATCCTGGCTGAGCAAATGATAAACCCTTGGGAAATGGCAGTTGGTTCTTTGAGGAGGTGAATAGACAGGATTTAGCAGATGATGGTTGTTAGCCATTTGTCTGTAAGTATCACAGTCTGTCTTAGTTCCCCCAAAAGCAGATTCTGAAAGGATTTGAGTGCAGTTAATTCATCTGGGAGGTGATCCAGGGAAAGCTGTGGGGGGTGGGGACATGAAGCAGGGAAGGGAGGGTGGCCACGTGAAGTGTCTTTTATTCAGCCCGTTGCTGCTGTGGCTGCTTGGACCTAATTCCCCTTGGGATCCTTGGGAGCCAGTGCAGGACACATCAGAGTTGTCCCACCTGAGGGACATGGGAGCTCCAACTCTATGCCACAAATCTGGGTGGGCATTGTTTTGGGCTGTTCCGTGTGGCATTGATTTTAAGCACTACTGGACTTCTGGGTATGGACTCTGGCCCCAGAGAAAGCCATCAGCAAAGAGGTGTGGAGTTTTTCAGCTGGAAATGGGGCCAGCCCTTTAACGGAAAGGCCAGACGGATATGGGCTTGGGGGGTAGGTGGGAAGCTCTTAGCATCCGCTCTAGGCAGGATCCAAGGGCATAAAAACAGTGATGCCCTTTGGGCCAGGAATCTACCTCTGAGAAGTTAAAGAAACAGAGCTAGGCATACAAAAAGACACATAGAAATACTTTCCTGCATTATAGGTGATTGCCTGAATTGAGGACGATAACAATAATCAACATGTGTGGAATATTTGCCATGCGCCTGACTCTCCTAAGTGCTCAACAAATGAGCTAAATTCTAGCGAGTGGAAACTGGCTAAGTGGCTGGGTGGAATATTGCACAGGCTGTGAGGAGGGCATTTTATGAAGACAGCAATGGCGTGGAGAAATCGCCTACTGAGAAGTGATACAGAGCAGGAGACTCTGTGTGGAATAGGATCCTACAAGCAGAAAAAGTCTCTATGTATGAGAAAGGGGGGTTATCAAATCCTAACTGTGGTTTTGTCTGTGTCATGGGTTTGTGAGTGATTTTTCTCCCTCTAGTGAACGAATCTCCATTGATGTGCCTGTATTACGCTTACAAAAAAAATACAGTAAATACAAAAAAGTGAAAGAAAGGAAGAAAACTTCTAAAAAATAGGTTTCCAGGAAGGGAATGGAAAATCCAAAAGAGGTCCAGCAGAGGCTTCAAGGAAGGGAATGGAAAACGATATTTCAGAAAAATTCACCTGTGGGTGGAAGATGGATTGGACTGGGGAAAACCCAAGGTAAGAAATTAGTTCAGCTTGTGAGCAAACAAAGGTCACAGGGAGTATATGGGAAGGAAAGGGCCAGTGTTGAAGGTTTGGTGGTTAATGGGATGATGGGGAAGAAAGGGAGAAATGCCAGAAACAACCCCAAGATTTTTCTTTAAGAGTGCTTTAAGAAAGATTCTGAATGATAAAGAGATTATTCTGACATTATTTCCCTGCTTATACTTGCACTGCATGGTGTGTGATAATAATCATTTTGAGTATATCTCACTATTAAAACATAAAGCAATTTCTTTTTTTTTAAGATGTCATTTATATATTTGGAAGAAAGAGTGAGAGTGAGAGAGAGAAGGAGCCAGGAGAGGGGAAGAAGGAGACGGAGTAGGAGATGCCCTGCCGAGCAGGAAGCCCTAAAACATAATGCAATTTCATCTGAAAAAGAAACTTAGCAATGGAACAACAAACATATATTGAGCACCTTTTTGAGATCTACTTCTGTCTACTGTCTCATCTAAACCTAACAACAATCTTATTAGCTATGTTCTTAGTATTTCTGTTTAACAAGTGGCATAAGTGTTGATCAGAGAAGTAAAGGTACTTATCCAAGGTCACAAAGAATCTGAGTTCAGATCATTGTTAAGTGAACTGTATGTCTGTATGCATATATGGATGGATGGATGGATGATGGATGGGTGGATGGATGATGGATGGGTGGATGGATGGATGGATGATGGATGGGTGGATGCATGGGTGGATGGATGGATGGATGGATGGGTGGATGGATTGGTAACCATGGAAGGGGAAAATGTAGGGTACTATAATGTCAAAATAGAAGAGAGGGCATTTCAAGAAGGAAGTGGCAGTTACCTTAGAAGGTAAGGAAGGAAGGAGAACGCACTAGATTCTACAAGAAGAAGGTGTCGTCACTAGTTCTTTTTATGGGGGTCATTGTGGTCAAGTAATCAAAGTTGCATGGGAGAGCTGAGGGTCTAGGACATTGTGAATCTATGAAATGCTGGATACACCAGGGAGGAGCTCAAAAACAGGTATAGATGCGACAATAGGAAAGGGGGTGATGTAAGAGAACAAATGGGTTAAGGACAAGGACACCAGACTACCTGGGCTTGACTCTCAAGCCCACTGCCGTATGACCTTAGCAAACCCCATAACTCCGTTTGCTTCAGTCTCCTCATTTTGTAAAAGGGGAAGGATAGTAGTAACCCCCATCTCACGGGCTCCTTAGGAGGATGAACTAAAGCATGTAACATTCTTCCCACCGTGTCCAGCACACTATAAATCCAAACCAGGCAGGGATCCCGATGCCTTAATGGTCACAATAAATGCCATTTCCTGGGAAACAACCGCAAGCTACAGATCAAGAAACCGAGATTCATCCGCTTAAAGAATGTGCCCCAAGGAAATAAACCTGGAGCCCCAGCATTGCACTGCCCAGGACAGCAAGAGGTCAGCTCTCCGTTCCTCTAGGAGAAAATAGATTTGCTGCAAGATCCTATGCCATATGCACTTCTTTTTAAGTTGGAAATGAACCTTCTGCAATTTATAATGAGGCTTACTGAGGAGCACTTTCCCGTAGTTCTTTTTGACCAAACCGTTCCTAAACAGAGGCTGCTCATTAAAGCAAAGTTAGAGGAGTTTTGGAGGCATGGGAGACTCGCTGGGAGAGGAAAGTGGTGAAGCACTTGGAAGATTCGGGGGGCGGATGAAGATCCGTCAGACCCCAGCAAGCACCGTGAACCCCGTGCCCTTTCTCCAATCCAGAAAGTTTTATGCTTTTATAATTGATGCTTGCAGAAGTCTGCACACTGCAGACTCGGCGTGAGGAATCCTGAAAGCTTTATTAACCCAGCCACTTAGCCTTTACGAGTGCAACCCCTACCCTGGCTGTTTTGGCTCAGGATTCGCTGAGCCCCCAAATGTTCCACCATAGGGATGAAGAGGTTCAGTTTCATTCCTTTCTCTGGCCATTTCTCCTCCGCAGTCCCCCTACCTCTCCAGCCCTGGCTGCCGGAAGGCTGCCCCAGTGCTCAGCCGGTCCGCTCCTGCCCTTTGCGATCCTGTAACCTGCCGAGGAAACGTTCTGAGGCCGAGCCCCCGGAGAAATTGCATGCCCGGGATTGATTTTGCATAGTGTAAAAATCAATCCGCACATTGGGCAGTGGAAGCGCCACGTTCAAAGGCTCCTGTTGGCGAGAGAACTAGTTCAGGCTGGTTGGAGACCCAGTGGGGCAGGGCGGCAAGCAGATTAAGTCAGAAACTTAAAAATAAATAAATAAATAAATCAACAGCGGGGGGGGGGGGGGGGGGGGGGGGGGGGGGGGGGAGATGAAACTGAGGGGTGTGCTTTGTCAGGCTAGAACAGTGTTTCTCCTTCTGTGTTAATGAGAAATTAACAGCTGGCACAGCTGGCCTCTCCCTGTTGCGTAGTTTTGGGGGAAGAAAAACGGTGCAAAGAACACACCTCCCAGTAGACACACACCCCTGCTGGCAGGAGGGCCTCCAGGTGACTCTGTTGGCTTGACATAGTCTCTCTAGGGACAGAACTTCAGTTGGCTTGGGTGGGAAGACAAAGCACAATCCTCTTCCGTGCTCCAATAATCATTGTTTAATCGAACGCCACTCTAATAGTTAAGTCAGAATAACTAACATTTACCGAACACCATCTATGTGTCAGGACCTCTGGGAGGCACTTCCGTGCAACGTGTCTCCTTCAAGACTCTGAATGTCAGAGCTGCTGTGACTCACTCGTTTCACAGCCGAGGAGTCCGCGGTTTGGGAGGCGCGCTCACGGGCACGGTCTTCACTGATTGCCGCTCAGCCCTCTGGGGGGCCACAGATGATATTTTGCAGTTAAGGCAACTGAGCATCAGGGACCTGTCGTCTTCAGCGAATAATTGGCAGAACCAGGATTCAAATCTTCGTCTTCTGATTCCATGTTGTTGCGATTTTATTGGGAGGCAGAGAGGTGGTGTATATTCATGAAATTTCCTTTGGTGTGGCAAGTGTATTGTTCAGTGTCCCCAACTTCAGTCAGGAGAGTATTGCTTTCCCACTTTACAGATAGGGAGACTGAGGCTCAGAGAGGGGACGCCGTTTGGAATAAAGCCACACAGGTAATTGTACCGAGTAGAGCTGGAGCTCATAGCTTCCCATTACATCCTGTGGATTTTCTTTGCTCCTAGCACCTCTTCATGGCTATGCCTTCAATAGGAGAGGCAGAGCTGTGTGATTTTCCAGCAGGGACAGTGAGAGGGTAATTCTGGCCTCTGAGGTAGGATTCAGGATTGGATATGGGTACTGACCGTTGAACAGGCTGCTAGGAAAATGATCTTGGTCTAGAGGGAAGGTCCGACATGACCGAGAATTCAGGATGGACCCGCTCTGTCTCATTTGGGTCCTTTTGTCTTAAAGGCTACGAGTTCCAGTTTGCGCTTTGAAAGCAGGAACTTGCCGGGGTAACCTACTGTTGCTGCCTTCCTTCAGTCATAAAAGCGAAGTTCTAAGAACAAGCTAATGTCCCAGCACTTGCTAAGGAGATCACTGTTTTAAGCAAGGCTCAGGTTCTGGGAAGAGAGGCTCACATTGTCGAGTCGGATCTCCATTTTTCTGAGTCTTGTGTTTTGGGAAAGCATTATGGGTTTGTCATTCTGGGCTGTCACCAGTGTGACACCTCCAGGCTCTGAAAGGTTACAGGAAAATAACAGACCCTCTGGCATTTTCTAGCAGGTTCTATTTCTCACCTGGGCTGGAATTGTGCATGTGCTTTTTATTCATGACAAGATGAGAAAAGCTTGGTTAAATAAGGACCAGCTTCTCTTTATACATCTTCTTCCCTGACTGATAGCATCAGAAAGCCATTCATCTGGTTTGAAGATAGACAGGTGGTTGCCGCTGCTGCACTGTGAGCTTTTGAAGTTTGCTCTGTGATGTGATTACAGCACATACTTAGCTTGTGCTCCAGGGGGTAAAGTTGACCTTTGATCCTACTTCTCATTTAAAAATCACAGATCTTGGAAAATGAACCAATCTAGGAAGATGCTGGAAGCTGCGTTTGCTGCTTGAGCTTGGCTGCCAAACTAATTGAACTGGCCTGCTTTACCTAGAATTCTGATTCTTCTGATTAAAACAGATGACCTTTCGAGCCTTTTTCCCCCTCAACAATCTTGAGAGGAGATCTGGTCTTTTGTGAGTTCCAGTGGGAATCCCAGAATCGTGGCACTACTGCGGGTTCCAAATGAGGAAAGTGTGCTTTAGCAAAGCGTTGGTCAGAAGAAATTCAAGACCGATGTCCAAACTGAGGGTGCATGGTCTACCCTTCTCCTTTGTTCATTCATTCATTCATTCATTCATTCATTCATTCCTACATCCTTTCAACATTCATAGAGTGCCTATCTGAGATGGCAACTGGTGATAAGGAGGTAACCAAATTTTAGTTTCTGAGCCCAGAATCTAGTAATTCTGGAGGTGAAACAGACAAGGTCGCCGACTTCTTCAAAACAGGATGGAAGGGGCTGGGAGTAAAACCACTTTGGAAGACAGTTTGATTTTAGCTTTGGTGGTATCACCAGATAGTTTTCCAAAGTGGTTATCAAAAAGGCAGGAAGGGGAACTTCTGAGAATCTGAGAGTGCTTTATTTTTTTACCTCAGTGCTGGTTGCATGGCACCTTGTAGAAAAAACTGTATAATGAGGCTTTTGCACACTTTCTGTAGTGCTTTGGCTTTATTTATTTATTTATTTTTAAAGATTTTATTTATTTATTTGACAGAGATCACAAGCAGAAGGAGAGGCAGGCAGAGAGAGAGAGGGTGAAGCAGGCTCCCTGCTGAGCAGAGAGCCCAAGCAGGGCTTCATCCCAGGACCCTGGGATCATGACCTGGGCGAAGGCAGAGGCTTTAACCAGCTGAGCCAGCCATGAGCCTCTGCTTTGGCTTAATTTAAATGAAAAGCAAAGAAAGGAGGTATTAAGAGCTTCAGGCCCTTTGGGAGCACAGAGGAGAGACTGGCCCTGCTTGGGAGAGGGAGGAGAGAGAGAGATTAAGGAAGGCTTTCGGATGGAGATACTGTTTGAACTGGGCCCCTAAGGATCCACAAGAAGTAGGCCGTCAGGAGATGGGACTGGAGGTACTTGCACAGAGGCCTTAAAGGGAAGGAAGGCATGGCATGGAGGGAGCTGGGAGCTGGGGCTGAGGGAGTGTGAGGGGCTGCAGGGGAGCGGGCGGACAGTTTCACAGACATGGTGGCCCGAAGGGGTGGGAGCCAGGATGGATTTTTAAGCAGCAGAGTGACCCTGTCAAGCCTGGGTTTTCAAACCATCAGTCTTCTTGTACCTACATGGGGGTGAAAAATGGGAGACATGTCGGTGCCTTTTGCAGTCATTCTAGAGAGGAAGGCTGAGGACCCGGTTCAAGGCCCTGAGGGAGAAGAGGAGGAGGCAGATCAGAGATCAGAAGATATGAAGTCAGTGAGACTTGTTAATGAGCTGTAAGGTGGGGGTCGGGGAAGAGATGGGGAAAGTGGGTTTCTTCTCCAGCCCTGCCTCTGGTGAGAAACCCTTGAGCCTGAGAGTAAATTTCCCTTATTACAATAAAACCATAAAAATCCTCATTAGTCATTCCAGAAACATCTAGTTCATGCCTACGATGTGCCAGGCAGTGTGGGAGGCTGTGAAACTACAGAGATGGGAGACACACCAATTCTTGGCCTCAAGGAGCCACCTGTAGAGTGTAAGGGGACAACAGGTCTGATTTTCTCTGCCTCAAACCTCAGACAGCGTGTTTAAGCTTACGTGATGGTGCCAGTGTCTTATTTGATTCAAGGTCAGCTCCCTAACCCCTGCAGCGTCAATGATATGGCATTCCCCAAATCCCTTGCAGAAAGGATCTTTCTTTCCCCTTGAGTAGTTTTGAGCCAAGCATATAATATTGCGTGAATGTTTGAAAACTTCTCCTGGTTCTCAGAATGCAATTCTGACAGTGCTGAAGGCTGCCAATTAAATGAAGATTTAGATAAAGGCTGTGTGGGAGAGGGAACGTAATATTCTTAAACCTAATAATGGTTTCCTTCTGTCTTTTTGAAGCTCTCAAATAATCCTGATTGACTGGCTCCCTGCTTTGGGCATTCCCATTTGCTGGACAATTTAATAACATTTAAAATGTTTGACAACCTTTATTTGGGGGCAGACGTCCCCAGGGGAGCAAGCTGTGGGAAAGGATATGAATGCTCTACAGTTTAAAAAAAAGGAACCAGGATTTAAATAGGTTCTTTCTACATTCAGAACAAGTCCCCTGCATGCCGAATAGCAGGGGGCACAGAAGGGGTGAGAACAGGCTCTCATATTATAATATTAAACATAGGAAATGTGTAATGACTGCCAGCATGTCTTGTCTTGAGCGGGTGTTTTCCTCAGATCACCTCCTTCACTCCCCAGAGCAGCAATGAGGTGAATGCTAAGACTGTACCCATTATGCAGATGCGGTAACTGAGGCCCATAGCCATGTGGCTAATAAGCCATGGGACTGACAGTTCTCTGGCTTGTGCTCATTCTCTTGGCTCTGGAGTATATAGTAGGCTGGGTTCCAGGCACTGGAGAGGGAATTTAGAAAGAAATCCAAGACAATTTCCCTCCTTTCTCCATCATACCAGAGGATTCCTCTGTTCGTATAGTCATTTATTTAACACATTTATTGAGTGCCAGGCATGGTAGCACCAAGAAAACAGTAATGGACACGGCCACATCCCTGGTCATAGACCTTTTGTTTTATTAGAAGCGAACAGTAAAGAAGGTCCACTAGTCATAAGTGTAGCACAAAAACCAAGGCACCATGACAGATAAAGTGTGATAATGATGCTCTTTTTAGCAGTGTGGAAACTGAGGCCCGGAGTGGGCAAGGGCACCCACAGGAAACAGTGGAAACAAGATGCCTTAAGGTAACCGCTCACTACCCAAGGTCTTTAAATTTCAGCCAGCATTTAATGGGCGTCAGCTAAGTGCCAGGCTCTTCATGAGGTTCACCCTTTAGACTCTGACACATTTCCAGGCCAGTGGGGTGGGGGCGGGGACAGAGAGTTAATCAGAGAGTTAATGTGCACAATTGAAAACATTGGTTTGGGCCACCTGGGTGGCTCAGTGGGTTAAGCCGCTGCCTTCAGCTCAGGTCATGGTCTCAGGGTCCTGGGATCGAGTCCTGCATCGGGCTTTCTGCTCAGTGGGGGGCCTGCTTCCCTTCCTCTCTCTCTGCCTGCCTCTCTGCCTACTTGTGATCTCTCTCTGTCAAATAAATAAATGAAATCTTAAAAAAAAAAAAAAAAAAAGAAAGAAAGCATTGGGCTGGTGGGACGAGCTCTGATTTTGATTTAGGAGTACAGAGAAAGAGCCTCTGGCCCAGTCGGGGTGGGGTGACCAAAGGGTTGTATGTGAGCTGGTAGTGGGCACCATAGTGGAGATAGTCAAAGAGAGGAGGGAATTGTGTGAGGGGGATTCTAAGTAGAGGAATCAGTGGTTCAGAAGTATAGGGTAGAGAGAGAATGTGAGCCAGCTCAGCATGGCTGGAGAAAGAGAGGCAGGAATGCACCGGCTTGCATTTAAACTGTGTGTGTGTGTGTGTGTGTGTGTGTGTGTGTGTGAGAGAGATGGTGATGAGAAAGGAGGCTGGAGAGGGAGGTAGGGTTGCATCTGGTTGCATTTATTTTTTTCAATTTTCAAATAGACTTTATTTTTAAGAGCAGTTTTAAGGTCACGATAAAATTGAGTGGAAGGTACAGAGATTTCATGGATACCTCTTGCCCTCACATACGCACAGCCTCCTCCTCTATCGAAATCCTGTGCCACAGTTTTGCCTTTTCCAGACTGTCTTGTAGAGGTGACCCCTGATCGGCGTGGGGGATCAGGGGCACTGAACCTTTTGACTCCTCAAAAATGTAAGTATTAATAAACTACTTGACTAAAAACCTTACTGATGACATAAATGATTGACACGTAGGTTGTAAGTTATATGTATCCTATTTGGTATTCTTGTAATAAAGTAGGCTAGAGAAAACAAATTGTTATCAAGAAAATCACAAGGAAGATAAAATACATTTACAGTTCTGTACTGTATTTATGGAAATATTGCACATACGTGTGGACTTACGCAGTTCAAATCTTTAAGTTGTCAAATGTAATTGGAATTTTACCTTTTTACATTGGCTTCCTATACATAGTAATATGCATTTAAGTTTTCTCCGTGTCTTTTCGTGGCTTAATAGCTCTTTTTTATCGCTAAATAATATTCCATTCTCTGATGTATCACAGTTTATTTCCCCATCCACCTACTGATGGGTGTCTTGCTGGCTTTCAGGTTTTGGAAGTTATGAATAAAGCTGTTATAAATATTTGTGTACAGGTTTTTGTCTAGACATAAGTTTTCAACTCCTTTGGGTAAATAAATACCAAGAAGAGCAATTCTGGATCATACAGTATGTTTCCTTTTGTAAGAAACCGCCAAACTATCTTCCAAAGTGGTTGCCCCATTTTGCATTCTCACCAGCAATGATGGAGAGTTCCTGTTACTCCACATCCTCATCAGAATTTGGTGTTCTATAAAGAAGAGGTGATATATAGATATATATATATAGAATATCACCTCTGCTTTATCTATTCATCTGTTGATGGACATCTACGTTCTTTCCATAGTTTGGCTATTGTGGAACACTGCTGCTATAAACATTCGGGTGCACGTGCCTCTTTAGATCACTACATTTGTATCTTTAGGGTAAATACCCAGTAGTGTGATTGCTGGGTCCTAGGGTAGCTCTATTTTCAACTTTTTGAGGAACCTCCATGCTGTTTTCCAGAGTGGCTGCACCCGCTTGCATTCCCACAACAGAGTAGGAGGGTTCTCCTTTCTCTACATCCTCGCCAACATCTGTCATTTCCTGACTTGTTAATTTTAGCCATTCTGACTGGTGTGAGGTGGTATCTCATTGTGGTTTTGATTTGTATTTTCCTGATGCCGAGCGATGTGGAACATTTTTTCATGTGTCTGTTGGCCATCTGGATGTCTTCTTTGCAGTAATGTCTGTTCATGTCCTCTGCCCATTTCTTGATTGGATTCTTTGTTCTTTGGGTGTTGGGTCTGATAAGTTCTTTATAGATTTTGGATACTAGCCCTTTATCTGATATGTTGTTTGTGAATATCTTCTCTCATTCTATCAGTTGTCTTTTGGTTTTGTTGACTATTTACTTTGCTGTGCAAAAGTTTTGATCTTGATGAAGTCCCAATTGTTCATTTTTACCCTTGCTTTCCTTGTCTTTGGCAATGTTTCTGGGAAGAAGTTGCTATGGCTTAGGTTGAAGAGGTTGTTCTCCGTGCTCTCCTCAAGGATTTTGATGGATTCCTATCTCACACTGAGGTCTTTCATCCATTTTGAGTCTATTTTTGTGTGTGGTGAAGGAAATGTTCCAGTTTCATTTTTCTGCATGTTGCTGTCCAATTTTCCCAAAACCATTTGTGGAAGAAATTGTCTTTTTTCCATTAGACATTCTTTCCTGCCTTGTTGAAGATTAGTTGACCATAGAGTTGAGGGTCTATTTCTAGGCTCTCTGTTCTGTTGCATTGACTATGTGTCTGTTTTTGTGCCAGTACCATACTGTCTTGATGATAACAGCTTTGTAATAGAGCTTGAAGTCTGGAATTGTGATCCCACCAACTTTGGCTTACTTTTCCAATATTCTTCTGTCTATTTGGGGTCTTTTCTGGTTCCATATAAATTTTAGGATGATTTGTTCCATTTCTTTGAAAAAAGTTGATGTATTTTGATAGGAATTGCATTAAATGTGTAGATTGCTTTAGGTAGCGTAGACATTTTCACAATATTTGTTCTCCCAGTCCATGAGCATGTGATATTTTTCCACTTCTTTGTGTCTTCCTCAATATCTTTCATGAGTGCTTTATGGTTTTCTGAGTACAGATTCTTTGCCTCTTTGTTTAGGCTTATTCCTAGGTGTCTTATGATTTTGGGTGCAATTGTAAATGGGATTGACTCCTTAATTTCTCTTTCTTCTGTCTTGTTGGTGTATAGAAATTCAACTGGTTTCTGCACATTGATTTTATATCTTGACACTTTACTGAATTCCTGTACGAGTTCTAGCAGTTTAGGAGTGGAGTTTTTTGGGTTTTCAACATAAAATATCATATCACCTGGAAAGAGTGAGAGTTTGACTTCTTCTTTGTCAATTCGGATGCTTTTAATTTCTCTTTGTTGTCTGACTGCTGAGGCTAGAACTTCTAGTACTATGTTGAATAGCAGTGGTGATAGTGGACATCCCTTCCGTGTTCCTGACCTTAGGAGGAAAGCTCTCAGTTTTTCCCCATTGAGGATGATATTTGCTTTGGGTTTTTCATAGATGCCTTTAATGATATTAAGGTATGTACTCTCTATCTCTACATGTTGAAGAGTTTTGATCAAGAAAGAATGCTATACTTTGTCAAATGCTTTTTCAGCATCTATTGAGAGTATCATATGGTTCTTGTTCTTTCTTTTATTAATGAATTGTATCACATTGATTGATTTGTGGATGTTGAGCCAACCTTGCAGTCCAGGAATAAATTCCATTTGATCGTGATGAATGATCCTTTTTATGGACTATTGAATCATATTGGCTAGTATTTTGGTGAGAATTTTTACATCTGTGTTCATCAAGTATATTGGTCTGTAATTCTCTTTTTTGATGGAGTCTTTTTCTGGTTTTGTGATCAAGGTAATGCTGGCCTCATAAAATGAGTTTGGAAGTTTTCCTTCCATTTCTATTTTTGGAACAGTTTCTGGAGAATAGGTATTAATTCATCTTTAAATGTTTGATGAAATTCTCCTGGGAAGCTGTCTGGCCCTGGGCTCTTGTTTGTTGGGAGATTTTTAGATGACTGTTTCAATCTCCTTACTGGTTATGGGTTTGTTCAGGTTTTCTATTTCTTTCTGGTTCAGTTTTGGTAGTTTATATATCTCTAGAAATGCATCCATTTCTTCCAGATTGTCAAATTTGCTGGCTTAGAGTTGTTCATAATATGTTCTTATAACTGTTTGTATTTCTTTGGTGTTGGTTGTGATCTCTCCTCTTTCATTCATGATTTTATTTATTTGGGTCCTTCTCTTTTCTTTTTGATAAGTCTGGCCAGGGGTTTATTAATCTTATTAACTCTTTCAAAGAACTAGTTCCTAGTTTCATTGATTTATTCTACTGTTCTTTTGGTTTCTATTTTATTGGTTTCTGCTCTGATCTTTGTAATATCCCTTCTCCTGCTGGGGTTAGGCTTTCTTTGCTGTTTTTGCATGTGTGTGTGTATACACATGCAAAAATAAGAGTAAACACGATGAAGGGATGGAATATGACTGTAAGGATGAAAATTTTTAAAAATTCTAAAAAGGAATTGATGAGATAAGTTGGTTGGAAAAAGAAAGGAAATAAAAAAGAGAGGGGAGAATGTGCTCAGTCTGGAGACCAGAACAAAGCCCTGTGCTATATTTAAGGTATATTTTGATGCATTAGAAGAAATTGTATCCCAAATTTTTTTAGGAAAAAAAAAACTGTATATGTATACAAAAAGTAAGGTTAAATACAAGGATTTATTTATCCTTGTAAGAAGGATAAAATATGACTATAATAATGAAGGCTTAAAATATTTTTTTAGAAAAGTCTTGTTAAGATAGACTAGTTAAAAAACATTAAAAAACAAAAGAGGAAACGTTTAAAAAATTAGAATAAGAAAAAAATTAAATTAATTTAAATTTGCAAGACTAAAGGATTATGGGGAGAAAGCCATGAGTTCCATGTATTGCTTTACCCTTCTCTGGAATTCTGCTGTTCTCCTTGATCTGTGAGCTTGGTCTTGGCTGGATATTCTTGCTGATCTTCTGGGGGAGGGTCTTTTGCCATGATTCTCAAACATCTTTGCCCGAGGCGGAATTGCACTGCCCTTGCCCAGGGTTGGGCTAAGAAATTTGCTGGAGTTCACTCTGGGGAGTTTTTGTTCCCTGAACACTTTCTGTAGAGTTCTGGAGGATGGCAATGAAGATGGCGGCCAGCTGGAGGAGCCGAGAGCTCAGGGGCACACTCCTCAGTGCGTCCTCGGAGAAAAGAGCTCAATCACTCCCATCTCCCTGGTCTCCGGCCATGCTCTGAGCTCACCTGGCCTGTGACCGAGCATTTCTGTCTCTGGCGCACAGTCCCATTTGGCGTCTCCAAACCCAGCAGATTCCTGCCTCCAGAGGTGGAAGGTGAGTCTCCCCAGATCTGACACTCATGTGGTCTCTGCTCGAAGAGCAGTGGCCTGACTGTGCCTTGGATCATGGCTTAAGGTAACCTGGAGCTGAGAGCCCCTTCCTTGGCTCTGTCTCTGTAGCTGGCTTCCCTGTTCCCAATACCTGGCAGCTCTGCCTCACTCAGACACCCCTGAAACTTCTGTGACCTCACGGGACCTGAGACCACACGGTCCCCATGAGGGCTCCACCCCCGCTTAGCCTCTAGAGTGACGTCCTCAGTGGAGCAGACTTCTAAAATTTCCAATTTTGTAGTGTGCTGCTCCACTGCTTGCCTGGAGCCAGTCCCTCCCCCAAGAGTTTCTCTTCTTGTTGCTTTGGATTCACTTCTCCTCATATCCTACCTTTCAGAAAGTGGTTGATTTTCTCTTCCTAGAATTGCTGTTCTTCTTCTCTTCAATCTCCTGTTGAGTTTGTAGGTGTTTGGAATGCTTTGATGACCATCTAACTGAACTCCTGTGAGCTGATGTCATTTCAGTCCACTACTCCTCTGCCATCTTTTTTTTTAATGATTTTTTAAAAATTTTTTAAATTTTTTATTTTTTATAAACATGTATTTTTATCCCCAGGGGTACAGGTCTGTGAATCGCCAGGTTTACACACTTCACAGCACTCACCAAAGCACATATCCTCCCCAATGTCCATAACCCCACCACCCTTCTCCCAACCCTCCTCACTCCTCTGCCATCTTGCCCAGCCTCCTCTACCATCTGTATATCTTCTTTGGTGAGATGTCTGTTGATGTCTTTGGCCAATTTTGTAGTAGCATTATTTGTTTTCTTATTGTTGAGTTTTTAAAAAATTTTTGTGTATTTTGAAAATAAGTCCTTTATCAGATATGTTTTTTTTTTTACAATTGTTTTCTCCTAGTCTGTGAGTTGTTTTCACATTCTTTTGACAGTGTCCTTGGCAGAGCAGAATTTTTAAATTTAAATAAAATTTCGTTTATCAGTTCTTTCTTTCTTAGTTCATGCCTTTATTGTTGGATCTAAAAAGTCTTTGCCATACCCAAGGCCATCTAAGTTTTCACCTATGTCATCTCCCAGGAGTTTTAGGGTTTTGTGTTTTACATTTAAGTCTCTGATCCATTTTGAATTAATTTTTGTGAAGAATATGAAGTCTGTATCTAGACTTTTTTTTTTTTTTGAATGTGGATATACAGTTGTTCTAGCTGGATAGTCTTTGCTGAAAAAATTATCTTTGTTCCATTGTATTGCTTTTGCTTCTTTTTCAAAGGTTGATTATTGTTATGTAGCTCTGTAGTCCATTCTCATCATATTTTTGTTTATTCTTCTACCAATACTACACTGCCTTTATTATTATAGTTTTATACTAAGTCTTGATGTTGAGTTTTGTCAGTTCTCTGACTTTGCTCTTCTTCAGTGTTGTGGTGGCTATTCTGAAGGTTTTGCCTCTCCATATAAACTTGAGAATCAGTTTGTTGATACCTGAAAGATAACTTTCTGGGATTTTGATGGGGATTGTGTTGACTCCATAGATCATATTGGCAAGAACTGACATGTTCCCAGTGTTGAGTCTTCCTATTCATAAACATGAAATATCTTCCTATATATCTAGTTCTTTGATTTTACTCAACAGAGATTTGTAATTTTTCTCATATAGATATTGTGCATATTCTAGATTTATACCTAAGTATTTTATTTTGGGAGGGTGCTAAAATAAATGGCATTATGTTTTTAATTTCAGATTTCTCTTGTTCATTGCTGGTATATAAGAAAGTAATTGACTTTTGTATATTAATATTGTCTCCTGGAAACTTGGTATAATCACTCATTATTTTAGGGAGTTTTATTGGTTCCTTCAGATTTTGTACATAGGCAATCATCAGAAAACTTAGTTTTATTTATTTCCTTCTTAATCTATATGCCTTTTATTTTCTTGTCTTATTACACTAGCTCAGACTTCCAGTGCAATGCTGAAAGGAGTGGTGAGAAGAAACCTTTTTCCCTTGTACTTGATTTCATCAGGAAAGTTTTCAATTTCTTACCATTAAATATAATGTTAGCTGTAGGATTTTTGTAGATATTAGCTATCAAATCAAGTTCCCCTTCATTCCTCCTATGCTGAGAGTTTCTATTATGAATAAGTGTTGGATTTTGCCAAGTGCTTTTTTAGACCCATTTATATAATCATGTGATTTCTGTTTTTTGTGTGTGATGGATTATATTAATCGATTTTTTTTAAAAAAATTATTTATTTATTTGACAGAGACACAGTGAGATAGGGAACACAAGCAGGGAAAGTGGGAGAGGGAGAAGGGGGCTCCCTGCTGAGCAGAGAGCCCAAAGCAGGGCTCCATCCCAGGACCCAGGCATCATGACCTGAGCCCAAGGCAGAAGCTTAACTGAGCCCCTCAGGTACCCAACATTAATTTATTTTTAAATGTTAAGCCAAACTTGTATACCTGAGATAAATTCCATCTTGGTTGCATTTTAATATACTTTCTTCTTTCTGTATCTGTTCCCATAAAAATATAGCCCAGGGTTAAAGATTTGAGTCAGGCTGCCTGAATTTAAATTTTACATCTGTTGTTTACTAAGCTTATGAACTTAGGCAACTTATTTTAACTTTTTTGTGCCTCAGTTTCCTCATCTATTGAATAATGTGAAATAGTACTGATCCCAAGGGTGGTTGTGAAAATTAAATTCCACCTGAAGATCTGACTCTACCCAGTACATGATGGATCCCATGATGGTTTGCCATGCTTATTTCTAACCCTTTAAATGTATGCTCAGTGCATTTTGTTTCTCTTTGCATTCCCAGTACCTATCACAAAATAGAAAAATAGGTACTCAACGAAAACAAAGCACTATGGAAAAAGTGTACATTTTTCTTGTGTGTGTGCATGTGTGTGGTAAGAATTCTGTAATTTTACTTTGATAAATTAGCCCCAAGAAGGTTGTCAAGGGGATGAATTTTCTTGGATTTCTCTGATCACAGCCCTGAAAACATTCTCCATTGTCTTATGGTGACTTTCATCTCTTCCTGGTCACCATGCTGGGTTGTTCATAGCAGCTGCAAACAGCCTACCAGTGAGGTGAATAGGTTTTATTATCTCTATTTTAGGCAAATTATACCAGAAGAAAAAGCCTTATGTATTTGCTGCTAGGGTTGATGCAACTTCTTCAAATATTTGGCATCCGATTTAGATAGTGTAACTTCTCTATTTCACCCTGCTCCCACTGCTCCTCTCCACTTTTATGGTATTGAAGTCAGAATGCTCAGGATACTCTACCCCAAAGGTAGAAGCACATAATTCGTGAACAGATATGAATAAGATTGGTGAAAACAATAGAAAGATGATTTCGGCATTGAGGGGGAAATGCCAGAAGCGAGGCTATAGAAGCTCCGTGTACTGGCTGAGCTTATATGCTATCTGTGTGCATTTGTACAAAATTATTAAAAGTAGTAGTGTATATCTACTCCCATGTAGAAACTGGTACAAAAATTATGTAAAAATGTACATTTTAGATAAGGAAAGAGTATATGCTGGCTGTTGCTAATACTATAAAACTGTATGTATGAACAGAACTCCCCTATGGGAATTTTCTTAAAGGAATAATCCTAAAGAGAAAAAACACCATGTCCACAGGCTCTCCCCATAGGCTAGGTACTGCGTGAAGCACTGGCAACACAACAATGAGTAAGAAGGTCTTGAGGACTCATGAAAATGTCATGACAAAATGGGAAAATCTGAACATTAGAGCAAGGTTTCTCCACTGTAGCACTGTGATTCTGTGTGGACCAGATGATTCTGTGTGACAGGCACTATCCTATGCATAGTAGGATGTCTAGAAGGATCCCTGGCTTTGACCCACTAAACCTACTCCATACCAACTCGGACAACAAGAAGTGTCTCAGATATTCCCAAGTGTCCTCTGGCGGGGAGTCCAACGTTGTTCCACACTGAGACCATTGCTTTAAGAAAACAGTTAAGAAGTGATGGAACACTTCACTAGAAGACCAAAACTGTAATGGGGAGGCTTATACAGTAGCATTAGGAAAAATGATGTTAATTTTTAAAAGCAGAAAGCATGACTTCATTTAATCTCTAGATCGCAAACAGTTTGGCTGAGGTTTTAGCTTCAGAAGAAGCTGTTAAGGAAAGGAGAGAAAAGTGGTGGCCCAGAGACCACAGGGGACCTCCAGGGAACCTCAACGAACTGAGAGTACTGGTTTGCCTAGGATTAAGAACCCAGAGATAAACACAGGCCAGACAGATACAAGTAAAACGGTTAAGTGTGAGAGCATGGAAATTGGGTGTCAGAAGTGAGTTAAACCAAGCCAGACAAACATGGGTCTATCGGGGGTGATATGGAAAATATTTCACTACAAATTATGGCAGAAGAGCCACCAATCTTCACAGCCATGTGCTGAAACCACACGGGAAGGGCATTCTGCACCTGCCAGGGTATGGGGGAAATCCCACCCGTGAGGGAACATCGGTTGACCAGAGTCAGCCAATGCAGCCATGGTCCAACAGGGACATGGGGGTTAATCATAGATCAAGACTTGGTAAAACAGAAACAGTCAGAGGCCAGGGATGACATGGAAGAAATAAGACCTAGGGCCCAGGAGAGAATTGGCTGGAGGGTTGAGTTACACTGAATCCCATTCACTGCATACCTGGAACCAAAGACAGCAGAGCAGCCTCAGACATAAATTATGTATACCCATGAACAAAGACAGAAAGAGAACACAGAAAAATGAAAACAGTTTGATTTGTGGCGCTTTCAGCATTGTGGGTGATTTTTCTCCCCTTCCTTTATTTAGAGTTCTGTTGATGCTGCTACAATTTTGTTCCGGCAGTAAAAGGAAAATATATGTGGATGTTAACAAAGCTGAGAAGAGCCTTTGGAAGGATGTAACTGGTTGGAATTTAATATTCATTAGGTTTCAGAAAAACCTATTAAGTTCTCTGAAGAAGTCATAAAGACCAACCAAATCCCCACCACCTTCTTCCCTCTCAGGAACATGGCAGTGGCTCCTTCAAAGCAGACCTGGTCTCTGTGAAGGAAGGGGTCACTGAATATGGGATGATTGCCCAGGGGCCACTGTGCTGTTTCATGCCAGAGGGACGCAGCTGTCTATTTCCTCTGCCTCCTCTCTTCCCTCGCTAGCATCAGCTCGTTGTTCACACTGACCCAGAGAGGCCGCCGTCAAGCTCTCCCTTCCCCATGTCGTGCGGAGAGATAGTTCTGAGGCCCATCACAACAGATTAGCTCTGATCACAGCCTAATTACGTGAAATGCAGCCAAACCCTTTATTTATGCTTTTCTGGGCATGGGCAGGAACAGATAGGAATGGGAAATGGAGGGACTTAAAAAAAAACAGACTAAAATATTGCTTGTCGTGCTTTAATATGAACGCTATTAATGATGCATTATTGCAAACACTGAGTAAAGAGGTTGTTGCCAGCTCATTCACGCCAGGCAGACAGCAGACCTTTCTTCCCCAGAGCGGGGGTTGGTACAGGTTGCTCCTTGGTGACAGCCTGGCTATCAGCAGCAGCCCCTTGTAGAGGGTCCAGCCTGTCCGCTTGCTGCAGGGCAAGTGTGCAACCCCAAAAGGGATGCTAAGTGCATTCTGGAAGCTCCGTGCCTTCAGGCTACTTCACAGCAAATATATGGGCACATCTGCCTTTTATTCTATTAGAAATGAATGCAAATTATAGAAACCTGGCTTCTTATTAATAGAGAACACAAAGTGTTGGGGAAAACCTCAATTAGGGAATAATCAGCTAGCACTCAGATATTCTCACACACACAGATGTGTATCCCATCAGAATATCTAATGGAAACAATTTAGGAAAAAGCTAATGTGTGCCCTTCAATTAGGGGGCTCATTATATCTACGCGGTCTGATACAACATCTACTAGCCACATGTGACTAGTTACGTTTAAATTTTAATTAATCAAATTAAAGAGAATTAAAAATTTACAGTTCCACCCCTTGGTCCCCTGAGGCCCATTTCAAGTGTGCAATAGGCTCCTGTGGCTAGTGGGCTAGCACACCATACGGGGCAGACATAGTATGTCCCTGTCCCCCCGGGAGATCTGTTGGGCAGCATGGGGTCAAACGAATGATGGGGTACCCAGATAATGGACTGCTCTGCATGTTCTCTGAAGAACAAGATAGGTACACTATTCTGTCGCAGAAAGGTGTACTTTGTGTGTTGCATATGAACAAGTTACAAAACTTTTTATTGATTTTGCTTAGAAACACAATAGGCGCGCACGCGCGTGCACACACACACACAGAGGTATGCACGCATACTTCTTTGTCTTTTTGTACGAAAATGGGGAAGGATATTCACCAGATTGTTAGCAGTGGTTGTCTCGAGAAGGAAGTAGGTCTTTTCTTCTGATTTTCTCCACTTACATGTGGTCTGAACACAGTCCAACGAGAACGTATTACTTCTGTACTTAACAAGTGGTTAATCTGATGGGAGCTGGTGAAGACCGCTGAGAAACAATTGGGGGCGCTTTCTTCCTTTGGGGGTCTTGGTTGTGGAAGTCTATCTAAGGAGGCCACCTGAGTGACTGGTCAACCAGATGGCTCGTTGGGAAGGGCCCCTGTGGGAGGAGAAAGGGGCCCATTCAGAGCAAATCTGTCACTGCTGCTCTCCAGACACACCCACAGGCGTGCGCTCCTTGTCTTGAGCGTTGCATTCTGGTGTGGAGACAAAAGCACCTTGAAATCGATGGTGCAAGCAGCTCTTACTATTAATCTTTGAGAGAGTCACTAGAAGCCTCTGCTGTGGGATAAGGGAGAAAAACACTGGGCTTCAATGTCAAATAGCACCTGGGAGGAACCTACAGCCACAGGGCCGTGTCAGCCAGAGGAACGGGGAGCTCCTCTGCCATGAAGAGGGTAAAAGTACATGTCTGTCAGGCTGATGTAAAAGAATTAAAACTGTGGGTATGTGGGTGACTGAGATGCCCTTACCCGCCTTATCCTGGGGAAGCTAGCTCTCTGCTGGATTATGTACTCGAAGAATAAGCATGGGTGTGGAAAAGAAATCTTTCCTTTTTTAGTCTCCCTTCAGAAATTCATCTCTGCCCCCCAGTGTCACAGGAGTACTCTGGGCTGTGCGTCACCTGAACTCAGGACAGTTCTAGATCCACGCGTGCTCCTATAGCTGTGAGTCACTGGGCAGAGTTCCTTGACCTTTGAAATTCAGTCTCATTTGGAGGAAAATGGGATGTTACTAGCCCCTATAGCATAGGGTGTTTGCTCAAGGTCAGAGGTAGGAGGGTGAGCGTCTTAATGAAATCAGCGTGACTTCCTGCAGAGTGACACTGCAAAGCAAGCTGCCATCACCTGTTCTTCGTGTGGATACACCTCTCCTCCCCAGATGAGCTCCTGCTACACGGTTTTTGTTTGTTTGTTTGTTTGTTTTTGTCTTTATCTCCCTGGCCTGTGACAGTAGCTACTCTAGCTAACTGGTAAGTTGAGGCTGAGTGCTTGGCGCCCGAGAGTGAGCCCCGAGAGATGCCCCTGGAAGCTGTCAGCCAGGGAGCCCAGCACACTCCTGGGGTCCTGATAACGCAGTAGGTGAGGGAGAGGAATCAGTCGTGACTTTGACGTGTAAGTTTCTGAGAGAGGAGGCTGGTTGTCTTTCCAACTTGACAGCTGGGAGAAGGGATCCAAATTTTTCCAGCCTCACTTTCCCTACAGGAGGTTTGGGGTTTGTTTTTGTTGTTGTTGTTGTTTTTCCCTTCAATTTGTTCAAAGACAAGAAAATTTTGTTTATCTTTAACTATCACCTGTCCTGATAACTGCACCCAGCTTGTTTGGTCTATGAAAAGGAGGATTTATTTTTGCCTAGTGACAGATTTTTAAAAGAAACCATAACAATAACATTACTCACAATTTTGGATAATGTATGGTATAGAAACTAGGCTAAAGTATTTTATACACATCTATGTATGCATATATGCACAAGTGTGTGTGTATATATATATATATGTATTCAAAGTTTGTCTTCTTTGTGTGACAATTCTGTATTTGTGAATTTACCTAGTCACGAAAATGTGTCTATAACCCGCATTTCAATCCTCGCAACCTTTTTGTGGTCATCTGTGCGGGATAATGCACAATTTGAATTGTCTCACCTGCACGTTCCAAGCTGAGCCCCCAAAAGGCGACACCCTGCCCTTCTGTTTTCATTCTCATAGTACAAACAAATATCCTTTCGGTGATATTCGGTGACATTTCCCCCCACATTTTTGTGCTTCGTGTTGGCCCTTTTGCCGTTTTAAATGGCCCACGAGTGTCCTGTGGAGGCGCCGTCTGGGGTCCCCAAGCGCACGAGGCCATGCTCCGGAAAGCAGGTGTGTTGCCGGAGCTTCCCCCAGGCAAGAGTTACAGTGTTGATGCTGTGAGTTCGAGGTCAACAAGTCAACACTGTATATAAAATACGTTGTCTCTAAAAAGAAACACCAATATAAAAAATGGTTATGTATTGATTAAGTGGCAGAAATGTTGTGACCAGAGGCTCGCAAGGAACCTACCAGGAGCAGCGGTGTACTGTTGGCGAACTCATGGTTCACAGCGACTTTATAGAACGCAATTACCATCAGTGAGAACAATTGTGTGCATAAATCTCCTTAAATCCTTGCAGAGCCGCGTGACGGGGAGTAGAGTGCGGTGCTCGCGCTCTTGGGCTCTGTGCTGCAGTGACCACATCCCTCTCCGTCTGCAGCCAGTGCGCTCCTGGTTTTGCCAAGGCCTGTAGCTGCTGGGGGACCTGCTCAGGGAAGTTGGGGTGGGTTTGTCCTTAGGTGTCTGTCTGCCCTCTCAAGCTTCTGCGATCAGCCACACTGGGTTCTCGTTTTGGTACCAATTATGCCACAGGCAAAACATTTTTGTGTACATTGAATAATATACATTAAATACCTTCAGTAAGGCAGCCGGTCTCCGGATCCCCACTCAGCAAGGCCACACCCAGCCCTCCCTGTCCAGTGGATGGATGACCGCACACTGTGTTTACTGCTTCTGCAAAGAGGCCTAAACTCGCAGGTGGGGTGGGTGCCTCGAGCTGACCTCCCACGGTCTGCCAGGGAGGCAGTGGGCTGGGAGGGGCAGCGCAGGCGCTGAAGCCTGCCTTGCGTGCGCTGGAGTCTGGGCTCCATCACACAGAAGTGACAATAATTACAGAACCTCATTATTATTATTATTATTATTATTATTATTATTATTATTATTATTTTACTATTTACTAGATCCCAGGCACTGTGATAAGTGAGGCATGTGGGGTAAATGTAAGCATCTGTTGTGCACATCACGACACCACGAGGATGGTCCTGTCAACACTCCCCTCTTGGCAGTGAGAAAACCGAAGCTTAGAGCGGAGAACCGTGTGACCAGGATCACACAGATGGAAACCGGTGAAGCCAGGACTGAAGTTGGGTTCTTTCACCCCAGAGCCAGCCTGCCTTCCGACCACCCCAGTGATGCTATTCCACATCCTTGAGAATCAGGGTCTTTGTTAAGACGGCAGATGATTCCCACAGAGAACCCGTGGTAAATGCATTGTGCGGGTCCTGTCGCTGAGTTAAATTCAGTAACAGATCCCAGTCCCCCTCTTTAAACATGGACTCCCCTCCTGCCCCGAGGCCAACTGTAAGCATTCTGGGCTTTCTCTCCAAACTGACAAAGGATTCAGCTGTGTCTTCTGGGAAGGGAATGGTTTGACTTGTATCTTTAGAAGTGATTTTATACCAACTTATTCATGTTGTCTCACCTACCAGCAGAGAAATGAAAGCGTCAGGTATTGAATTTAGGAGGTCAGCCTTTTCACTGCTTTGGCTGGGTATCCCACAGAGCAGAGGGCTCCTGTGTTCACGTCGTATTATGGGGGACAAGTCCAAAGAGCGAGGGTGAAGGAGCGGGTGGTGACTCAGAGAAGGGGGGTGGGGGTCAGGGGAGGGCGTGCTACCGAGCGGGGCAGCTCACAGGTTTGTAGGACCCTGTCCCTGAGAAGCCTGCCTCTTGGGGATGTAGGGTAGGGAGAAGGAGGAAACGTGTGTCCACTCTCGTCTGTGCCACTGGCCAAGTATTTGCTCAAGGGGCTTTCCCTCTCTTGTACCGTTGGGTTGTGTGTACACGGGTGAGGCCCCCCTACAGAGTCCAGAAGGAAGCCTGAGGGCAGGAGGTGAGAGTCTCATAGGCCAGGGCTGGGTATGGTCACACTGCTCCTACCTGAAGCTGACCAGAGCCACTCAGAGCTGGGACAGGGTGAGGGCAGGGGACTCTGCAGCAGGGCATTCCCAGTGTCTGAGACAGTCATGACATTACAGTCACCCTTGCACCCCCGTCCTTGTCCCCACAGCTCATTCCTGCTTCCTGTGTCCCCGGGCTTCTCTGCACCTCTGCCCTGTCGCGGCAGGCATTCACGACTGTGTGGTTAGGGAGCCTTTTCAATCTTTTTATGCTCTACTTTCAAAGCTGTCTCGAAATGAGATAAGTTAAAGCCTAATACAGTTTTTCAGAAACACCTGTATTTGTCTGGCTGACCTAATATTAACACAGGTTCTCGTCTCTACTTGAATGTTTTACTCCATCTATTGCTACATCATTACCAGGGCTGCGCGCTGAGTCTTTAGAGCTCATCTGTGCACCCGATGCCATGAATACCAAACAGACACTGTAGGATGGCTCACCCTGCCGGGGAGACAGCGCTAGGCTACCTGGTGAGTTTCGGAAGGCTCAAAGAGGCAGCGTACAAACCGTGGGCTGTGGCTTCCCGTTCAGCTGCGCTGCTGAATCCCGGCCCCTGTGATTTTGGTGGTTCCCTGTGGCTCACGAGCCCTGATCACATGGCGAGTGGTGCTGTCCAAGCTGGGAGAGGAACGTTGATAAGAACTGATAACCCTAGGGAGGCGTCCGGCCCACTGATTGTTCAAGGGTGCCTGGGATGCTTTGCCAAGCCTATTATTGGTTCTAGGGACTTGATTCCATTCCACAGGGGATACAAGAGTTGACAGTGAAACATTCAAGGTCTGTACTGGCATAGGGGAGATGGTCCTTAGCCTAAAGCTGCAGCGCGGGGACAGCCATGTGGGCTGTGTTTCTGCCTTAAGCAGGAGTCTGGACTACACACGTCAGTATCACCTGGAACAGTGTGAAAACTGAAGGGACTTTGGGACCATGACTCTGACCGACAGATTCAGAATTTCTTGGGGTGGGGGGCCTAGGCATCTGTATTTTGACAAGCTTCTCAAGTGAGTCTGGGGCACACAAAGGTTTGGGAACTAGTGCCTTAGGTGTCATCAGCAAAAGGGGCTCCGGGAGCACTCGAAGCTGTATCATGGTCCAGCGCGGCATCTGGAAGGGAACAGGGAGAGCCGAAGAACGGCTGTGACACAGGAGGTACAGACCCTTGCTTTGGTGTCAGAGCTATACCTCTTTGGACCTTTCGCAGATTCCAGAATTTCTGTGAATACAGTTTCCTCCTGTGGAAAGTGGAGTGGAGGTGAGAACCATGACCGTTACAGCCCTAGGGACTGGAGGATTAAATGATTCGGTGCCCGTGGCATGCTCAGCTCGGTGGCTTCCTTCTGACTGTGTTTGTTACTGCTCTCATTACCATCGGCATCAAGGGAGCCGGACCAGCTAGACCCACAGGCCACGGAGCTGCCTCAAATCAGAGAAGCCCAAGATCTGCTTTTAGGAATTCCTGAGGCTTAGGCTTGAATAGTGCCTCCCAAGGGCATGTCAGGAACCCACTGCACCTGTCACCTCTCAGCAATGCCATTGCTCTCTGGTAGCCTTTGGAGCATGGTCAGACAGACACAGGACAGTATACTGGGTAAAACCGAGTCTCAGATGTAAGGACTGCCTTCTCAGACATCCGGTATAGGGCAAATGGGTCCTGCCCTCCCTATCAAGCCCAGGAGACCATGTTGCCCCATCAGGCACCCAAGAAAGGTACATGGATAGATATATCTTATCCATGACTACATTAATCAAGTCTACAGAGAAAATAGTGGGTTTTTAGGACCTACCCATTGAGCCTTTTATTTTAAGTGACACATTCTAGTACTAGCGTAATTGTAATTCTGATAACATTACTTGTAATACTGTCTCTAGTCCTCAGAATTAATTTGACTGGAAAAATTCCAGAAGGACTTAAATGTTTCTCACTAAAAGCATTATAGATAACTTATTAGACATTGTAACTAATTGTTAATAGTGCCCAATGTAAAGCCACCCAATTAAGATGCTGTTTCTTTTCTTGTGATTAGTTGGCAAACCTTTTCCATACAAGTATGCCCTCTAGAATCTAGATCAATTAAGCATATATAATTGGGCTGAACCATTGGCTCCCCTATCATCACTCTCTCTAGTGACATATGTCCCAGCTGGGTTGGTAGAGTTGCAAAGACAAATGTCCCAAACTCTAGTTAGGGAGGTGACAAATGGGTCTCTATAAGCAGCTTAAGTGCTAAATATTTCTCCTGGCCCCTTTGGCAACAATGTATTCTGTTTTCTCAGTATGGAGAATGGCTTGCAATTTGTACATTTTCCATTCAAAAAAAATAAAGGGAGGCCGTTACGTGCTCCTCCTTCTTGACACGCCTTAAGGAATAAATACACAGATCAGAAATCAGACCCTGTTGGGTGGTTGCTGCTGGTCTAGGGATTTGAGGCTCTGCCTTGGTTGCTTGCGTCACTGAGTCATACAGGATTTCTGGCTGGACTGCCCGCTCCTTGTGCCTGGGAATTTATGGGGGAGGCTTAATAAAGCAAAGCAGGGATTTTGCAGTTGCTACCAAAGCATTTGACCTTATGCTGAATTGCAAATGCTCCCCTAATCAGAACATTTGAACGTCATCTAGAGAGATCAGGAAATAACCAGATTTTATTGGAGGGTTAGAACAATGGCTGCTGTGGCCTGTTAATAAAAGGGAATAACTTAGAGCTATCTTTCTACTTCCTTCCCTCTACTTTCCCCAGTGGATTCTCCTTCAAGCACCTATGAGAATGAAATAAGAAAAAAAAAAATCACTTGAAAGAAATTGGAAGCAACAATGACTTTGGAATCAATGAAAAGTTCACATCTACAAGGAAGCATGAGCTTATAGGTTTTGTAACTGTGTACTGCCCAGGTTTGCTGTACCTGGACGCAGCAGGGCAGATGCACACAGAACCAATGGTAGGAGGACAGATGGGGCCGTAACTGGGAGATGAGCTTCCCATAGAGTCTCAGAACGGGCCAGACACTCGCGGTGTTCAGAGTATACAGACTGACATGTAATTTGGGGTAGCCGGGTATGAAACTAAAAGACACATCCATGGATTTCCCTTTAATAAATCATCTCCTCTAGTAGTCATATTTCATCAACGAGCCATTCAGTAGGAGTTGGAATTGAGCATAATGTTGCATATCATTTCGGAACATCTGGTCCTAATATGTAGTCACAGCTGTTTAGTACCTGAGATATAAACAAAACGTTTTTCCTATGGCTGTTCCTGTTTATCCTCTTGGAGGCGCAGGATCATTGAGGTAAGTCTGCTTCCCAGTCTCCGCCATTGTGGATAATAGTGATAGGAACAATGTCTATATTGCAGTGATGATTATCACATGTTGTTTCACTGTGTGCCAGACACAGTGCAGAGCATGTGTCATATGTGATCTCATTACATCTCCACATCTGCCTTTTGGAAGCATTTAAATGAAGAAAGTAAAGAAAGTCATTAAGCCCGAAATTGGCTGCGCTGAAAGTTGAACCCAAGTCTGTTTGACGCCAGAGCTAACGTTCTTTTACCATTACAATAAATTGCTCCTAAGTGAAGTAAATGAGTAGAACATGACTGTATAAGTAATAAATGACAAAGACAACAGAAGGGAATCCAGAAGGATTTTTTTTAATGGTTTTGTTTTGGAACATTTAAGACTGATTTTTGACACTGGATTGTATTGTGTACCTTGTCACCAGGTGGCGGTGTTGTACCTTGGTCACATGAGCCAATCAACAAGCCCAGCTCTTTTCCTACTATTCAAAATGGTAACTTCTTGGGCAAAGGCATATTTATAAACATGCCTTTACAAGTCTTCAATCAAAATTTGTAAAATGAAATTTTAAATAAAATAATTATACCTATACACCCAATATCAACACAGATAAATCTTAAAGCAAACTTCATAAAAATAGTTTCAAGGTATTCATAGTTTTTTTTTTTTCTCTTGTTTTTAATCAGTAACCCTTATCTCCTACTCACATAGCATAGTCTATCCATAATCTTCTACTGAGACTTTGATAAAAATGCTAATCTTCACAAACTTCAGTGAAATATTAGCTTACCACCAAGCTTCTCCAGAACTCAGTTTCTCAGATCCATCTTTGAGTTTCTGAAGATTTTAGTTGTTTACCTTCTGGGTGTTCTTAGGGCTTCTTATCCATTCATGACCTTTTGCTTTATAGAAGACGAGATACACCAGGGGGCAGACATGCCCAAGAGTAAGGGAAAGAGAAAGTTAACACACCTGGGAAATGCCCTTTCCTATGAGTGTCCTTTACACTGTGTCTCACCCAAGGAGGAGGAATTTCCTGCCCCTGCTTTACACTGTCAGAGTCACCCATTCTGGAAAGAATGGCTTCATTTCCAGAAGCTTCCAGGGACCATGCTTATTTTCTCCTCGGCACTCTCTCCCTTGCTTTTCAGAGCTGAAGTTAAGAACTAAGACTTGAAGTGGGAAGATTGGTGTTCCAATTCTAATTCTGTAACTTTCTAGTTGTGTGAGTTTGGGGACAATTACTTAACCTCCTACGCTTTATTTTTCTCATCTGCAAAATAGGACAAATCACGATAACTTACCCCTGGGGCTGTTGTAAAGAGTGACTGAAATTATGTGCAAGCCATTTAGCAGAGTGCCATGCTCATCTTCAACGCTCTGTGAATGATAGCGGCTGTTACTATGTGGCTGACTCCTATAGCTCGTTCTCTATTTTTCTATATTCTATATTTCTATTTTCTCTGATTTTTCTCCTAAATTCCCTTCACCGTAGATCCAGTACCTCAGTGGTCACTCCTAAGTCAGCTTTAGTCCTCCCTACCACCATGTTTCCATCAATGATATTAATATTCTTGAAATCACTCCGACTTAGGATGCCCGTATCATTCTCAACTAGTTCATTCTTCAGTTTGTCCCATGTCTTTTGGTCCCCTGTTGTTCCACCCACTTTTCTACTCACACCTCTGGGTAATCAGCCACTGACTCCCATCATTTCCTCTTTTATCTGCCTTGGGGGATAACTCTAAAAAGCCTCGATTCCATTCTCCCTGAAATAGTCCTTCCATTGAATTATCTTGATTCCCTGATTTGCTGTTTTACGTAGAATTCCTTGTGCCTTTCTTGGTAGGTGGGGAGATCATGTTTCACTTAAGAAAGGAAGCATATCTTTTGCCTCTTGTGTCCTCCCTCAGTAAAATCCTGTGCCCAGTGAAGTCCTGTCCCCAGTTAGGAATTTTGTAGACATATGTGGTTGATTCATTTATTCTTGCCATTGTTTCTACTCATGGTCTTTTGTCCCTTTGTTCTGTTAGCCATTCAGCAATTCACTCATTCAATAAACACTCACTGGGCTTCAAGGTCCTTAGTAATGTACCAGTTTTCTCTAGGATCTCACCATCAGGAAAAAATAGTATCTCTAAGGAAAGAGCCTTGGGAATTAAAATTTCTGGTGCAACAAACATTTACGGATCACTGGCTATAACCCAGGCACTTCACTAGGCTCTGGGTTTTCAGTGGTGAACAGGATAGACTCAGCCCTGTTGGAAGGCACACTCTAGTAGAGAAGATGGTATTAGTTAAATAATGCCAGAAGCCATGAAGTTTACAAAAGAGAGAATGCAGAAGCACAATGAAAAGGTTTTTATCCTGTCTTGGTTGAGAAATGTCTCTTTGAGGAAACTGTATTTAGCCTGCAGATGAAAAATTGAATATAACAGAGCCGAGCATGGCGTGTGTTGGTGGCGAAAGGAGGAGTGTTCATATTAGCGTGGATGGAGGGGGTTTCGCAGAGAAGACAGCGCTGGCATCAGTTGTTAACATGTGCAGAGAAGCTCAGTTATCAGTGTGGGAGCATTAACAACTCCAAGATCCTCTGAAATTGAGAGACCCTTTAAGCTCTTTCCACGTCTGGCAGCGCTCTCTTTCATGCATCTTTAGTGTATGAGTTGGTTAGTGTGGTAATGGAGTCTGCAGAATAAGTGTTCTCTCTCCTTCAGATTTTCCAAAGGTGTACTCCAGGGCTCCAGGAGGGAGAGCAGAGTGGATTATGTTGGTTCTTCTATTGGTGTTTGTCTTCTCATTTGAGAAGACTGGAGGGCACGTGTTGCATGGAGCACTGTGTGTGGTGTATAAACAATGAATTCTGGAACACTGAAAAGAAATTTAAAAAAATAAATAATTTTTTAAAAAAGATACTTTTGAAGGTGCAGCCTTAAAGTCTTTAGGATTAGAATTGCAAGCAGGCTTTGACTTGCAATGAGAGAGGAATTAGCAGGAAACTCCCCTCCCCCCAGTTCAACAAACCCTGGCCCCTTCTGGTGGCATCATGGCCATCCTGTATCAGTTCAGAAGAGTCACCACCTTGACTGGCAGGATTGACAGATTAAATTTCACTCTAAGTTGTTTTTATGAAGATCTCTTTCTTTACTTTTTAAATTGTTGTTATTATTGGTTTTTAAGGAGGCTCTTCACTCAACACGGAGGCCAAATGTGGGGCTTGAACTCACAGTCTTGAGATCAAGACCTGAGCTGAGACCAAAAGTCAGTTGCTTAACCAACTAAGCCCCCCAGGTGCCCTGGAAGATCTTTCTTTAAACCAGACTAGAGGTTGCACTATAACTAACACTGTAATTAGATCACTTGGTTACCTCTCTGTTTTAAGGTATTGGAACTGAACGGAGATATATGCAAATGAAGGGGCATGAAAAGTGTTAGCAATTTTCCAGGTAGTCAGGGAAATTTCCTTCTATCTCTGTCTCTACTATCAGAGTTGAAATCCTCAATTAAATGCAACAGGGCCAAGTACCTGGGCTTGAAAATATCTCAATCCTTGTTTTCCTAATTCTGCTTCAGAGAAGTCCTTGGATAAGATACATAAAACCAGAGGGGAGTTCTCATCAGGGATTACATAGATGGTGGATATTTAAATTTGCAAAACATTATCAAGAAATATGAGACATGTCAGCCATCTCCTGTGCTAACATTTTTTCAAAGTGAATTATTTTGTGGATGTTCAAGGTGGGGGAATACTGGAAAGAAAAAAAGACAGGAGGAACCGAATTATTTATAATTATGATATGTATGTGTTGGCGGGACGGGGGCTGCCTTCTGAGACACGAATGGATGACAAAGAATAAGTTATCTCTTTATAGATAGAACATGGCAATAATTGCATAGTTTCTGGCTTCAAAAAGTCATAATCTATTAATTTGATGGATATCCAAAAGCCATAATCTGTCAATCAGGTGTCAGAAGAGAGTGTCTCAGAGCTTTGAAGCATGACATTTAGAATACCGCTGGATACCTTTATTTTTATTCTGATAGCAATAGGGAGAAAGAATTCAAACATTCTTGGCAGAGGTAGGGAATGAGTATCATTTTAGCCGTCTTAACAATTTTTTTATTAAAGATTTTATTTATTTATTTGGCAGAGGTCATAAGTAGGCAGAGAGGCAGGCAGAGGTGAGGGGGAAGCAGGCTCCCCACAGAGCAGAGAACCTGATGTGGGGCTTGATCCCAGGACCCTGAGATCATGACCTGAGGTGAAGGCAGAGGCTTAACCCACTGAGCCACCCAGGCACCCTGCCATCTTAACAATTTTGCAACTTAAAAGCGATATTGGATCACTATGCTGTATTGAAAAAGTGCAGAAGTCACACCAAGTGAATTAGAGGGAGATCATAAATACAGTTTCCTCAATTAGAGGGAGATCATTTGTCCTGAGATTTTGCTGACACACCTCTCACGGCATTGCTTTCTTGGTTTAAATGTGAACAGAACCTGAGGTTTTGTTTTTTTGTCAATTCCTGTGACCCACCAATTATTTCTGTATACTGGGTGAATATTCCTTGAAACTCACTAAGGATCATTTTCACTGGGGAAAATGCTCTAATCTAGCAATGAAATGTCAGATTGATGGAAGGAATGAATGAGAGATGTCACTTATCTGGAAAAATAGAGTTTTTCCAAAACCCAGTAAGCACACTGGTACCAGTGAACAAAGACTACCCCCTCCTCCTGATAGAAAGAGAAGAATTTAATGCTATAGCCCCTTGGTGTTAGAGGCTTTATTTCAAAACTGAATAGAGTTGCATTCATCTCATTACAATTCCTTTAGTTTAAGTTGCTCTTCTAGGTACATCAGAAATTGTATGCAAAAATATTTCTGGTGCAGAGGTCAGCAAACCCATTGGGTTTGCTTTCCTGCTCATGGCCAGCATGGCAAAGAAGTGTTCTCTGTTCCCTTCCTGCCTTTACTCCCGAGGTCTAGCTAAAGTTCAAGTCAAAGAGGGAATTACTCTGCATATCAGGTTTAGCCTTTGTGGCCTCTGTCTTTAGCACAAGCACCTTGTTTGAAAAGCAGAGGGTAGGAAGGGCATCAGGGTTCAAAAGCCAAGAAAAAAGGGGTGTTGCTTTTCCTGCAGAGCTATTGTGAACCTCGACCATGTCTTCAGGAGATCAGAGCAGCTGTAAGAAGCAGACCAGCTCTTTTCTCTCCCTCCTCATGAACCAGCTTCCCTGGGGGTTTGCCCAAACGCACTCATCATTGCATTGTTCTAAGGACAGGGAAGGAGTGAGGGAAGTAAGATTTATTAATGCCCAATCTGTGCCCCTACAGCATTCTCAGTGCTTCGTATGTGGAAATTTATTTTATTTTCGTGATGATCTCATCCATGTTCGTGGTTTTAATTTCATCTACGTGGCCACTAATGACTCACATATTTGGTCATCTCTGAACTCCAGGGCTGTATACCCAACAGCCCAGCTGATGCTTTCCCTCCGTGTCTCAAAGGCACATGGGACTCAACATTTCCCAACCCAACACACCAACGATTCTCACTTCCAACCGTCACTGCTTTCTACTGTTCCCTATCTTAATCCATGGCACCACCATCCAACCAGTTTTGTGCCTCCCTCCTTTCCAGATTTAAGCCCTGCCTCCTAACTGTATTGAGAATCCACTCCCCTCTCTCCGCCCCGAAAGCCAGCCCTATAATCTGAACTGCCACCCTTCTCTCTTGAATGTCAGGATAGCCTCCCTTCTGGTCTCCCCTCAGTTACTCTTCCCTTCTTCCAGTCTCTTCTCTTCTCCCCAGCCAGAGGGACCCTTTGCACTGATAGGATGTATCTAATCACATCACTCCTTTGTTTAAAATCCTTCGGTGGTTTTCTATTGTTTTGAGTATAAATAAAAACAACCCCTTGACATGAACTCCAAGGCCTTGCGTGGGATGCACCTACCAAGACCAACGGCTCTAATCTCGTCTCACACACCTCTGCTCTTTGAATCCAGCCATACCTGTCTTTGTTCATTGGCTGAGACCATCCCATACAAGGGCCTTTGCATGTGCTGCTCTCTCTACCAAGAATCTCCCTTCAGTCTGCCCCTGAGCCTTTTACCTAACACAGACTCATTCATTCTTCTGTTCTCAGCTCTATCATCAGTCTGGATGAGACACCCCTCCTCGTCCTTCCCCTGATGCCATTGATCCTTCTCCACTGTCCAGTGTGTCCATTTTTTCATGTGATTCATGTTCATCTCCCCTGACTCCAAGCTACACAAGGACTTTCTTTTTTTCAAACTCATCATTGAATCCCCGCTGTTGAGTACAGTGATTGGCATCTTGTAGGTAGTTAATAAATAATGACTGAATTAATAAATGCATGGATTAGGTAGATCGTATTAGACCCTTTTGAAAGATTAGGAAATCAAGGCTCACTCTAAGAGCTTAGAAGTTTCACAGGCAGGATTCTGACCTGGGGTAATAAAACCTAAGACTCTGTAATATCTATAGTAGCACTGATAGTTTTTTTTTTTTTTTTTTTAAGGATCCTGTGATCACACTATAGTAACACACTGTTTTTAGTGCACCACTCTACCTTTCTTTTCTTTCCATGCACACGGGATATTTTGAGGGCAGAAACTAGACACTCTAGTCGGAAAAAGGCATTGCCTCATCTTTTCACCGTTGCAATGTTTTCAGGGTGTCCTGGTTGAGCCTTTCTTCAGGTGTCCAATCGAACCAACCCAAGTGAACTTGGCTGCTGACCTTGCTTTCACAAATTTGCCATCTCAGAATGATTGATGTCTGCTTGGTCCCTGTTGGAAAAGTGGCTGCAAATATGATCCAGGAAATCTATAGTCACAAATCTAGCATAATTTTACCAAGTCGTGATCAGAATACTAAGAAGCAGGGCATGGGAGTCTTGCATGAAAATCACTTATTTTGTCATCTTTGCCCTTTACACTGGCTTTCCCAGGTTCCTCTGTGAGGTATTCTGCATCAAAAACCTCTGAATTTTGTGGCCAAACATGCTTGTATTGCATAGACAGTGCGTGGATGGATGGATGAACAGATGGGTGGATGTTTGGGGAATACATTTTTGTCTCAATATATTTCACAGATCTAGAACCAGAAAGAAAATAAGATAAAGCTAAAGATTATTTTTATTAATGTGGGCTTAAAATGCAGTGCCTTGTATGTAGAAAAGCTTTGTCTTTGAGAGCTCAATTTTCACTTATATGATTGTCTCAATTATAGTACTTTTTGCAAGGTGTGAGAATTTCCTATTTACTCATCTGTTTTCAATCTAGAATGTTCACTCCTTAAGAGCAAGGACTAGGTTATGTTTACCATCTTATTCCGAGAGACTTGCATAATCCTGGCTGGTCCTAGGTCCTCAGAACCTTCCTTGAAGGAAGCATGGCTTTCTCACAGTGACAGTGAAGCATATTGAAAGTATGTGTGCCTCGGCAGGAGAATGAGTTTCTGCTTTGTGTCACTGAGAACTGTTTGACTCTCTTAGTGAGGTCAAGGGTACATGTCTGCCCCATGCAATAGGCAGCCTGGTCTGCTGTTGAGGAGTGCATGGCTTAAGGAAATCGCAATGTGTGTAGTCTTCTCCTTGAATATCCTGGCCACTCTGAGGAATCTGTTTCTTAGGCAAGGAGAGCCTGTTATTCACAATAAATATTTACTAGACAAAGCAATCATTCCTGACTTAGCCTGAAATCACCCCAGAAAGCAAAGCCAAGTAGGAAGGATTGTATGATTCCAGGAAATAGGATGGGTGGATGGGGGGAGTGTGACAGGGAAGGAGGGACATCCCCTTCAAGGGAGCAGATGCAGAGTGGACATCAGAGACACACTCCTCCCAGGACCTTCTGAGAAGAGTCACAGAAAGTATCTCCAAAATGTCTCCATCCCCCACTGGTCAAGGCTTGCCCATGGAATGTCGACTCCCTCTGATTCCCAGGCTGTGCTAACATGAAGGACCTTGCTCCCTCGAGCATTCTAGTTCAAGGTATCTGAGAAAGCTCCAGGGCAGAATGCAGGAATGGGAGGTGCGTCTGGGTCCAGGTGCTGTCTGCTCACAGCTGTGGGAAACTGGTTGTCACAGTGACGCGTGGGAAGTGTGTGGACGGGTGCGAGAAGCGTTGACTACAGCCTACTGGTTTAGAAATGGATTTAAAGGTCACTTAGGAGGGTCCGTATCCTACTGGAATGGGCTTATAAACCTGAAAGGTTAAGATCTGGTAGGACATCAAAGGAGAGAAACTGAGGCACAAGATAGTCCTGGGGATTCGGGTCAGCACAATGTAGTACATACGGATCCAGTCTCACGCATCAGACATTCCTGGTTTTACATTATGCCTGTGCTGCTTCCCAGCATGAACTTGGGAACATCAGTCTGTCTTTAATCTGTCTCATTCATAGGTTTGTAATCAGGAAAACAGGGACACTAATGGCAACCTCATACTATTTCAATCGTGGATCTTTACAAGGAGGGTGTGTTCATATGTTACCTGCATAACTGGATATAATAATACTAGGTTTGAATAGATTTTAAAAATGGGTGTGGGGGGCACCTGGGTGGCTCAGTGGGTTGAAGCCTCTGCCTTCGGCTCAGGTCATGATCCCAGGGTCCTGGGATCGAGCCCCGCATCGGGCTCTGCTCAGCAGGGAGCCTGCCTCCTCCTCTCTCTCTGCCTGCCTCTCTGCCTACCTGCAATCTCTGTCAAATAAATAAATAAAATCTTTTTAAAAAATGGATGTGGAATAGATTTGCAATAGGTTTTGAGAAAGGAACCATACCTCATAGGGTTCATAGGACCATTAAATGAAGTACGCTTATAAGGTTAGCAGCCCAGAGTAAACCTTAAATACATTGTGGTCTTTTGCTGGTGATGAAGAACAAAAGGAGGGGAAGGAAGGCCCCCATAATAACACAGGGGTAAGGAGTCCCCCCAGGGTCTTTGGGAGGGAGGGTCCAGCGTCTTCCTGGTCCTCACATTCCCTTCTCCCTCAACTGGGAGAGAACTGGTGTTAGTCTATTGCCAATACCAGCCATCTTTGGCTCAGAGTCTGGGGAGAATCTGGGCCGGCAGACGGGACTCAGAGATAGTGCTGCAAGAAGCTGATACAGATCGGGAGAGGGGACTGTGAGGCCAGGACTAATGCGGGTTAACACGGTAGCTGACATTTACTGTGCACTTCTAACGCGTGGCTCTGAGGACTCTCTGCATATTATCTGTTTAGTCATAGACAGTCTGGGCACCCTAATTTACATCTGAGACTCAGAGAGATTAGGTAACTTGTCCCAGGCCCCCGTGCTGGGAGGTAGAGAGCTGAGACTTGAACCCAGGAAATGTGATCCCAGAATCCACATGCGTAATTGCCCTATCGCACCGCAGGCTGGCAGGTGCTGTCTGGTTCACGGCTGGTCTGAGAAGCGGGGATGACACGCAGCGGCACAGAGTGGGTCTCAGGCTCTGTGCTACGAACTGGAGATCGCACATGCATTATGCTATGAACGTGCACTGGAAATGCGCTTCAGCAATGGGGTAAAATATTGGCGAGTTACTCTACCATCCGTCACTATTCTAGTAGTCAGGGTCCCGGCAGGAAGGGGAGGCTCGCACACACACTGCAATAACGTGAAGAAAATGGAACAGACTACTTACAAAGATGTGCAAAGATTTGGGGAAAGCTAACGAAGGACCAGGCAGCACTTGAGAGCTGCTGGCAGCGGGAAGCCCGTATCTCCTCTAGGCTCAAAAGCGCAGGAGAGAGGGCCCAGCAGCATCTGGAGAGAGAAGCTTAGAGACAGGAGCCCCGTCCTCCTGGAGGGACATGGCCAGAGAGAGGAGCTGGAGGAAAGGATGCCTTAACCACACCGGCTCCTCTCTGATATCCCACCGGTCACTTCCATTAGCCAAATCTCAGAGGAGGCCAGAGAAGAATGAGGGGAGAAAGCAGCCCCCGGAGACCAGTGTCTTGGAGCAGCACGGAGACAAGGGACAGATTGGCCTGGTATTATGAACAGGGTCCACACAGCACTGTTGTCAGCCTGCAAATCCAGACCCTGGGAGC
This sequence comes from Mustela nigripes, assembly GCF_022355385.1. Taxonomy (NCBI): domain Eukaryota; kingdom Metazoa; phylum Chordata; class Mammalia; order Carnivora; family Mustelidae; genus Mustela; species Mustela nigripes. The sequence continues at coordinate 54,270,167 of NC_081573.1, forward strand.
TCTCTGTGGTCCAAAAAACTAGAGGGAGTATTAGCCTCAGAACGGGACATTCTTCAACCAGAAAAAAAAACAGTGGAGCCCCGAAATGCACTGCAGCGTGGATGGACCTCAGGATCGTGAAGGCAGATGAACGACCACGTGTTGCGTGATTCCGTGTGTGCGCAGTGTCCACAACAGACAAGTCCAGGCAGACAGATCAGTGGTTAGCAGGGCCTGAGGGAGGAAGGAATGGAGAGTGGCCGCTGATGGGCCCAGAGTTTCCTTTCGGGCTGTTGGAAATGTTCTGGAACTCGACAGTGGCGATGGCCGCATCGCACTGGGAATGTGGTAAAAGTCTCTAGTGGAGGGATTTATGTTATGCACAACTTAGGACAATCTGAGAAACACATAACTAAATCACCAAGAGGGAACTTCCTTCTCACCGTGCACATGTGGGTCTTTTATTCACTCTGCGAGCAGGCACCAGAACACACCGGATGTTTTCTTGCCAGAAGGTTGGTGGGACAGGCTTGCTCTCGGTGGCCAGGGGTACTCCCTCACTTATGCCAGCCCGACTCCCCACTCCAGGGCCTGCCTCTGTCCTCATAAGCAGGAGAACTGGGGAGTTAGCAGCTCCCAGGAAGTCAACCCAGCACGGACTGGAGTCAGTCGACCCCAGCCTCCTCCCCTGCAGGTGGGGTTTCAGGGAGGTATGTGCCCCACACTTGTTTCTGGAGGCCCCCACAGGCCGGAGCTCAAGGAGTTAATCGGCAGCGACCCCCCTTACGTTCCGTTCCTCTCCTGTCTCACTTGCCCGCTCACCTGTTGGTGCTGCTGCTCCTCTCAGATCTGCCGCCGCTCTCAAGCCCTGTCTGAGCATTTATAACAACTATCAAATAATAATAGATACCATGTATTGAATCCTTTTTATTAAATATGTATGGGAAGAGACTGGCTTGTGTTCACTTTGCCTCTCCTGTTCCCTTGATAAGGCTGTCTTTATGTACATCTTCACGTCTTTATGATAGTCAGGCACAGGACGATCGCTGGTTCTTAGACACTCGCGTTATCAGAGTCCCCCAGGGAGAGTGCTGAAAACGCAGATTCCTAGGCTGTGGACTCAGATATGCTCATTCAGTAAGCCCACATGCGGGGTCTTGGAATGTTCATTGATCAAGGTCTTCAGATTGTTCTTAGGCAGAATAGAACGGGAACAGTCTTCACCAAGAAACTCTGGACAGCGATATCATGAGGACTGAGAGGGGAGGCTGCTTAATGCAGGTATCCATGAGGACCTGCTCAAGTCCCCCAAATTCTGCAGGGAGAAATGCCTCACTATCCATGCAGTTTTTTTTTATTTATTTATTTTTTTAAAGATTTTATTTATTTATTTGACAGACAGAGATCACAAGGAGGCAGAGAGGCAGGCAGAGAGAGAGGAGGAAGCAGGCTCTCTGCTGAGCAGAGAGCCCGATGCAGGACTTGATTCAAGGACCCTGGGATCACGACCTGAGCCGAAGGCAGAGGCTTTCACCCACTGAGCCACCCAGGCGCCCCGTGCACTTTCTTTTAAACTGATAGAATCCATATCCACGCATGGGAGTTAATTTCAGTATTTAATGATCATTAAGTAAAGAGAGTGAAATATCTGCACTATGTAATTACATAAAACATGCTTCTGGCAATATTTGCCCCCTTGGAAATTCAAATAGGAAGTCTCTAAGGAGGAAGGTTGTACTCTTGGAGGTGGACACAAAGTAATTGAGCTTAGCTAATGGAGATAATTAATGAGGATATGGTTGTGCTTGATTCTAAGAAAAATATTGGAAGGATCTCCCAGAAGGCCTAGCCCGCTGCTCTTGCTGTTTGCAGAAGTCAATGACACCTAGGGAGCCTGGTGTGTCCTCTGAGCCATGGCCTGGCCACACTCTGGAATTGAGAGGACGGAGATTGAACAGCTCAGCACCACTCTAAGGGTATCTGGGCTCTACCTACAGGACACTACCCGGTTCTACCCAGGGTTCAGTTCCCAGCCCTCTACTTATCAGCTTTCTGAACTCAGCCAAGTCATTCAACTTCCACAAGGCTTAGTGTTCTCATCTCAAAGCCAGAAGTTATAATAGTAATAATACCAATGGGTTCCAGGGTGGCAGCGTCCTGCAGGTAAACAGGGTGTAACTCAGAAGATGCTGGGGCACCTGGGTGGCTCAGTTGGTTGAGTGTCTGACTCTTAATTTTGGCTTACGTTGTCATTTCAGGGTCGTGAGATCACGCCCCAAGTCAGGCTCTGTGTTCAGCCTGGAGTCTGCTTGGGATTCTCTCTCTCTCCCTCTCTTCCTCTGCCCTTTCCCCTCCCCACAAATAAATAAATACAATCTTAAAAAAAAAAAAAAAAAGGTTCGAAGATGCTGCCCAGGTGTGGTCCTGATAAACTCTCTCTGTTTTAGAAGAAAAATCTTATTTTCCTGCATCTGGTGCACCTGTTTGACCCTTTCTGTCCAGGTTTGATCTGCACAAGCCTACATTCTGGCCTGATCTTTCTAGCTTGTCTGCTTACCAGCCCCCTTTCTGCCCCTCTCTGGTTCCAAATGCTAGCTCCGTCTTGCCTAATGTGCCTGGATCACTGGTCTCCTCCTGGTGCCGCCAAGTAGCATCTTGAATCTTCCAGCCTCACGCTCCGTTTTCTCACTCCAGTGACAGGAAATGGTAACCTACTGGTAAGAGGTTTCATTCAAATCCTCCAGCTCCTTCTTCCCTAATTGTACCACACCAGGATGGGCTAGGATAAGAGGTCAAGTGCAGAAAATATGGTTGGACCAGAAGGACTAGTAGCTCTCAAGGGGCAGGAGAAAAAGGGGCAAGTCAGACAAGGTGTATGAGCAACCATGGGTTGAAGAATGCATCCAACATATGCGCAAAACCACTTGTCTTTCTCACCACCGTATCCATCCCATCTAGCTCACTTTGTATTTATGGAACAAGAGAGAAGCTGACACCCAAGCCAAAGAGGCCGAGACTTGACCTGGGTGCTATTTTTGCTTTCTGGTGGTGACAGACATTACATTACATTACATGTTATTAGGAAAGGAACAAAGGAAGGCCTTTGTTTTCTATGACGATGAAAAATTTTTTTATTCTTTCAAAGAACTAATAGAATCATAGCACATTTGTCCTTGACTTTTCTGCCTTCTCTTTTAGGAAGATGGGTGGGGCATGTCTTTCCCTCTGTCTACCCTTTCCCATTTATGTGGGAACAAGCAATGAAAAATCAGTGAGTGGCTGGGACCCATGCAGTAATTCCTTAGGGGAGTGAGGGAGCCAAGTCTATTTAGAGGAAATGGTCTAATAAGGAGAAAATAACCAGGTTCTGGTACCTACAGACATCTCTTGATGTCCAGGATGAGAAAGCAGATTGAAAGAGCCCAGGTCCAGGATTCAGAACAAAAAAGTGACCATGAGAGTGTGCCATGGAGTCTGATGGGAGTGTTCCTGCCGCAAATCCCATTAGGGCCAGATAGGAACGTCTCTGCGTCATCAGTCCCTTTGCTATAATCATGTGTCTCTATCTGGAATAGCAACTAGTTTTCAGTTTATGAGTCATCTGTCATGCAAGGGCCGCCTAGATCTCCATACTTAGTAAGATTCTGAAGCTCACCAGGAAGTCGTGCCTCAGTTGATTAATGATGTCTGTCACAGGCACAGGTATAGACGTTGTGTGATGCCTTCCACACACTCACCATCTCAGGTTAACCTATATGCAATGAAGTCAAGATCTGGGGAGTCACCTCAATATACGAAGACTCCTCCCAAAATATTTCCTTGAAAAACACGGATAGACTCCTACCTGGAGTCTACTTTGGTTATATAGAACAGAACGATTTACAATTGTTCTGGATCCCTTTTCCAAATGATTGCGTGCATTACCATAAAAGGCCGAGGTACGGAAGACACATCATTTAGGGAATTACCCTTTACAAACATGACTTTCAGGTGGACCATGAACCTGAACTCAGAGCCAGACCTCAGCTGCTGACCTAGGTTCTACTTTTCAAGGTCACAGCCTCTTTCTCAGAGTTGGGGAGGGTAAGAGTGGAAGACAAAGAACTTGTGTGTTCTTTGAGGAAAAAAAATCACATCGGAAAAGTTGCTTGAAAGTGATTAAATGCAACTGTTTATCGTGTAACATTCTGGAGTCTGGCAAATTTAGATGAGCTGGACAAAACTTAAAGGTTACATCACCTGTTACAGAGCAATACATGTGTATTGTGTGTTTTCCCAGTAAATCTTGTGAGTCATTCAGAGTGCCACCATGGGCAGGCAAGTACTATTTTGGAGAAATGATTCAGTGAGGGGGAATAAAATCTTCTGTTTTGTGAGATCATGTCTACACTGTAAAAAGTGACATCTAGTTGAAGAACTATGAGTTTCTGACAAAGCTGTGTTTGTGTATGTATACATGTGTGTGTGCCTCCACTCAGACATGTGTGTGTGCATGCACGGGTCCTGGCGTGTGAGCTTTCATACATGAAACAGACTGCTGAGCCTGTGAGGAAGCAAGTGGGCCTTTAACCAGGCTTGGCTCAGGCAAGCCTTAGCCTTGGTTGTCAGTCCTTAGCCCTGTGTTCAGTCCTTGGGCTCCATGAAGAAGTTGGACCAGTTCTAGGATCCTAGAATGTTTACTGTGCCTAGGTGCCATTTCAGAGGTCTTCAAACACGATTTTGGTTTCACACATAAACACATTTTTGATGAGGGGTTTTTAGGCACAGCTCTTGGGAGTGGTCCTCCCTTATATACCCTGGTGCCCTCTGGGAGTTAAGTCATAACAAAGAAGCCTGGTTCCTTTGCCTAGAGAGCTGAGTAGTAAGAGGGAAAAGAGTGTATCTCTCTTCTGTGTTGTCCCTAGTAAATTAGAGTTAGCATTTTCCTCCTAAATGCAAGAGGAGATGGTGATGACCCTTAGCCACATCCTTCTCAGAAATTCAGGTAATGCATAATCAATTTAATCATCAACCTGGATGGTTCCCCATGTGCAGAGAACATGTGTTTTGTGTATGTAGGGCCTGGAGAGAGAGTGACCTGGTTCGCCCCGGGATACCCTTAAGAGCAAAGACGGCTGATGTTGATATGCTGAGGCAATTAGACTAGGCTGGGACCTTCCTGGGCAACTGGACATGTAGTCACCTTAGTTGGGAAAGATCTTTGAGCTTTTCACTGCCCGTCCGGCAGAGGATGCTGGGAGGAACAGAACAGATCACTGGGTTCCTTAGGATTGATTGACGTATTGATAAACACAGAGGGTCTTTGCACATATTTGGCTGTGAGCTTCACTTACGCCGCTGGTTAGCGGGTGGCAGAGATTATGGGAGGAGGACTGAGGAACGCGGCCTCCTGGTCTGTTTTCCCCAGAGAATGGTCCAGGAATCCACCAGACGAGTCATTTACTTGCTGAGGAACCGGAGGTCAATCATCGAACCACTCCGAGCTTTGGCTTTTCAGATCTAAAAATGAGAACGTTTATTTCCTCACATGATTATTATGATTCCATGGAGTGGCCTGTGAGGAAGATTCCCGCACCCAGCACGCTTTTCTTCCTTGTTCAGAAGACCCAGAATGTCACTAATGCCCAGGGAAATCAGAGTGACTGAGAAGAGCGGTAACAAAGGGGAGTTTATTTTAGTGATTATTTCCGCGGCTGGCCACATCTATGACTGTAACACACATACCCCACATGTGGAACAATTCAGAACAGACAATTTCTTGCTCAGACTACACGGGGAGAGCTCCTCCCTGGATCCCACTTACAGAAAGATACTACTGGGGGACTGTCTATTTTTTATCAAAGGTTTGGAAATAGGAGCTCATTATCAGTAAGCTCTTGCTTAATTAGATGAAGACATTTTGTATGGGGAAGGCCATTGCTTCTTTCCCTTCACAGGTGTAGGGATCTGCTTCAAAGACTGTGTACCTGGGGAGAGAGAGGAAAGGAACTGCTTTTTATGTTTTGCAAGGTGCCAGGGGTGCAGGTCAGCAGGCAGGCCAGGTCCCCTCTTAGGACAAGTTAGGCTTGAAAGCTGATGCCAGGGAGAGGTTAGTGATCCTGCACAGCATGAAGCAAGGGGTGTACAGGAGAATGCAAAATTTGGCATAAAAAAAAAAATAACTAAATCCTTAGCCTATGGGGCGCTGTGCAGTGAAATTTTATTGTATTTTATTCTAAACTTAAAAGTGGCATGAACAGGAGGCCAGGTTTACTGGTCCATGCAGGGTAAAGGGATCATCTGTAATAGGCCTGGCTCTCCCATTTTGATCCTACTCCTTCGAAACTGTGGATTTTAAATTAGTGGCCCAGTGGGGGCCTCTGTTCAAACGGGCCATCTCTGGGGCAGAAGCAGAGCCAGGGCAAATGGTCAAGGTACTAAGCGTTGGGCTTCCTGGCTGGCAACCACTGCACACGGCCATGCCTGGGACTGGGTTGATAGGATGATTTTACCTGGTCATTGCAGCACTGTGGCATTGATAGGAGGGATTCAGACCCTCACTGGTTGCAGACCTATATTACAGTAACAGTCCCAGCAGAGATATGAGAGCAGTGTTTGTGGCTCTGACTTCACGTGGAACTGTGCATACCTGGGGCTTCTGCCTGGAATCTTTAGAGGGTATAACCACAGACCGTTACTTGGCTCTTGCTTCATGTAGATAGGCCAAGGGTCCCCTTGTCCAGCACTGGTGCAACCTGTCAGTAACTACTACCTCCAGGCTGTATTCTGGATGCCCTGCTGGGCTCTCTGCCTGTCTGGAAACATGCTTTCTGTTACTTAAAACCAATACCCACACACACAAATATCCCAAGTGAAGGCGAGCCATGCAACTTAGACACGTTTTTAAACCTCTCTGAACTTCAGCCTTTTCATCTGTAAAAAGGGGGGCCATGATCCCAGGGATATTTGTGAACTAAATTCAATCACAACTCTCACAAGTCAAGCACTGGTCATTATTATTACTCCAGACTCCGAAGATGATCAAAGAAGAGTCTGTATTTTCTTGATTGCATTTCCTGAACCTGACACCTGATGGGGACTCACAAGTGTGTACTGAATAAAACATCAATTATGACAACATAGTTTAAAGACTAATAACTAAAACATCATTCACTGGATGGCAAGTGCCTTAGAAACCACTCTGGGATGTTTCCATCCGTGTCTGTAAAAGGAAAGTAAAGATTCAAGGAGATATACAAGTGCGTCTTTCCTAGTTACTTGATTTATTTTTTACATGTTTGCAATATTTAAAATTAAAAACAAAAACAATAAAAGAGGGTACGAAGACCGGATAGGCCATGGTTGGTGGTTTGATGACCAGACGAACTGGACGAAAAGGGGCCAGGATGACCACTTGGCCAGTTGCTTCCAGGAAAAGCATAGGAGATATCTGCACCAAGATAGGAGAGGGTGAGGGCTGCGGCCAAGTCTCCCTGACCATGGTCAGTGCCCAAGAAGACACAGAGGTAGACCCCACTGAACACCAGGGCACCTGAATTTTTATCTTGTCAGGATTGTACGCTTGGATTTAAGAACTGGGTCAGCCGTGTTCGGTACCTGCTAGGTTAATGCTTGGGAGAATAATGTGTGTAGAGTAACGGGTGCTTTTTGGTAGGTTTAACGTACTTATTTAGACTTACTCCTCTAACTTGTTGACATGCAAACTTTTTTTTTTTTTTTTTTTTTTTTTAATATAAAACCAGTGTGCCAAACTGTTCAGCTGACATTTCCAGGTAGGCTTAAGAGAATATCTGAATTAGAGATGGGCCCACACAGGTTCCAATAAGAATGGCTTTTTCAGCAGGTGTGAATCACTGCTATTAAAAATTTATTCAAGAATAAATTGTTGGCTAGCTATCCCATCCAGCCTCTCTCCTCGAAAGCTGATTTCATCAGTTTTGTTCGTTTCTATGACAATCAGTCTTATCATTGGTTTAGTAAAATCTTCTGCATAGTATTTGTGGCTTTATTTTTCTTCAAAGCTCTTCAGAAATGAATCTTGGAATTGGAATGTATCCTTGAGACCACTTGGTGTGAAGTCTTACGGATCACAGAAGTGACTTCTGTCACTTTCTTGTCACTGTCCCATTTGCTCTGCTCTTGAAGACTGTTATCTTGGCTGTTACTCCCTATGACAAATGTGTTCCATACATTAATTTTAGCATAACAAGGATGGCGATGTGCACAGCCTCTTCCCATTTCTAGAAAGCTCCGTGATGGAGCTTTTGTTCTTGGAGCACCATGCCTCATATTTACATTCCGGACAGACTGGGCTGTCTGTTGGAAAGGCCAGAGTAGCCACAGCCAAAGCAAACACCACTTCTTGAAAGAGAGGCGATGTGTTTTCTTTCCCAGTATCTCCTCTGACTTAGACCTGCTCATGCCCTGGTGGGGCTGGGGGAGTAAACATGCAGAGGAATAGAGAGGAACCAGCGGGCGTGTACCACATAGACATCCAACAAGTTTGGGAGATGTGTCCGCCCTAAAATGTTCTTATTTTTTTTATATTTAGTTGGTATTTTAATATTTAGTTATAGACGGAGAATTTGGCTCAGGCACAAGAATAACAAAAAAAAGCCCCCAAATTTTAAAAATTTAACATCTAAGAATAGTGTTCCCTGTGAAATGATACTAAGGCTGGTCTTCCAGATCCTTTATAGATCCATCTAAAATACTCTAGACTGAACATACACAGCCTCCCAGCCAGAAGTCACCTCATGGAAGTCTGATCCCAAGAGACTTTCATATGGATCTCTGTTTTATCCACAGTGATAGCCCGGAGCCAGTGTGTTGTGGAAGCCAAAGTGCCCACCGCCACTTGGGAATAAGGAGAAGAACTGTCCGTGGGTCAGTGATCTTAGGCCAAACATGCAGTGTGTCTGGGCATGGCACAACCGCCCAGAGATCTAGGAGTGCCGGCTGACTGAGGCTGGCCTCATCTATGCTCACCAAACCTGTACCCTCATGTCCCATCGTGTGGCAGGTGGCAGAAGCAGCGTTAGGGACGAGAGGCAATGTCTTAGTCGCATATGGCAGATAGAGAATTAATCACCTACTTGGAAAGGTGAAGGCTGAGAAGATAATCTCTATAAAGACACATGGGGAATGAGAGGATAGAGTCAGTGAGGGAGATGTAGGGGAAAGATGGGGATTTTAGACCCATTTATGTACTTATGTTGGACCAGGCCCTGCTTTGGGTCCTGGGCGTAAAACCATCAGCCAAACAGAGAAGTCCTGATCCTCACAGAGCTGGAGAAGGGAGTGTAAAGCATTTATTATGCACCACTCTTATAGAATCTCCTATGCATCAGGTGCCTTACAGATAAAACTTTACAGTGCTATATATGGAAAGTCAAATGAAACCCAATACAATAATGCAAAGTATAATAAAAAGTCCATTTCACAGAGGATTAAACTGAAGCACATGAAGATTCAGTTACTTGCTCAAGGCCACACAGCTGGCAAGGAGTAGAACTATTCACAGGTTGTGACAAGTATTAATGAAGGGAAAGTGGACATGGTTTCCATCAATGGCTCTCAAACTTCAGCATACGTCAGGATCCCTGCATGGCTTGTTAAGACCCAGGTATCTTCCTGACAGTACCCACAGTGTTTCTGGTTCAAGGAATCTGGAGTGGGGCCTGAGAATTTGCATTTCTAACAGGTTCCCAGACAGTGCTACCAATGTTGGTGCAGCGTCCTTTGGGACCCCACTTTGAGAACCACCGCTCCAGGTGGTGAGGTAGATCTCGTCACGCTCTGACCAAATCCCTTTTCAGGGTCCAACCACTCATTTCCTCAACCCTAGGAGTGTTGTCTGCTGATAGTTCACAGCTACCTCTCTTGGTCATCACTCTCAGTTACTGCCTTGTTTAAGGCTAAGCTTCTATCAAGGGGACAGCTCGTGACACATGACCGAGCTTCTTGCATTGGTTCGAGACAACCCTAGAGGGCCATCGGGTCAGAGCTCCCTTTCGATGCACAGAGGACTCAGGTACCATCTCGTGGGTTTGCTCGTCCCTCTGCCCCTCCCAGCCTACCTCACCTCCTTGTTAGTGATCTCCAGGGAACAGTTCGTTCTCCAAACCCTTCTGTAGGCAGCTTTCTGTCTCAGACTTGGTTTTCCATGATGGAGAAGGCTGGCTGGAATGGCTCACTGAGGTTCTGGCACAGGCCAAATCTTGACGGGGTCCTGTGATGGGGGTCCCTGGGTGGCTCAGTTGCTTAAATGTCCAACTCTTGACTTTGGATTAGGTCACGAGACCGAGTTCATGAGATTGAGCCCCGGGTTGAGCTCCACACTCAGTGTGGGGTCTGCTTGGGGTTCCCTCTCCCTCTCCCTCTGCCTTTCCCCTCACTCACATGCCGATGTGTGCGTGCATGTTCTCTCCCTCTCTCTCTCTCAGAGGAATAAATAAATAAATAAATAAATAAATAAATCTTAAAAAAAAAAAATAAAGAATCCATGCATATGCAGAATAAAGAACAAATGAAAAAACCCAGCGTGGAGAAGGGCCAGGGGTTCCTGGATAACCAGCATGACCCATTCATGGTAGACAGGCTGGACTGGCCAGCAGGAGGCAGCTCCTGAGGTTTATGGGATAGGGTTGTTCCAGTGCGATGGGAAGCCATCAGCAAGTTTAGACGAGGGACGTGACAGCATCTATTTGATTGTTTGGAAAGGGTTTCCTCGACCATGAGGAAAATGGATTGTAGGAGTGCCGGTAGGTAAATAATGACTCCCGACTATGGGTCCTAATTCCTAGAACCTGTAATTACTACTTTATTTATTTATTTGTTATTTATTATGTTTAGCGGTTTGCTTTTTTTTTTTTTAAAGATCTTATTTATTCATTACACACACACACACACACAGCACAGGCAGAGGGAGAAGCAGCTTCTCTTCTGAGCAAGGAGCCCCAGGACCCCAGGACTCAGAGATCACGGCCTGAGCTATAGGCAGATGCCCAACCAGCTGAGACATCGAGGTGCCCCTGTAAATACTGCTTTATATGATAAAAGAGATCGTGCAGATGGGGTTTTTGTCCAACAGGGAGATCACCCTGGGGTATCCGGGAGGCCCCATATAGTCCTAGGGATCCTTGTAAGATATAGTCCTAGGGATCCTTGTAAGAGGGAGGCAGGAGTGTAAAGGAACGGGATGTGTTGATGGAAGCAGAGATTGAAGCTGATGTGGCCACAAGCCAATAGATGTGGGAAGTTTCTAGGAGCTGAAATAGGAACAGATCCTCCCCTGGTGACTCTAGAATAAACAGCTGTGACACCCCCTTGGTTTTAGCCGTATAAGACTCCCTTTGGATTTCTGACCTCCAGGACTGTGAAAGAATAAATTTGTGCTGTTTTAACTTACAGCAGCATGGGAATATAATACGAGGGACCAAGTGTGGAGGTGGGAGATGAATAAGGTACAGAAGGAGTGCAGAGGCTCTGAACACGTAGGCGCTCACCTCAACGTCAATGCATCAAGCACAAAGGGGACACATCTGCCTGCACCTAGTGCTCCGTGAGAAACCCCCAAGTAGACGATTATATAAACATACCAATATGGGGGCCCGCATCAAAAAGACCTCTGCTATCAGTAACTCCTTAATGAGGGCTGCTTTGGGCACTGCCTTGTGTTAAAAGGCATAATTACATTCTGAAATTTATTTGCATTACTGCCATTGTAGGCATGCTTCATGGGAAGGCAGGAGTAGGAAAAGATACTTGTTTTGTGCTATTGATCTGAGATGCTGCCAGAGTCATAAAGCCCCCAGTGACGCTCCAGGGAACTCTTGGATTGTGCCATCCCCCAATCGTCTTACTACTTTCTTGGCTTAAACTCCTCATCTGTGACACCGTGGGACACGGCAAGGTACAGGGAGGACCTGGATTAAAATGCTGTCATTGACTTACTAAGGTCACGGCTCTGAGCAAATAATGCAGACAAACTCTTAGTCTCCGTTTGCACATCTGGGTTAAAAATAAAAATAAAAATAAAATTAACCCTACGTGTATATAGTATAATTGTAAAAATTCAGTGCCTGGCACTTAGTAGGTACTCAGTAATGCTTCCCTCCAATGAATTTATTCATCAGTGCATGGAGCTATTTATGTAGAAAAGTTATGTGACAACTACCAGTTATGGCTACTTTTATAGAAAATGTCTCATCCCTGCGCCTTACAATAAAAAATAGTGTTTGGCTCCAAGCAGATGAGATTGAACAGAGTTATTTGAGCTACTTATAATAAAATGTGACAGGCAGACTTTGGTATTTCGCTGCCCCAAGTTCTTTTATGGACTCTTTCCTATCATGGCAACATTCAGCACTTTTTTCTGTGTCAGTGTGATAGACAATATTCATATTCTTCTTGGGTAATTGCCTTTTTAGCTGAATCAATGGCTTGGAGGCATGAAAAGGAGACAGTTTTATCTCAACTTTATTTATCCTGTAATTATATTAAGACTATTAAACTGAATCTCCCCTCCACCGCTCCCCCCCAGCCCCGTTCTCAACCTTCTCCCCCAACCTCTCCATACTTCACTCTTCTGTGCATTTTCCCACTGCCACGCCCCACATTCCACAAATACTTTGGTTCTGGAAGAATTTCATATTTAAATAAGGGCCTGCTGCATGAGTGAACCAGTAGTATTATTCAATCACTTGCTCACTCATTCAAAAAATATCCTTGGAGGGTTTGCAGTGAGCTCACTCTGGGATACAAGAGGAAGATGCCATTACCCTAGAGCACATAGGGGACACAGCTATGATATATTCTAGAAAAGAGGAGCTCCTATAAGGGAGGGGTCTTGGGTATTCTTAGTGAGCTTGATAGATGTTGATAACTGAGTAGTCAGGGAGGAAAGAGTTCTTTGATGAGGTGACTCTTGAGCTAAGATTTGAGGGGAAAATACATGAATGCTCATGTGTGTATGTGGAAGGGGTGTGTGGAGACTGAAGGTAGTTAAATATCCCAAGGCAGAGGGAACAGCATGTGCAAAGTCCTCGTGCCTAGAGGAAGCAGCTCAGCAGGCAAGAGCCTGGAGGGGGCACTCGCAGGCAGAGTCCAGACCCAAGGGCCCTCTAGACCATGTTGCACACTCCAGACTCCATGCCCCAGGGAACAGGGAAGTCCATGAAGGATAGTTGGGGAAGTGGCATTATCAGAAAAGGATTTGCCTTTCACCAAGAGCTCTCGGATTGGAGCATAGGGAATGCATTGGAGACAACTAAGTTGAGGCTGTTGTAATATCCAGATAAGACGTGATGGAGGCTTGACCTAGGGTGGCTGCCGTAGAAATGGAATGAAGTAGACAACATTTTGAGTCACTCGGGAGATAAAACTCACATGATACAGTGATGGATTGAATACAGAAGGTAGAGAAGATAGGGGCATCCAGAATATTGTTTCCATTTCAGGCTTGCCTCATCGAATGACTGCGGTAGCCCATTACTCAGCTGTTAGAAAGCAGTGGAAGAAAACCAGACTTGTGGGAGGGAGAGTAGGTTTCCCGTGTATCTGGGCTTTAGCCTCCCAGAGTGGTGAGACTTTAAGAAACCAAGGCTGAACTGGTTAGGACTACATTCTGTGAGCTACGTTTTATGGGTTATTTTTGCTGCATTTCCCCCAAAGACTTGCCAGTTAAAGACCAGGAATTTCCCATCAATCTCTGCAGTCATTACGATTGCCTGAATAATAGGCCCATAGATTTTTGCAGAGGCCTTTGATCCACTGTTTCTCCTCCATTCCCGCTGGAGAAGCTAAAGCTGTATCTTCTTCCTATTTGCTCACCATGGAAATTCTGCCTTTTCCTTAAATGTGGGCTAGCAGCCTACCCTTTCCCATAACTTATATAACATCCCAACATCCTCAGCGCTTTAAGTGACAGCTTAGTGTTTTGGGGTCCTCCGAGCCAGTGAGTTCACGCAAACAGCCTTCATTCAACTCACCAGCCGGATCAGAGTGAGTTGTAGTAGCTGTCTGGTGGGTGTAGGAAAGAAGATTCTGGAACGATAGCTGGGCTCCGTAAGAAAGACTACTGTGATTAATTGGTGATGTCTGTCCGGAGCTTAAGGGGGAGAATAGCGTCCCATGAGCCATTCATTTCTATTCCTCGTGTAGTCTTTCTCAGTTCCTAGCACATCCCTTTAATCTATCAACACATGGACATTTACAATATCCTCAACTTCTCTTCACTATGTTGTTCTTTGGATATTTCTGTATTTTCTTAAAAAATTATATGACATCAAGGATCAATTCATCTGTTTCTAATCCTTGGTGTTCTACTAGGCATTTGGATGTCCAGAAAGGGGCTTGATACATTGTCTTTTCACGTTTCCTCTCCCTGCAACCTGCCTCTCTGTCTCTACTCCCCATGGCAGGGTTCGTATGGGGCTACAGCGCTAAGGAAGAGGAACTTCAACTTTTGTCCCTCCTTGGCATTTGTGTGTTGATGCTTCCCAAGTAGCTTCGGAGTTAGAGCCCACAAGAGGGAAATCTGACAACACTGTTGGGTTAGGTGTCCGTTGTCCAGGCCCACACAAGCCTCGCAACACTCTTCAGAGATAGGAAGTTGTTCTGCTGACCTAAGGTCAAAGTCGCTGTCTTAACCCCTACAAGAAGTGTGATTATTAAGTCACTGATTGACTCTCCATAGGGTTGGAACAGGAGATCTGAACGTGAGGGCTTGATGCTACGTCCTGCAGCCTGACAAAATATAGCTGAGTAACTTTTGGACTTATAAGAGCACACATTTAATTTTTAACAGATTATATACAAGATATTGAGTGACATTAAACACAGAGTTAAATCAACTATAACCCATTTAAAGCAGCCTTGCAGATAAATGTCCCAAATCTACTAGCCTGCCAAATACATTCTTTATCTACACACATTTGTCAATTCTTTCCACAACACTAAGCCTTTCTACAGCTTCTCTGGGAGTTACTCTTCTCCCCCCGCAAGCCTGAAATACAGGTGACATCTACTTTCTGTGAAAGAGATTGGATTGACAAGAGTAGACTCCTGGCTGGATTTGTGATTGTTAATCCTTTGGTGATCACAGACCCTTTGGAGATTTCGATGAAATTTTTGACCCGCTCTCTGGTCAGAAAAGAAGTGATGTAATCATTTACAAAAATATTTTGTGTACGGTCTGTGGTGTTGCATTTGAGACAGACCGATTCCATTCACTTCATGCCCTAGAGTCCAAAAAGCATCTACTAAAGAACAAAGTGTCACTCTAGATTTTTCAGGTGGAAATTAAGGGCTGCTTTCTAAAAATATTAGAACTACATATACTATGCACGTTAAATAAAAAGTACACCTTAATTCTGTCCAAAGTAAAAATGAATGAGAACGACGACTTTTAGTAGGCACAAGCTCTTTGACATGGCGACATGGATGTCATCTTTAACACCCTGTCAACTTCTGCACTTCTAGTTTCAATGGCAGCAGATGTGGAAACACAGACCCATTCACGCAGGTGGTAGCAACAAAAATCAGAACTCGCACAGCTGGCTTTGCCAGAGAAATGTAGGCTGGTGTAAAGGAAAGCAGGTTTTCCATTTGTGTCCTGTGATTTCTTTGTTATCAAGTCAATGTGGTCAGCTATGACTGTTTGGTTTTTTTAAATTATTTTGTTTTATATTGTTTTTGTTTTTGTTTTTGTTTTTAAGAGAGAGTGTGAGCGGGATTGGTGGGTGGCCTATAAGGAGAGGGAGAGAATCTCAAGCAGGCTCCACCCCCAGCAGGGAGCCCAATGTGGGGCTTGATTTCACAACCCTGATTTCATGACCTGAGCAGAAATCAAGGGTTAGAAGTTTTACCAGCTCAGCCCTCCACACACCCCACAGCGCTGGTCGGTTTTAATCATGCAGTGCTATCTAGGTGTACTCACTGTCTATTGCTACATAATAATTACCTCCAAACCCAGTGGCTTAGAAAATATTTATTATCTTTTTAACAGCTTCTGGTTCAGAAGCTAGGTGCTTCTGGTTCAGAGTCTTTCATGACATTAACATCAAAATTCAGCTGGGGCTGCCATCTAGACCCAAGACTCGACTGAGGCTAGAGGTTCTGCTTCCAAGGTGGTGCCTTCACGTGACGACTGGCAGGAGGCCTCAGTTCCTTGCCACCTGGCCTTTCCGTAGGACGGCTGGTATAGCTACACAACATGGCAGTTGGTTTTCCAGAACAGTCTATCCCAGAGGAAGGAGGGAACCCAGGACTTTTCTATCCTAATCTTGCATGTCACACACACCATCACTTTTACATTTTACTCATTAGAAGCGAATCACTAAGTCCAATGCCACTCTTCTGGGGAAAGAAATTAAGTTCCACTTTTTGAGGAGGGAGAAGTTCCAAAGAATTTGGGGACATATTCTCATATCACCACACTATTTCATCGCAGAGTTGAAATGTTTCGATTCTAAGGTGATTTCTGCAACATTAACTGTAAGAACAGCTCTCTGTGGTTCTGGGTGCTGGAGATGGAGACTTCTCCCTACAGAGAACATGATGAGGCTTGGCTCTCTCCCTCCAGATTGCCCTCCAGGACCATCTCATCACCTTCAAAGGGCCAAGGCATTTGGGTGTGAGTGTGTGTGTGTGTTTGAATTTTTCATGCTAAACATTGCTCAATGGTTTTGAATATACAGAATCTCTACTTGCACAACTGAGAATAGACTATAATAAGTTATGAAGCTACACTGTCTGCTGGCACTCCACCATGGCAGTGCTGGTGAGGAACAAATGACCAGAAATGTGATAGGCTCCTTGATATCGGGGTTTGTCAAGGTTAGCACAGTGCTTGCTCCCTAAGCTCTACAGAGAAATGCTTTTGAGTGAATGAATGAATGAATGAATGGAGACCTTGGAGTTCACCTGGGACAGGCAGGTTCTAACCACTGATGCAGGACTGGTGATACCATGTCCAGCATCTGGAAGAATGGAGCACCGGTAAGAAGAGAGCTCTAATTCCCAGGTTATGTCATCTGTGTCATCCTGACTGTTCTCTGCAGGGTGTGGAGAGTTCATGGATTTCAAGCATTTGTTTGAGTCCCAAAGCAAAGAACTTGGAGGGATAACTTGCTCTTACTGAACACTAAGAACTCTAGTGAGAAGCTCTTGTCTCTTTGGGCATCCTCTATACCTGGCGGGGGAGAAGGAAGAAAGCATACACACAGCTCAGTAGCATGTAATAAGTCGTATTTGTTGCCCACGCATTAGGGGTCAGCCATCAGGTAGATGACTCTGCTGGTCTTGCCTGGGCTTGCTCACATGTCTGGGAGTCAGCTGCCTGTTGGCTGATCTATGCTGGCCTCAGCTGTGATGACTAAGGTGTCCTGGCATTGTCCCACGACACTTCTAACTTGTAGCAGGCTAGCTCAGGCGTGTTCTCAGAGCAATGGCTGAGGCACAAGAGGGAGTAATCTTAATCCTACTGGTGATTTTCAACCCTGTTTGCTGAGCATTCCATTGGCCAAGCCTGGGGCCAGGGGCAGAGTGGGAGGCACTGAATAGTTACATGGCACAGGGAGTGGTGAAGAATTGGGGCCATTTTTGCGATCTGTTGCCGAAAGGAAAGAAAGGTGTTCTTTGTTAAGACATGGATCCGTAAATCTTTTCTATAAAGGGACAGATAGCAAATATTGTAGGATTTTGAGGTTACCTGTGGGTCTGTTACATATTCTAAACCCCTTTCTCCTCCTCCTCCCTCCTCTTTTTCTGTGTCTTCTTTTTCTTTTAATAATCCTTTAGAAATATAAAAAGATTGCCTACCTTTAGGCTGTACAAAAGCAGGCTGCAGGATAGATTTCATCTATGGGCCACAGTTTGCCAACTACTGGATTAAGAGGAAAAGAATGGTTATACCAGTAATAATTTATTATGTTCTATTACAAAACCCATTCACGTGTGTCATTTTATTTGATCCCCATGTCACTCTGGTTGTTGAAGGTAGGTAGCACGAGTATCTTCCCTTTTCATATGGGGAAAGATATGAACTGATTTGAAGAAACTGGGATGGGGCTTGATGGGGACTGGAAGAGCCACTCATGTTCATCTATGGTTGCCCTGCCGGAAACCACTGCTCCTGTCCGCTGCATGTGGGGGCCACGCTTTTGAAGGAGTGGTCTTTGCCACCCTCCTGAGAACTGACCTCATGCAGATAGAGGGAAAAACCATCCAAACATGTTACTTTATAGCCAATACAGGCCGAGATGAGGCTGGTTTCAAGGGTGCAGAAGGTGAGGCCCTGATTCCCAGGTCCCATTGTCCAATCTCCCCTCCACAGCGTGGCCGCCTGTGATGTGTTTCCTAACTCTGCCTTCCAGAGAGGCCTCCCCCAGGCTCAGAATCTCTTACAAATGGTGATGAAGGGGATGTGTTTTAAACAAGGCTCCTTCGTGATTGGGGCAGTTTTTTAAATCCAAAATGTGATCAGTATGCACGTTTTGTATCTTTTACTTAATCCAGAACTATAGCTTTTAGTGTTTTTCTTTCTCCTACACACAGCCCTAAACAATTTCATAGAACAAACATAACAGAATATTCAAATATTCTCTTGTCTATGCCAAGTGTCCTTTGACTTTTGGGGAATAATGTCTGGTCTAGTTCTCATTTGCAGTGAATGACACGGCTTGCACAGGCCGTTCTAGGTGCTACTAGCGCCATGTCTCTGCAATCCTCTGGAAAAGGGAACGAAAATGAATCAGTCAACTGCTTGGCTGTGCACTTGCAGGCAAGTCGTCAAACAGAACATTTTGTTCCCTTTTCCCAAATTGGCTGGGACTGGCTTACTCTCGAAGTTGGCTTACTCTAGAAGGACAGCCTATGGGAGTCTTTCCTAGGCTCACCCAAAGTTTACTTTATGGATATTAGTCCCCCAGGAGGCTTCCCTGCTTTGGAATCTTTAAAGATACATATGGCTGAACAGATTGGGGAGGCACCTAGGTTAAACAAAATGAAATTATTATTTTTTTCCTTCAGGACTTCTCTAATATGTAAATGCACATCCTGAATTTCCTAGAAGGGACTAGAGCGAGCAGCAGTTTCCAAATCATGGAACCCTCTTGTTCACAGGACATGTCATGGGAGAATATTCTGTAAGACAAACTGAGAGTCACTACCACAAGTGAAATGTCTCTGACCCTCTATGCCAAGAACCCCTGAAGCATCCTATCAATGAAGAGTTACAGTGTATAAGTGGACATTCATCTACCCTTTCAAATAATCAACTCAAACTTCAGTGCTTTAAGGAAGATATCATCATTAAAAATTAGAACTAGTGATTGTGGAAGGTATATGTATATACCCCTAGGAATTAAGAATTGAAGATTGTGGGTTAAGCTAAATCATTTCTCAGATTTGGAGGCATTAAGTCCTGTCCTAGAACTTTGCAGGCAGCTAGAGAAAGCAGCTGTTGGAGCCTCAGATCCTCTCGTCCTGTTCTGAGTCTTACTCTCCTCTTTGCCCTCATGCAAGATTTCACTGATGGTGTTGCTGACAGGATACATTTTAATTGCTTTCTGGTCTGACTTCCCAATACATCAAGCCTTGTTTTCTCCATATGTGATGATTATCCACAGTGATTACTACTCAGAGCATTAATCTAGTCTCTAAAACTACAATAAGAGGTGGAATGGTTTGCTTCTCTTTAAGGTAGCGGATTTTCTCCCCTTCACTGAGAATTCTGAGTACAGCTGAAGGTATTTCTTCCTACTGGTACTGGACATCATCAACGTCCTGTCCTGTGCTCAGCCCAGAGCCACTCATCTTTACCATGACTCAGTTCCTCTTCCTGGTTTTTTTTTTTCCCTTGCCCCGGGTTAATAGCATTAACATCCCCTGAGCCTCTAAAGTTAGAAAGCTCTGACTAACCTTTTATTTCTTCCTCTTCCTTGCCATCTACTGGTTGCCAAATCCTGTTGACTCTACCTCTGAAATATTTCTCAAGTCCACACCTTCCTTTCATTCTCATGGGTATTTCCCCAGTTCAATGTCCTATTTTTCTGAGACAGACCACATGGTCCCTTTGCCACTGTCTTTCCCCCATCAAATGGATACTTCCATCACTGTTACTAAGACCCTTAACATTTCTGAATGCTTTTTATTAGTCCTGCCTGAGTATTTTACATGCATTGTCATTCAGTTTTTGTAGTGGCCCTCTGGGGTTGGTGTTACTGTAATCCACATTTTGAGAATGAAAAAGAAAAAAACCCCAAACACCTGAAGCACAGATTTGTTATATAATAAACCCAAAGGCATACACCCAATACAGGAATGTATCTGCAGCTTGAACATGGAGGATTCTGCCCAGACACCTAAGCTATTACTCAATATATTATGAACTCTGACAACATAGGGGCCTCATGAAAAACAACTCTTCCTGTCCTATAAAATAATATTAAGACTTTAAAGTGGTGCATATATTGTGCCTGAAAATGTTTTTACTTTGTATCCATTTTTAAATTAAATTTATTAAGATTCACATTCAATAAAATATGCCCATTAAGGATGTATTTATTTCTATGAGGGGCACCTGGGTGGCTCAGTCTGTTTAGCTTCAGACTCTTGATTTCAGCTCAGGTTATGATCTCGGGACTATTAGATGGAGCCCTGCCTTGGGCTCTGTGCTGGGGGTGGAGCTTGCTTGGAATTCTCTGTCTCTCTTCCTCTTACTCTGTCCCTCTCCCCACCCTCTCTCCTTCTCTGAAATATATATTAAATAAATATATAAAATATATATATATATATATAAATATATATATATAATATATATATATATATATATATATATATCCAGATAGATAGATACATTTCTATGAATTTTGACGAATTTATTCACCCATGTAACCACCACCATAGTAAAGATACAGAATGTTTTTATCGCCCTCAAAATCCCTCGTGCCCCTTTCCAGACTACACACACACAAGCCTGTGGCCTCAGACAACCACGCATTAGTCTTCTGTCTCTATGGATTAGATTCATTTTTGTAAAATTTCATATAAATGGGATCACAGAGCATTTTGTGTCTCTTTACTCAGCATCATGTTTTTGAGACCCATCTTGCTGTTGAACACATCAGTAGTTTATTCTCTTGTTCCTGAGTTGCGTTTTTATGAACCGACCACATTCTGTCCGTCCCTTCCCCTGCTGGTGGGCACCGGGCTGTTTTCAGTTCTTGGCTTTCCCGGGTAGAGCTGCTCTGACCATTCCCGAAGGGGCGTCTGTGTGGGCATGTGTTCAGTGTGCCATATGAATCCGGGCTGTAAGCGACAGCAGTCTACCTCAAACTAGCTCAGGAAGAAGGGAAAGGAGATTTATTGGTTTCCACAGGTGGAAAACCCATGATTGACCTAGTTTCCATTATGGCTGGATCCTGACAGAGGTCATGAGAAGAATATCTTGTTCTTTCCTGTCACAGCAATTCTTCCGTCCTGGTCAGGTCCACTCGGAGGCAGTCTCTCTTGTCATAGCAACAGGGGGCCTGCCAGCAGCAGTCCGGGACCCACAGCCCAAGCTTCAGCAGCTCCCATGGACTGTTTTCTTTTCCCAGCACATCCCATGCAGATCTTCGAGCTAAATTTCATTGGTTCTCATTAGGTCACGTGCCTATTCCCTAGCCAATTGCTATGAACAAGGGGATGGAATGCTCTGATTGACCGGTTTTCGTCTCCGCCTTCTTCTGAAACCAGAGGTGTCAGGGGGTCAGCCCGACCCAATCACCCTGACCTTGACTGCATTGGTGTGGCTGGTTCCCCATGGACATTAGAGGCGAGGAAATGGATGAGTTGCTGGTAGCCAACAGATGGTCACCACTCTGGGTATTTGAGGTGTTCTGTCACCTCATTTTGGCAACCATTCCCTCCTGGTCTTCTGTTTCTGAATGTCAAGAACCAGATTCTCTGGTCACTGTCAACAACTCATTCCCCTGTGTCAGCTGCACTTCCTCCTGTTTGCTTCTTCCATGCAGTTCTCTGGATTGCACCATCTTCTGCGGCTGCAGCAAGCTTACTCATTCCAAACCCAGCTTAAATTCCTTTCACTTGAGAAAGCCCTCTGAAACCCAGCCCTGCCTGAGCTAGCCTCAGGACACATTACTGGTACTCCGTCAAGATCCTTACCATGAAGTGTCTACTTCTAGGACCAGTTTCCTATGATCGCCTCCTCCCCTGCTAGGCAGGGACCGCGTGAGGACAGCGGGTCTCTGTCTTGCTCATCTTAGTGCTCTCCAGGGCCCAAACATGGTGCTTTTTCCCTAGTGCAAACACCACGAATACTTACCGATTGATTCTGGAATTGTGGTCCCTTAAGAGAAGTTAATGGAGGTTCTCTAATTCCCAGCAGGTGACCAATTTTCGAGTATTGCATCAGTCAAATTTAGAAGAACCAATGAAGTCTTCTTTTGGATTTCTCTATCTCTCACTCAAAGAATATTGAAAAGAATAATTTTACTGTATTTCCCTTCCAATTTTAACCATATGTAAGCATTGCAGAAAATTGGCCAGCATAAAATTATAAAGATGGTGACGAGCTTCTTTCTAGTTTAGGGCCCTTGCATGTGCCACTTCTTCTGCCTGGAAGACTCCAGCCCTTATACCTTCACACCCTTGGTTCCTGATCAGTCCCGTCTCTGTGAGAACTTGCCTTTCACCTTGAGAACTTCTCTTGCCTCCCAGTTTTCTTTAGAGCACTCATCCTGATAAAAATGTAGCCTCTGTGTTGAGTGATGTATTGCTGTCTCTCTGAGCTGTATCATATAAGCTGTCTGTGGTTACGGGCCTCATTTTGCTTCATCACAGTGTATCCCTCCCTGCTCCTCCAACAGTGGCTGGTTAGCACGTAGGAGGTGCTCCACAAATACCTAAGGCGTCAATTAATGAGTGCTCTTTTGCATACAGAGGCAACCATTACTTACACTTTTTTGTTTCCTTTCATTTACATCAACACTTATACACGCAGATATGTGCATACAGGTATTTTATATTTATGTGTGTGTGCACAGTAGCTCGTAAATAATATATAACGTAATTCTGGCACCGCACACCAGCTCCGTGTCCCATTCACGTGACTCCTCATGCAACATGCCTCAGAGCAGCTTCTCCCCGCACACGCCGGAGACCCCCTGCCTGAGCCCTTGCCCTGCCGCAGGAGCATGCTTAGCCTGCAGGCAGCACAAACCTGGAGTACTGAGAGCTCACGCCCCGGGAGCGCCCTCGACCAGGGGCCAGTAGGGATTAGAGAACAAGCCCAGCTCCTTCCCCTAGACAACGACTTCAGAAGGTTTGCTGCCTGAGACAAGGAAAAACTGTAAAGACTGTTGGTAAAACAGTAAGAAAAATCGTCTTTGCTCCTCCCTGATCCCAGCTGTTAGATTTTGCCTTCTGCCTCCCCTTTTTCTCTGCCTCTGTACAGAGAGGGTGGGCACCCATTTATAGCAGGGCGGACTTTCCCACCCGGGAAGCCCGGTGGAGAGAGCCTTGTTAGGGCTACCCGGACTCAGAACGTAATCCCATCGTCCAGCACCGGTGGCTTCAGACACTCCGGAGGCATCTATCTGTGTTACAGATGCGTCTGCTTTCCGCTTCACTTTTATGTGTTTCCAATTTCTATTTTCAAGACATTTCATTTTTTCCTTTCTCCTTCATTCCAGCCCCTCCCTCACAACGGCACTGAATAAATAACCCATCACACTGCCACAGCTGTAAAAAAAAAAAGAAGCCTTTGGAAAAGGCAGGCACCATGGCCTAAATATTCTAAGCTCTCAAACTGCAAGTCACAGCAAATGAAGGGGTCGCGATGGGTTGGCGTGGGAACTCGCAGCCCCCCTGGAAGCAGCCTTCAGGGCACAGCAGGCTGTGGGGCCACAGTGCCTCTAGCATGGTTTGAACATGTAGATTGGGGCATCTGTCTTGCTCAAGGTTGAATTATAGATGTAACTGAATGAAACACTAGGGCTGTATCCATCGGGACTACTACGGCTCTCTTGTCTTTTCATTTTCATACAGCATTGTTCAATTTTATCTAAGCATTCTTCAACATTTGGGGTAGATGCTCCATTCCTTCAGTCATTCCACACTGATAGCAACTACAACAATGGCTAAGGCCCGTTCTTTATTCCCAAAGATCTCAAAATTGAACTCCGCTCCCTGAGTTTAAGCAAGTCAGTAACCGAAGTGCCTTACAGCTGGTGCTGTCCCAGGGTAGGGAGTGAGTGGAATTGCTTAGGAGCGAGCAATGCGGAGTCCGATACCTGCGGTCCTCATCCTGCCCTGGGGTCCTCATCCTGCCCTGGGGTCCTCATCCTGCCCAGGGGTCCTCTTCCTGCCCTGGGGTCCTCATCCTGCCCAGGGGTCCTCTTCCTGCCCTGGGGTCCTCATCCTGCCCTGGGGTCCTCATCCTGCCCTGGGGTCCTCATCCTGCCCTG